>NC_068448.1:24039014-24385014 GCF_023373465.1 Oncorhynchus keta
TCGCCACCCAAAGGACATCCAGCCAACTTGAGACAATGGGAAGCGTTGGAGTCAACATGGGCCAGCATTCCTGTGGAAAGCGTTTTACACCTTGTAGAGTCCATGCCCTGACGATTTGAGTCTGTTCTGAAGCAAAATGGGGGGTGCAACGCAATATTAAACAGGTGTTCCTAATGTTTGGTGTACTTCGTGTACACCTACATGTATATTGGATTTCAAGTCCCTGAAGACTAGGAGAATAAAGCTGCATAGCTGCACAATTGCATCTTACTTATGCTCATGGGAATTTACATTTTCTCCTTATCTATTCACTCAGTGTGCTGCTGAAAGGTTATGGAAACTCTTATCCAGTATCTCCTCCTCACTTCAGCAGCTATGCCTATAAAGAATACTAATGGGAAAAAAATGTTAGGGTTTATTATGCGTCGTTTTGAAAGACTCCACACTGGAATACTGAGCAGTACAAGTTAGCTGTTCTGTATCTATTGAACTACCAAGTATTAGGTCTACATCTATTCTAATGTAGAGGTAGAAAAGTCATGAAATGCAATCAGTGTTGTATACCAATAATTAGATCAGTCATTAGATCAGTCATTCTCCTGCCCCCGTGAATAACAGACAGCCTAGAGGATGGCAGTCTCAATTGCACATTATCCACAACATAATGAAAGCAATCTGATTGTTCTTGTGACATAGCTATCATGACACAAGGCGATACCCAGATGAAGACACAGAAGGCAGATGGTTGGAGTCTTACAATGTTTATTAATCCAAAAGGAGTAGGCAAGAGATTGGTCGTGGACAGGCAAAAGGTCAAAACCAGATCAGAGTCCAGGAGGTACAGAGTGGCAGACAGGCTCGAGGTCATGGCAGGCAGAATGGTCAGAGTCCAGAAACAGGCAAGGGTCAAAACCGGGAGGACTAGAAAAAGGAGAATAGCAAAAAGCAGGCGAATGGGAAAAACGCTATTTGACTTGAAAAACATACAAGACGTACTGGCACAGAGCGACAGGAAACAAGGATAAATACACTGGGGAAAATCAGCGACACATGGAGGGGGTAGAGACATTCACAAGGACAGGTGAAACAGATCAGGGCGTGACAATAATTGTAATTTCAGGACATATTAATGCTCACTAAATGAGCCCTACCAGTTAACAGTGGTTAACAGTGGTCCCCCACTTAAAAAACAGCCACTGAATGTTAATGTCATTCACAAGGCAGAGGTGTGTTTGAAATAACTGTTGAACCCAGCCAAACTTCTGAAGGCAAATCATTAGCGAAATTGAGTGAGTTATGAAAACAGCGATTTCATCATAGCTATCACCAATTTAAGACCCTTTAGAAGTCATGATTATTTTTTTAGAGGTTCAGTCAGTATTGAGAGTGAGTCTCAGGGGTTGCTCTTATCTAAATACATTATAATTATTCAACCTCAGGAGTACTAGGTAATTGCAGACCGTTGACTAAGGATGTTTTAACCAACGCAAAGGGCTGAAACCCCCGTCACTGATTGCATGAACATTCAGTTCTACCCAGCATCCCAATTCACCTTGATTATAACCTGGGTAGACAGTAGTGGTCAGTCCGCAAAGTGCTGCTCTCCTCTCTTTGTATTAGCTGCAGTGAAACGATACCTCCTCATATTATATATATTTTTAAATAACATCCTGAACTTAATCCATTGTTTGTCTGCCTTTAGGCATAACATAAAAGGATCTCAACATTACGGACCTTGTGGTGACGTACAAGTAACTGCAAAAATAATGGAAACACTTACGTTGGTTTATTTAGTCAGTTACGTGTATTATTTAAAGGTCCTGCACAGTCATCTTATTTCACAAGTAAAAATAGTCTTTGAAAGACCAAAACATCACCCATAATCACCCATAATAGTTTTACACTATTAAAATGCTCAGAATGTAAGAAAGTGTAGCTTTTCTCTCCTCTCTAACTATCAGGAAGCCTGAAAGAACAGTCTGAGTGGGCAGGGAGCTTATATTCATGAGCCTGCCTGGACTCACAGCTCTTTGAAACTCCCTTGTGGTTGGTTCATTGCCAGATAACAAGGTAAACAATGGGCCACATGGCATTGATGACCAGGTAAACAATGGGCCATATGCCTAAATAGTATACCTCATCCAATTTTCTCTGTAAAATGTTGTCATGGTTAACAGAGCTGATCATGGACTGTTGGATGTCAGACAAACAGCAGCAATACACAATTAACTTTCCATTGTTTTGTAACTAATTACAGAACTCAGTTCACTGATACACTTCTTCTTAAGATTTAGTGAAGCCTGAGTCGCCTTAGAAGCTTAGACGTAAGGGAATGTACATGAAACAGCATACAGTAAGTGTACTGGACAATTTATTGGTGCCTCTTCATTGGCATTATAAATGACAATATGTTCAGAATTGCATGTATTTATCAGACATTTATTTGATCATTCACAATAGGCCAGCATAGCCAAAATATTGATCAACATGAACACTCATGAGAAATAAAGTCACCCCCAAGATTGAAATGGGAGACAAATCCAGCTATGGCCTCCTCCTTGTCAGGCCTCTCACCCTAGGCAGACAGGGGTCCTTGGATGGACAGCTGCTCACACAGCTTCCCCGCCTATGGTGCTGGATCAAGGGTGACCACATTGAAGAGGAGATCCAGGAGCTGGTACGTACACTCTTAGAACAGAAGGTGCTATCTTGAACCTAAAGAGTTCTTCGGGCTGTCTCCATAGGAGTACCCTTTGAAGAACCCTTTTTGGTTCTAGGTAGAACCTTTTTTGAGTTCCATATAGAACCCTTTCTACCTGGAACCAAAAAGGGTTCTACCTGGAACCAAAAAGGGTTCTCTATGGGTACAGCTGAAGAACCCTTTTGGAACCCTTTTTCTAAGAGTGTAGCCTGTAATGTTTTTGAAAAGTGAAAAGTGAATTTAATATAATTATATTTACTGTTCTGAGTTATGATGCTATCAATTAGTTTATCATGTGATCTACTCATTCTACAATGTGTTTTTGTGGTATTTTTTGAAGTACTCAATTGAAATATGCAATATTTGGTCATATACTTTTTAGTGAAGCTTTTCATTGTTTGTATTTGGAATGTGTGTTCCTGAAATGCTCAATTGAGTTGAAATGAATAACTTTACAGCATATCCCCCCTTCTTTGCTTTGGGAAAGCTGATTTTGTGTCACAGCATTCCTGCTGCAGTGGTTGCCTGGGAAGCTGTACAGACAGAATAGATGTTACATTTTCTAATGTCTACCATTACAGCTTGATGATAGTAGAAAGACAAAAGGAGACGGAAAGTGAAAAAATACCCCCCATCATAATGATTAGCCCCAATGACACAAGCTACATCAACTGTAAGACAACAACCTACACAATGGAATGGCAAAATATAATTTTCAGGGGTAAATTACAAATACTATACACATCACAACTCTTTTTGTGGACATCATTCCTTCGTGTCAGCTCTGTGCTGGAAGTTATCAGACTCAATACAGGGGGGATGGAAGAACCAAAACCATATAGTGACTATCAGGTGTGTTACAGAAAATAAACCATTCACAAGTAAAAGCAGCCACAGTTACAGCCACCGTGTCAGACTCATCAAACTCTGATACTTACACTTGCTAGATTTACTGTTAAGGATGGTACTGTATCCGTCTTCAGGATTAGCTTCCTGGAAAGACCCATCCAATGTTCTCCTCAATTGATAAAGCAACTTAGCTTGAAATGTGCACTGCATACTCGTGACATGATCGTTTTCATTGCAGCCTTTCCACACGAAATGAAGAGTAGCCACTGCAGTCAGATGTCTCCATTCTTCGGTAAATAGTGTAACATTAAATTAACACTATGGTATCCAGTCACAACACAGTGTGCTTTTTCCAGCATGCTGGTAAGTAGCTTGCTAGCTAAAAGTCACAACACAGAGGGGTTAGTTACCAGTACAGTTCTGCCACGTTCTGCTTGTGCTATCTTACGGTTTGTAAAACATATGATGCGTACATGTGATGACAGTTTTTAAGGCGTTACAAATTTTAATTATTTAAGATTATAAGCTGCTACCATTTGTGTATAAAATGTCCGGAATTATGTGACGTTGCATAATGCCAGAAGTAATGCCTGCCTTCTGAATCCAAGCATTTGACATAGGGAGAGAGGACCAGTACCTTTATGATCAATTTTGTCAATGTACCAGCTACTGTCATTTTTCATACTTGGGCAACCTACTATGAACAGGTTTCATCCAAATATCATCCAATTTTATGGAAAACATGATTTTCACTTTGGGACCTTTAAGCCTGAAAGCAGGACATTCTGCTTCTTCCCTCCCCAAAATGGACAGAGGAGGCTTGGGGCTAAGCTCAGGATAATAACTCAGTAACCCTACATGATAGATACAGGATTTGTAGACCAGAGAAACTTAGCTTTGCCTATTAAGTCTGAATATTTTATGAGTTTTGTGGCAGGTGGGTTTTGATTCACCGCCAAGACAAATGTTTCCTGTGGGTGGCTAGTTGACCATATTTCTACATGAGTTAAGGCAAAGAAGGATGGAGATATTTTTACAAATCTCATATATAAACACAAAGTATATACATGTATATACATATATACAGTATATATATATGCTGTTCTGGGATTCTGTATGTACAAAACTATCCTATGCCTTGAAGTCTCAGGAGGTTAATGTCACTGCAGCTGTGTGGTGCTAAATAACCTATCCTAATACCTGAAGACTTGCATTAGCTTTCTGGAATATATGTTTTAGCTTAGAGGGCTATAGTGGCCTTTAGGTGTGCACCCAGGACTTGTCACCCATGCTCATATGGATATTTACACCTCCAAACAAACAAGTCTGAATCAACTGAATTGCATAGTACTCATTTTGACTTCCTGTCAAGATAGACTTGCTTTTCGGACACACGTATTTTTTGAGGTACTTGTGCTCCTCTCTGCATTCTGATTTAAACAGTGTATCAGTGATCAATGTTTCCCCAGTGCTGCTGTGCACACAGTGACCGTTAGCTTTGACAGGTAGCAGATGGTGGGCTGTACACAGATTTATCACAGCATAGCCTTGGCTTCTGTGTTTTTTCTAGCTTTTCACAATAGCTTTTCGTCCTGTATAATTGATAACATATTGCCAGTTGTATGTATGGATTTTCCTGTATTGTCAAAGCAGAGGATAGTTATTTGCTCATATTCTGTGATGTTTAATGGCTCTCTCATCATTCTGAATAGATCACTGTGGTTCATGGTTAGCCCTAGTAACGTGTTGACATGGTGTTTTTGATCGGAAAAGGGAGCTGAGAAACGTTGGCTGCACAGGAGGTTTTTGGCACCTTAATTGGGGAGGATGAGCTCATGGCAAAGGCTGGAGTGGAAAAGGTGGAATGGTATCAAATACATCAAACACATGGTTTCCATGTGTTTGATGCTATTCCAGTTGCTCCATTCCAGACATTATTATGAGCCGTCCTCCCCTCAGCAGCCTCCGCTGGTTGGCTGAATGGTGCACTCCTCTCTCCTGAGATACAGGTAACTGGCAAAATAAAGGAAACACGAGTAAATAAGGGATACAAACTATATATTGAAAGCAGGTGCTTCCACACAGGTGTGGTTCCTGAGTTAATTAAGTAATTAACATCCCATCATGCTTAGGGTCATGTATAAAAATACCCCAGTTGCCCATTATTTTGGCTATCATGGTCAGAGGAAGAGATCTCAGTGACTGAAAGAGGGGTCTCAAAGGAGCATAGGGGGTTTAAAGTGTGTGTGTGTGTGTGTGTGTGTGTGTGTGTGTGTGTGTGTGTGTGTGTGTGTGTGTGTGTGTGTGTGTGTGTGTGTGTGTGTGTGTGTGTGTGTGTGTGTGTGTGTGTGTGTGTGTGTGTGTGTGTGTGTGTGTGTGTGTGTGTGTGTGTGTGTGTGTCTCTCGCAGTCACCAGATCTCAACCCAATGGCGAAGGTGCATAAAGATGGAGGAATTCAGATATGTAAAAATGTGGTTAACAACTCACATAATATGTTGCATGGATTCACTCTGTGTGCAATAATAGTTTTTATCATGATTTTTGAATGACACTCATCTCTATACCCCATACATACAATTATCTGTAAGGTCCCTCAGTCGAGCAGTGAATTTCAAACAGATTCAACCACAAAGACCAGCGATGTTTTGTTTTCCAAGGGGCAGACATTGAATATCCCTTTGAGCATGGTGAAGTTATTAATTATACTTTAAATGGTGTATCAATACATCCAGTCACTGCAAGAATACAGGAGTCCTTCCGAAATTGGTTGCCGGTGAGGAAGGAAACCGCTCAGGGATTTCACCATGAGGTCAATGGTAACTTAGAGTTTAATGACTGTGATAGAAGAAAACTGAGGATGGATCAACAACATTGTAGTTACTCCACAATACTAACCTAATTGACAGAGTGAAAAGAAGGAAACCTGTGCAGAATATAAATATTCCAAAACATGCATCCTGTTTGTAACAAGGTACAAAAATAATACTGAAAAAAAGCTTGGCAAAGCAAGTAACTTTTTGTCCTGAATACAAAGTGTTATGTTTGGGGATAATCCAATGCAACACATTACTAAGTACAACTCTCCATATTTCCAAGCATGGTGGTGGCTGCATCATGTTATGGGAATGTTTGTTATCGTTAAGGACTTGGGAGTTTTTCCGGTTAAAAAATATAAATTGGAGCTAAACATAGGCAAAATCCTAGAGGAAAACCTGGTTCAGATTAATTCCCCTTTCAGCAGGACAATAACCTAAAACACAAGGCCAAATCTATACTGGAGTTGCTTAACAAGAAGACAGTGAATGTTTCTGAGTAGTCAGGTTAAAGTTGTGACTTAAATCTGCTTGAAAATCTATGGCAAGACCTGAAAATGGTTGTCTAGCAGTGATCAACCAATTTGACGGAGCTTGAATCATTTTGAAAAGAACAATGTGCAAATATTGCACAATCCAGGTGTGAAAAGCTCTTAGACTCAGATGTAATCGCTGCCAAAGGTGATTCTAACATGTATTGGCTCAGGGGCTTGAATACCTATCTAATCAAGATATATTAGTGTTTTATTTTTCATACATTGTTTGTAACTGTTATAATTTTTCTTCTACTTTGACATTACAGAGTATTTTGTGTAGACCGTTGATGTCAATGGTCTATTGGAGGCGATGTCGTGTGCAGGAGAGCAGAGTATAATGAACAGGCGCACTTTTATTATAGTTCCAAAAACGAGAGCACTACATAAATCTAACGCGCTCAAAAAACAGAACATAAAAGTAAAGCGCGTAAACTAACATCACATAACATGAAACAATTACACACAAAACATGATGGGAAACAGAGGGTTAAATACAAGTAGATTGATTGGGGAAATGAAAACCAGGTGTGTATGGAAACAAGACAAGACTAATGGATATATGAAAAATGGAGCGGCAATGGCTAGAAAGCCGGTGACGTCGATCGCCGAACGCCGCCTGAACTAGGAGAGGAGCCCACTTCGGCGGAACTCGTGACAGTTGACAAAAAAAGACAATTAAATCCATTTAATCACATTTTGTAACACAACAAAATGTGGAAAAAGTCAATGGGTGTGGATCATTTTTGAAGGCCTTATCACCAGCCACTGTTATCACCTCTATTCTATAGGTGCAATTAATATACTATGTTATATCCCATGCAGAGACATTAAGAAGTCCTGAATACCCTTGATACTGTTTAAACTGTTCATGGACATTACAATAAAGATAAAGTGACAAATTTAGATGCTGATGCTGTTTGGGATCTAATCACTGTACAATTCTCAAAATATGCAGTTTTGATACTGTTTAAACTGTTCGTGGACATTACAATAAAGATAAAGTGACAACGGATGCTGTTTAGATTCTAATCACTACAACACGCAAAGATACAGTTTTGAAAATGACAAAACTGAGAGAAAAAAATGTATGGCAGGAGAGGCCCTTGAAATATAACAATGACTGTTCTCATTTTAATAATACATGTGTGTTAAAGTACTTGTCCTTGTCTTTCCTCCAGTCTTCCCTGTGCTGGTATGCTTGGAAGGTCAGTGATTCATTTGGTTTGTAATGAAAGATAAATTGAAAACGACTCCCTTCTACTTTACAGTTGATCTCGCAGTTAATTATCACTAGGCTCTCAGGTCAAAGCAGTCGCATCACAGCAGGAGACACTGAGCCTTAAGGCGTGTGCATGCTTGGCATCCGAAACAGTTCGGAACCGTTTGTACAAAATGTTGTGACGTTTTGTTCGTTTTCGGCAAGGATTTGTTTGGCTGTTTGTGCACACAAAGGCAAACTGAAGTTCGGAGCCGAAGTCATTCAACGATTGACGACTCATTTTCATGCACATTTTGTCACTTGAGAAATACTGCACCAAACATCTTAGTTAGATGTAAAATTGTCCGACTAAGATCTCTGCGGCAAAACCATCGAAATGAATGACAGATTTCTTGAGTTATCTTAAATTAATTCAAACTATTTTGAGGAAGTATATATTGGCTATGGTTTCTCAAGATGGACAAACTGTACTATTGCCGCTTTTTCTCGTTTTCAAGCGATGGTCTTTTAAGGGAGTATGCGAGCATTCTTGTTTGGTTTGCCTAGGCGAGTTCAGAAGCCAAAAGCAGACACCATAGAAGACACCGATGAGTCCTGCGAAATGGCAGTTAGCTATTTTCAAAGGTACCTTTTAGAAAATACAATGCCTTCTCTTTGCACGGACTGTTCATAATAAGTGCTTTATTATAACCAATTCTGATATTTTTTCCACTAATTGGTCTTTTGATCAATCACATCAGATCTTTTTCAGGGCTGCTCTTATTGCGATCTCTCACTTGATAAGGCTGCGTTTACAGAGGCAACCCAATTCTGATATTTTCTTCCATTAATTAGTCTTTTGACAAATCACCTCAGATCTTTTTCAGAGCTGATCTGATTAATCAAAAGGCCAATTAGTGAAACAAGGTCCGAATTGGGCTGCCCGTGTAAACACAGCCTTAGAAAAGTAATTTGTCCAAGAGTCAAAAACTGTTCTTGTAATATTAGGAGACAGATGTTTTTGCAGTATTTTGCGCCCACATAAGGACACTCAGATGTCAGCATAGATCAGATCAGCTCTGAAAAATATCTGATGTGAAAAGATCTAATGTGATTGGTCAAAAAAACAATTAGTGGAAAAAATATCAGAATTGGGCTGCCTGTCTAAACGCAGCCTAATAGGTTCCAAACATTGGCAGTCTGTGCCGTTTAAGATGAGGGATGCTGATCATTCTTTATGCGCATGGCCCTATTTGTATTACAGCATATTGGATGACTGTCATTAATATTCCATTCACCCAGCTTAATGTAATGTTGATAGGTTTAGGTTACAACAAGGTACACAAATTTGCCCTATACCCATCATGAGGTTCCTACAACCTAGCCTATGAATGAAAGTTGATAATGTAGATGCACACAGGTCAAGAGAAACATTTGAGTTATCAAGGTGACACATTCAATATCGCCTTGCACACTCTTGCCTGCATCTAGCTTATCTAGAGTGTAGTCATTAGTCCAACAGTTGCAAACAAGAGTTTCTATTGGACAAATTCAGGTATGTTTATCTCTGTTTTGTTCCGTATGCTTCCGTTTGAAAAACTATTTTCAACAGAATCAGCAGAATGACCACACCCCTGATCACACGGGAACACAGTTCACTTTCATAGCAGCCACATACAAACAGCATGATCCCTCTCTGTTTGAGTCAGGTGTTTGAGTGGGCTAAATTAGCTAGCTGCATTCGCTAGTTAAGTAAGTGAAAGTGAAATAAAAAATTAAAAAATACAATGAAATATAGCTATCTCTCTCTCTTGCTTCTCCTTAATTTTTGAAGAAATGAATTTGTTCAAAACTGTTCAACTTTTGTTTTTCTCTCTTTGAATCAACTACTCACCACATTTTATGCACTGTAGTGCAATCTAGCTGTAGTTTATGCTTTCAGTACTAGATTGATTCTTTGATCCTTTGATTGGGTGGACAACATTTCATTTAATGCTACTAGAGCTCTGATAGGTTGCAGGACATTGTCATAATTACAGTGTATGGAAGGGGGTGAGAACCATGAGCCTCCTACAGAGTGTTGTTGAGGCTACTGTAGACCTTTGTTGCAAAACAGTGTGTTTTAGTCAATTATTTGGTCACGTGAGTATTTTTCATGTTTCACTATTTTTATTTTTATGGAATTCACTGAGGAGGATGGTCCTCCCCTTTCTCCCCTGAGGAGCCTCAACTGGCTCCAGATGAGACCCCATTACTGTGGGCTGATACAAACATAAGTACAAACAACCTGTCAACCCTGTTGACTCACTGGTGGCAGTCATCCTCCAAGTTGCATATTCATTGTCTCAAACCCTTTTTTGGAATTCAAGGAGATGCGTCAAGTCAGATTCTAAGTAAGTTGCCTGGTGTGTTTTGTCTGAGGACTGTAGTCAATCTGAAAGAGACTAAACTAGTCAGTTTTACGTGTCATGGCAAAATCATCTGATCCCCCTTTAGGTTGCGTGACCAAGTAAACCACTTGGTTTGGTTCACAGAGAGTGTGAAGGTGATTGTCTGCTCACGGGACCAGTCTGTTCACCGCAGACAGCTTGTCTGTCTCATGACCTACACTAACAGCTACTGACCACTCAACAATAGGTTCAGGCAGAAACACAAACCCCCCTTCGTGGGTAATGCCAGGATACAGACCAACAGTCTCTTGAAGTAAGCATTTCGTTGGACGGTCCTGCACATACGACTAATAAAACTTGAAGGTGGGTTTCATTCCATCATCCTCTGACTATAGAAGGACTTGGTACTTGTAATGGGGATAATATTGCTGGCAGGGTTGTATAGCTGCTCACATAGTACAATATGACTAAAACTTACTGGACGTTTATGAGACTTTATAAGTCCCCTGGTGAGTTGTTTTTACTTTCTATGCTTAGGTTGCCTCTGACGCTTGATGACATTGGAGTCTGGAGGGTGTCAGTTCCTCTTGTTATAGACATATGCTGCAGCTTAAAAGAAAGCAGATGAACTACAGTGATCTATGAATCATTATGCAAAACAACAACATTTATCATCCTCATTTTCTTTTTTTTCTATTTAGTGCATATTTGGGGTGTTCTGGTACATTAGTTGGCAGCCACCACAGAGTGAAGTAATTCATCTTAAACTGCATGCTCATTTATCCCAGTCTGCAGGTGACCGTTTGTTTCTGTGGCACTGGGTGATGGATGGCCTTATTTCTGTCCATAAACACAGATTTGTCTCCCAGGGAAACAGCCAGATAGCTAGACTAGAGGAAGGTCTAAAAGGCTACCCTCCATCCACCTAGGATTTATGGCCTGCTGCTTGGTGAAAAACTGCATTTTGTTCAAAGAAGTGAACTGTGATGATCGGTTTATTTTGAACTTGACCAAAAAAGTGAATGAATAAAAACATAACAAAAGGGTGTTAGAGGGTGCAGTGTAGTCGCCAAATGTTTCAGGAATTGAAGACTTGATGTAAAAGCCATATTCAGTCAATGAACCTTTTGTTTTTGAACACAAGATCCCCATAATTTCTATTTATAATACACTATATTTCTACTCTACCATGTCGTTGAGGCCAACTGGAAAGACAGATGTGGAATAATGTAAAAGGAGAGATCAGCTTAACCAGCCAACATCAATATAATTTGTATTTATATCTCTCTTGTTTCTTTTTATTCGCTCTCTCACGCCCTCTTTTTTGTTTACAACTCTTTTGTCAGCTGTTATCTCAGCGGTTGACTCTCTCCACATAGCACTGCAAGCTTCAATTCCCTGGCCTATCTGCCTTCTCGCCAACAATTTATCTGGAGAAGACTGCTCTATAAAAGTGGTCTGCGCCTGCACATCGGGGTATGATGCTGTGGTCTTATAGAGGATATAAACCTGGACAAACACTTACCTCTGATGTGAATGAACTTAGCTTGGCCCAAATTGATTTTCTTTAATATGTAGGGAGGGACAATGAGACTGTATTGAATATTTATGTAAAGCATGAACCTGATATAGGAATTGCTGTGTGAAACATTGAAGCACAGTGCAGAGACCCTGCAAGGCTTCCAGTTCATACGAGTTAGTATAGGTGTGTATCTATTATCTAGTGTATATGTGTGTAGGCATGTTATAGTAATGTGTTCATATCTCCATGTTAAACCCCTGCATTGCAGTAGTGCAAGTAGGATTTGAGCAGACAGCCTCGGCCCTTTCTTCTCCAACCCTCTCCACCTCACAATAGAGGGATTACATTTGGGCCAGATCTCTCCAGTGTGCAAAGCTCCACTACACACACACTCTCTCTCACACACATACTGTACACACACATCTCCCCGTGTTCATACACTAGCTATGCTCCAGAGAGCTCGAGGGCAGCTGAGAGCCCTAAAAGTCTCCTGTAATCCGTCACTGCCCCATATGAATTCACCCTCCTGGTTTGTGGGGAAACTGTAGAGTCATGGAGAGCCACATGTGTGTGTGTGTGTGTGTGTGTGTGTGTGTGTGTGTGTGTGTGTGTGTGTGTGTGTGTGTGTGTGTGTGTGTGTGTGTGTGTGTGTGTGTGTGTGTGTGTGTGTGTGTGTGTGTGTGTGTGTGTGTGTGTGTGTGTGTGTGTGTGTGTGTGTGTGTGTGTGTGTGTGTGTGTGTGTGAGAGGGCTAGTCAGGAAGAGCACGGGGGGGTCCTGAGGGGTTAGTGATTCAAGGGGCTGTCTCAGCTGCTGCACAGCAACCTTTAAAAATAATAAAAAGGCTACCTATACTTTGATGGTGAATGACATTTTCAGCTGTGGTGCTTGTATGTTCCCCTTCCCCTTCTCCAACACAGGGAAAAATAACATGATGTAGCATTGGAGGGATCTTGCTGATTCAGTGATGTTCTGTATGACGTATTACAGATCCATGTATACTGAACAAAAATATAAACGCAACATGCAACAATTTTAATGATTTACAGTGTTACAGTTAATAAAGCAGATCAGTCAATTAAAATAAATGAGTTGTACCCTAATCTATGGATTTCACATGACTGGGCAGGGACCTAGGAAGGTATAGGCCCACCCACTTTGGACCCAGGCCCAGACAATTAGAATGAGTTCCCCCCCCCCCAAAAAAGCCTTTATTACAGACAGAAATACTCCTCAGTTTCATCAGCTTTCTGGGTGGCTGGTCTCAGACGATCCCACAGGTAAAGAAGCCGGACTTGGAGGTTCTGGTCTGGCGTGGTTACATGTGGTCTGCAGTTGTGAGGCCTGTTGGACGTACTGCCAAAGTTTCTAAAATGACGTTGGAAGCAGCTTATGGTAGAGGAATGAAAATTAAATTCAGCTCTGGTGGACATTCCTGCAGTCAGCATGCCAATTGCATACTCCCTCAAAACTTGAGATATCTGTGGCATTGTGTTGTGTTACAAAACTGCATATCTTAGAGTGGCCTTTTATTGTTCCCAGCACAAGGTGCACCTGTGTAATGCCACACTTGTCAGGTGGCTGGATTATCTTGGCAAAGGAGAAATACTCACTAATAGGGATGTAAACAAATTTGTGCACAAAATCTTAGAGAAATAAGCTTTTTGTGCATGTGGAACATTTCTGGGATCTTTTATTTAATCTCATGAAAGATGGGACCATCTTATAAACCACCAAACACATGTTGTGTTGATATTTTTATTCAATATAGTAATCACAATACCACTGTCAACATACAGCAAATAAATTAGAATGCTATGGCACTTTATTTCCCTTATAACGCTTTAATAAAAAATAAATGGCAATGTTGTTTGCCGATGGAATTGTACATGGTGACACATATGATTCATTCAGTTTCCTGGCTTAACTGGCTTAGTATTGACCATTTATTATTTTCGACATTGAAAAACTATGTTGTCTGAATCAAAAGATCAAAGAGAAGTATTACTCCTATGTTGACAGTTCATTAAGACTAAATCCTTCCTTCGCTCTGCCTTGGGCTCTGGGAGTCGACCTCTAAATGGTTGTTAAACCCTCTGGAGGATTGGTATCCAGCAACCAAGCAAAGTGAACTTGTTCTTGTTACCAATAACCAATTAAAGACAGTCTCAGTCTCATGCGGATCCTTGCTTGCTTTTCTCTGAGTTTGTTGTCTTCCCCGAGGCTACAAATAGGAGTGTTAGATGAATTTAGTAACTATGTGTTCATTGACCAATTCAACTAAAACACTCTGTCCATGTCTAAGATTTTGAAAGGTTCTTATTTGCATAAAGCCACCAAGATTAGCCAATAGTGTTCATTCTCAAGAGCTCTGATCATAATCACATGTACATTAGTTTATATATCACACATAGCGTCATAGCGTACGAAATGTTCCTCCTCCTCTTGGACAATGACGAAACCCCTCCCTGGTTGGGGACCAGACATCTTTCCTGTTGTTAGTTTCACTGTGGTCACAAGTTGTCTGTTAACACTTCCTCTCTGCCTATGTACAAACATATTCTTCATCAGACAGGATAGAAATCTGTTAGTTATAATTCTACTTTAAATGTATACATCATTTAGTCATTATTCATAAAAATCGCAAAACATAGAGAAAGATACAATTATACTCAGTGGCAGAGAATGATGGAACAATTCCGCTTTAAAGAGATTGTCTCACAGATCTGCCACATTAGGATTGGTTTTTGCCAAGATCTGTTGTGGACCAACAACTAACGTAATGTCATCAAGGTGATTCTAGCTGGAGGCACTTGTGGTAATATTGGCCATATTGGCTATTGGGTAATATTGTGATTTTGGCTCTGTGTGGGTGGAATACTTGTGTGTGTGTGGTGTGTGTGTGTGTGTGTGTGTGTGTGTGTGTGTGTGTGTGTGTGTGTGTGTGTGTGTGTGTGTGTGTGTGTGTGTGTGTGTGTGTGTGTGTGTGTGTGTGTGTGTGTGTGTGTGTGTGTGTGTGTGTGTGCACGTGAGAGAGAGAACACATCAATCATCTCCGCTCTTTACTTTGCTGTACTGTAGCCCATCTTTTTTGTGAAATAATGAATGTGGCCCTTTAGTAGTGATGGGGGACAAATCCATACAGTTACCATATTGCAATATTATTTTCGGATGATATTATATTGATATTTGACTCTAAGTATTGATTTATAATAAAAAATAAAATAAATATATATATAGGCCTACATGTACAAAACATTAGGAATACCTGATGTTTGCATGACACACTGACCAGGTGAAGGCTATGATCCCTTATTGATTTCAGCTGTGAAATCCACTTCAATCAGTGTAGATGATTTTTTTTTTTTTTTTTACCTTTATTTTACTAGGCAAGTCAGTTAAGAACAAATTCTTATTTTCAATGATGGCCAAGGAACAGTGGGTTAACTGCCTGTTCAAGGGCAGAACGGCAGATTTGTACCTTGTCAGCTCGGGGATTCAAACTTGCAACCTTTCGGTTACTAGTCCAACAATCTAACCACTAGGCTACCCTGCTGGGGAGGAGACTGGTTAAAGAAGGATTTTTAAGCATTGAAACTATTGAGACATGGATTGTGTATGTGTGCTATTCTGAGGGTGAACGGGCATTTAAAAGGATTGAAGTGCCTTTGATCGGGGTATAGTAGTAGGTGACACGTGCACCGGTTTGAGTGTTTTAAGAACTGCAACGCTGCTGGGTTTTTCACGCTCAACAGTTTCCGGTGTGTATCAAGAATGGTCCACCAACCAAAGGACATCCAGCCAAATTGACACAACTGTAGAAAGCATTGGAGTCAACATGGGCCAGCATCCCTGTGGAATTGAAGGTGTACCTAATGTTTATATACACTCAAGTGTATATATTTTTGCTACTGTAGGTAGCGTTAGCTAGTGCTAGTCGGCTGTACCTGCACCGAAACACCAGTTTTTTTATCATATAGCTTGTTTGACTGATCAAAACTCGTTTTCTTATTGCTCTCTCTTGTCCCTCTGCAGCGGACATAGGTGAGCAATATGTTTGGAACATCGAATCACAATAAAATTGCAGTATTGAATAGCAATAAATATAGAATTGTGAGAATCGCGATCCATATCGTATCGGATCCTACCGTGATAATATTGCATCATCAGGTCCCTGGCAATTCCCAGCCCTACCCTTTAGCCAACGGAGGTCTGAATCTGGTCTGTGCTGAGCTTTAAGCTATTGGTATGCATTTTTTTTCTCACTTTGCTGTCACTCAGCACCTCTAGCTAGCCAGAAATAACTAGGACAGTTTCACAGGGGGCTGGGGCACCACCATTGGCCTGTAGCAGAAGGAGGACACTGGCTCAATCATAACTCACTGTACTGGAACCTGGAGTCTACGGCCCATAAACTCTCTGTCACCTGCAGCACACCACAGACTGACCCTGGCTGCTGTTCCTCACCATACATCACCACCATAAACCTCACCACCATAAAATTACTCCTCATGAAAGCATTCATTTCTCTCATACATTTGTGACATCATATTTAGAAAAGTTTGTTGATTTGGGTGTATTAGGCTAGAGTTTGCGACTTCATACTATCTTGTTCTTGATGCTTTCCTAACTAGCGGAAACAAACACAAGCTGTTTGCTCTCTTGCTGCAATGACAGGTAGAGAGAGACACTGGAGTGATGACTACGCAAATATTCAACAGAAATTGCACAAAATAAGTTGGGATAATATGTCCCTGTGGATGTCTTTATGATACACTTACGGCAATTCAAGCCTACAAATCATGGAATGAAATGTTTAGTGAAATAGTGGAGGAAAATAGACTCTCCAAGGTCTGTAATGCTAATTTGGCTAATTGACTGTTCATTCAGACAGATATTTTTTCCAGCAGCATACCACCCTGCATACCACTGCTGGCTTGCTTCTGAAGCTAAGCAGGGTTGGGCCTGGTCAGTCCCTGGATGGGAGACCAGATGCTGCTGGAAGTAGTGTTGGAGGGCCAGTAGGAGGCACTCTTTCCTCTGGTCTAAAAAATATCCCCAGGCCAGTGATTGGGGTCACTGCTCTGTGTAGGGTGCCGTCTTTCGGATGGGTGTCCTGACTCACTGCGGTCATTAAAGATCCCATGGCACTTATCGTAGGGATGTTAACCCCAGTGTCCTGGCTAAATTCCCAATCTGGCCATCAAACCATCCCGGTTACATAAAAATTCCCAGGTTACAATTGGCTCATTCATCCACCTCCTCTCCCCTGTAACTATTCCTGAGGTTGTTGCTGCAAATGAGAATGTGTTCTCAGTCAACTTACCTGGTAAAATAATGGATAAATAACATTTTGGTGGCTGAAAATGTACAGCTGCAAACATTGAGAAACCTTACAAAGGGCCTGGGCTATGGATAAACTAATGTTGTAACGGTTTTCGTAGGTGGAAGAAGGAGAGGATCAAGGTGTGGCATGGTAAGTGTTCATGTTGTAAATGTAATCAAAACTGAACACTAAACAAAATAATAACGAGGAATAACGAGATGGAAACACTTCTGTCAGGTGATACACACAAAACAGAAAACAAAACATAGAATACCCACCCACACCACACGCTGACCAAACTAAAAACAGAAACATACAAAGCAATCTACGGTCAGGGCATGACAGTACCGCCCCCAAAGGTGCGGACTCCGGCCGCCAAACCTAAGCCCATAGGGGATGGTCTGGGCGGGCATCTGTCCGCAATGGCTGCTCTGGCGCGGGACGTGGACCCCACTCCACCATAGCCTTGGGCCACTTAAGTGGCTACTTTGGAGCGGCGACCCTCGCCACCGACCTTGGACTGGGGACCCTTGCAGCGGGCCCCAAATAGACGGGAGACTCCGGCAGCGCCGGACAGGCGGGAGGCTCTGGCAGCGCCAGCGTGAAGGGTGGCTCCGGCAGCGCCAGCGTGAAGGGTGGCTCCGGCAGCGCCTGACTGACGGGCGGCTCTGGCAGCTCCGGACAGGAGGGAGGCTCTGGAAGCACTGGACAGGAGGGAGACTCTGGAAGCGCTGGACAGGAGGTAGACTGGAAGCGCTGGACAGGAGGGAGGCTCTGGATGCACTGGACAGGAGGGAGACTCTGGAAGCGCTGGACAGGCGGGAGCACCTGGAGGGAGGAGACGGAGAGACAGCCTGGTGCGTGGGGCTGCCACAGGAGGCCTGGTGCATGGAGGAGGCACCGGATGGACCGGATCGTGGAGGCACACTGGAGGTCTCGAGCACCGAGCGTGCACAACCTGTCCTGGCTGGATACTCCCTGTAGCCCGGCAAGTGCGGCGGGGTGGAACAGACCGCACTGGGCTGTGCTGGTGAACCGGGGACACCATGCATAGGGCTGGTGCCATATAACCCGGGCCGAGGAGACGCACTGGAGACCAGATGCGCTGAGCCGGCTTTATTACTCCTGGCTCGATGCCCACTCTAGCCTGGCCGATACGAGGACCTGCGATGTAGCGCACCGGGCTATGCCTGCGCACTGGGGAGACCGTGCGCCTCACGGCATAACATGGTGCCTGCCTGGTCAACCTCTCGCCACGGTAAGCACAGGGAGTTGGCTCAGTTCTCCTACCTGACTTTGCCACACTCCCCGTGTGCCCCCCAATAAATGTTTGGGGCTGCCTCTCTCTGCCTCACTCTCTCCCTGTTGTACTGCCGTGCTAACTCCTCATATTGCCACCGCTCGGCTTTAGCTGCCTCCAGCTCTTCCCTGGGGCGGCGATATTTCCCAGCCTGTGCCCAGGGTCCCTTACCGTCCAAAATCTCCTCCCATGTCCAGGAGTCCAGATGTAGGCCTAAAATTAAGCAATAAGGCCCGAGGAGGTGTGGTATATAGCCAATATGCCATGGCTAAGGACTGTTCTTATGCATGACACAACCCTTAGCTGTGGTATATTGGCCATATATCACAAACCCACGAGGTCCCTTATTGCTATTATAAACTGGATACCAATGTAATTAGAACAGTAAAAATACATTTTCAGGGCTCGAACCACCCAGTTTATAATACACAGTATATCTCTTATACTGCATTCAAATGGTTTACACATAATTCATAACCTTTTTTCCTTTTACAATGCATGGAACCCACATAAACAAAGTGTGTATGACAGGGCTGCTTGTGCTTCTTAGGAACTAATCAATCATTCCAAGTGTCCATGGAATATCGCATTGACAGTTCCCACAAGTCGTAAGAAATGTGTGTCTGTGTGAATAGCTCTGGGGTACGGATTATTGTGTTTATAATTAAACCCAGGCCAGGAAAACATGCCCATTCAGATTTACATTCAATGCCAAATATCTACAACCCTGTAAATGACTCTTGAGGGGTATTGGAGAACCCATTAGTTAAAGACCCAGTGCAGTCAAAAACTTGATTTCCTATCTTTTATATATATTTCCACAGTATGAGGTTGGAATAATACTGTGAAATTGTAAAAAGAAAAAAATGATAATGCCCTTTTAGTGTAAGAGCTGTTTCAAAAGACAGAATGACATTTCAGACTGTTTTGGCTGGAGGGAGATTTGGCCTTTAAATTATTTAATAAACCAATAAGAAAGAGAGTTCCAAATCTCTCTGCCAATAACAGTAACTTTTCCATTTTCCCCTCCCCACTCCAACCACTCCCAGACAGTCCTAGCAAAATTCTTGCTTGAGAAATTGTTTTTTGCTAAGAAGGTATTTATGTTTCTTTTTGACTTTTTGAATTGAAAACAATCACAGTAAGGTACTTAATTGTTACCCAGAAATGATTTGATATTGAGATAAAAATGCAGAGGCTTTGTGTGATTCTTCACACCGCCCTGTTGTCTCAACTAGGATGTAGATTAATGGAACAATCACTTACTGTACCTCTATCCAAACACCACATAAACATTGAACATACATACATGCAGCAGAAATAATGTGTGTGCATACTGATGTAGGATCTTGATTTGATCACCCTGTTACAGGAAAACTTTAATGCCAAACGTGTAGCGTATTTGAGGTTTAAAAAGGCTTTTGAACTTTTTAATTTCCATTTTGACATTTCAGACTTGATTTCCCCTTACAGAAAATGTATCAACCCATATGAAAATGTAATCCACATTATTTTCCTGCTGTAGCAAACTGGCTCAAATTAAGATCGTACACCTGTATGAGTGTAACTGTGCATGCTTCCTTCCGTGCATACGTCAATGCATGTATTACTGTAAGTACGTCATCAGCCAACTAAATTATTTATGCATGACTAATGTAGTTAATTATACAGTGGACAGAAAAGTGTTTCTCTCATCAGAATGTGTGATCGAGTAGTGCATAGTAACTTGAAGCAGATTTTCTGCAGGGTGTGTTGTAAACCTGGATCGTGTTCGTTAGGGCAGGCAATGAAAAACGAAACTGAGTGTTTCTTAGTGGAGAACTCCAGGTAGACCCTTTCAGTCCGTTTTCTTCTGTCTGGTGCTTAATGAAATCGACTCTGTGCCCTCCTCCATTAGGTGTGCAAGCTTTTGTTCTGGGCCAGGTTGGGTTGTATTGGGCTGTTGTTACTGGGTCTGTGGTATAGGAGATGTGGGAGATATAGCTAAAACAAGCCTATCTGGGCCCTAACATTCAGCCAGTCACAGGCCTCCTCATATCGGCATTAATTAAATAAATTCAGAGAGCTGTAATCAGAGGAAGGAGTAGCTTCCAGCAACAGCAAGCACTCATTAGTCCGCTGAGTTGTGGCCTCCAAGCATACATCAGCATGTCCTATGTGGGAGTGAGACAACTGTCAGAACCTCTTAGAGTTAATTTAGGTTGCTTAACTGTGCCAGAGTGTATGCAGCAGTCCAAATAATTAACAAAGAAGGGGAGCAACATGTCATATACACATGTTTTCAGGTAACCCTCAATTGCTATTAAACCTGTGTAGTTATAGTGTCATTAATAAAGTAACACTATTTTATTAACATATTGCCATGGTAATTTCTTTGTGATAAACAGTTGGCCAGTTTTGGGGGAATCTCAATTATACAGTAGAATATGGTGAGGGTGATTGGTGATTGTGTAATCACCTTATCCAGAAGTAGACAGATAGCCACGCTGGATGTCCTGCCATTTAGCTTGCCACGCACTCAGTTACTTCAAATAGTGTTTCATTATTGTTCTTCTGATTATTTACCTAGTGCTAAAATGGAGCTGTCCAGGGCTGAATTAGACGGTATTTTACGTTGTTTCACTGTGATTTCACTGTGATTTTCAGTCTATCCATACGGTCATAAAATGTATTATTTTTCTCTTCTAGATCACCCTGATATTGACAACACTCTCACTGTGATCGCGAGGGCCACCTATCAATATTTGGCTGTGAGTATCATGGCTTAGAAGGCAAATTAAGATAATTGTATTTGCACATGAGCTGTAATCTTCGATAAGGTGATATCTGTTGGAATGAACTCGCCAGAAGGGTTGCTTAGAGAAGAAGAGAGAGAGAGAGAGAGGAAAGAGAGAGCGGGATACAGAAAGAACAAGAGAGAGATAGGATTTGTTGAGTGAAGTCCTTGCTTTTTTCCACATCAAGAGGTAGCTGTCACTTTCATTGCTGTGATTTCACCTCTTTTGCTGTGATTGGTAAAGAAACACTGACCTCTTTCCCCCAGAAAGATCCAGTAAAGACTGTTCCCTCCGTTCCAACCTCCCCAGAAAATCACATCGTCACATGTCACATGCCTTTCCCTCCCCCAGAAAGATCATCATCCCTGTAAAGAAACACATCGTCACATGCTGCCTTTCCCTCCGCTCCAACCTCCCCCAGAAAGATCATCATCCCTGTAAAGAAACACATCGTCACATGCTGCCTTTCCCTCCGCTCCAACCTCCCCCAGAAAGATCATCATCCCTGTAAAGAAACACATTCTCATGTTTCTTTAATTCACATTGTTTAGTTTAGTTTAGTTTAGTTTATTTTTACAGGGACAGTGCACATTAATCAACGTTTCAGTAAAAGTGACGGTTTTAGCCAGCCGGCTAATTTTCAACCGCAGTCCCTGGGCAGGTTATTAAAAACAATTACAATATAGACAATAGCACCATAGACATAGCAACATAGCAACATAGGACAAGCAAGACAGAGCAACATGTAGTTGTTGTGTTTTTATTTGATTTGATTAAATGTCGAATTATTATCTATATTATTATTATCTACATGTTTATTCTTATTATTATCACTGCATTGTTGGAAAGAGCTCTCAAGGGTAGAATTTCACTGTACTCTTTTTAACCTGTTGTATCCTGTGCACATGGTGAATCAACATTGAAACTTAATCAATAGGAAGCTGCCTCTAGCCTCCCATCTCTGCTGTAGCCTACGCCGTGGGCACAGACAGTGGCCTGGCTTTGACTGGTAACATGTGGTATGTCAATAGTTACTGCCAATGTCACAGGGTACCCACTGTTACCTGGCATAGTGCTCTGACCAAGTCTGGGGCGAACCACTGTTAACCAATCAGCATAATTTATTCATTAATCTACTAGAGAGTGACTGATCAATTTGTCTTTTCTACAGTCTACATCAGTGTGGGGATAGCAGGGTTTTCTTGTGTCAATGCACGTTTTTATTCCCTTTTAAAAGCAACCATATGTTATCCCTGGCATGTTACATGGTTACATAATGTCACTGAAAAATATTACCTTCTTGGAAATATGCATGATCTAATGCATTAGCCGGATATACAGTAGATGGTTTTCACCACAAGATACTCTAATGTATTCTACAGATCACCATCGATCCTAATTGATGAATGGCTCTAAATCAAATCAAATGTATTTATATAGCCCTTCGTACATCAGCTGATATCTCAAAGTGCTGTACAGAAACCCAGCCTAAAACCCCAAACAGCAAGCAATGCAGGTGTAGAAGCAAAAACTCCCTAGAAAGGCCAAAACCTAGGAAGAAACCTAGAGAGGAACCAGGCTATGAGGGGTGGCCATATGAGGTGTGGCTCTACAACACTACCAATAGAATATATATTCTACAGTACGACAGACAGGCGTGGTCAAACCAAGCCATGAATGTGTTGGACTCCATTAGACTATCTTTCAGCATGATAAACCCAGAGAGGCTGGGCTTCCCCAGAGTGCCATCTGCTTTGACATAATGTCCCAGTTGATCACTGAGGCACAGAGAGGAGCCACACTGTGGTGTTGTGAAGAAGGGGAATAGGCATGGAGATGCGGGGCAGGCCACTGTGTGTGTGTCTGTCTGTCTGTCTGTCTGTGTGTGTGTGTGTGTCTGTCTGTGTCTGTCTGTCTGTCTGTGTCTGTCTGTCTGTGTCTGTCTGTGTCTGTGTCTGTGTCTGTCTGTCTGTCTGTCTGTCTGTCTGTCTGTCTGTCTGTCTGTCTGTCTGTGTGTGTGTGTGTGTGTGTGTGTGTGTGTGTGTGTGTGTGTGTGTGTGTGTGTGTGTGTGTGTGTGTGTGTGTGTGTGTGTGTGTGTGTGTGTGTGTGTGTGTGCATGCCTGGGTGTGTGCTTGTAGAGAGAGAGAGAGAGATAGGAGCCATGATTTACTATAGGATGGGGCTTTTGTGGGCTAGTCTCCTCTCCAGCAGGTACACACTGCCCTGATTGCCTCTCCCTGTCTCAAGCACTCACCTGATTAATCAGCCATTTCCTTGTGTGATGACAGCCTGGAGCCACAGGGGCCCAGCGAGGGTTAATAAAGCCAAGAAAAGAGCACCTCCTGGGAGAACAGATACTGCCCTCTGCCCACCCCTCTGTCCTTCATACCAGATGAAACACAGGTGGCCCTGTGTGCAGCCTAATCAACATTAACATTGATCAGTTTAACATTTATTGAATGGAAATTGATACCGCAGGGAATAGATATTCATATGTAGGTGGACGCCAGAACGGCTATTGAATATTGTGTTGTAAGTTTGCTTTGTGAATCTGCAATATTATTGACGAGAAGGGTATGCTCAGAACAGACGTTATTTGGAACGGAATAGAAACCCTGGACTTACCTACAATGTGTAGGCCTATTAGGTAATCTAAAATATCTTTAATGTTATTGATTTTCTGTTGCTATGGCTCAGGCCAGGCATGTGTACTACCAATTAGATCGTGTTCTACTCTCTCTCTCTCTCTCCACCGCACAAAGATTATGCTGATTCAGCATCTGTTCATGTCTCAGTCTTTAAACAAGAGAAGATTCGACATTACTTAGACATTGTATGTGGCTTTAGCTGTTCCTCCCCACATTGTGAAATAACAGTGCTCTAGGTGAAAGGGTTCCCTTCCCTTTCACCGTGCCAGATTCAAAGTGGGCCAACCACAGCTGGAAGGCACCTCGTTTCGTTTGGCAGCTCAGTGCTGTATGAGAGAGAGAGAGATTCTGCAGTCACAGCCCAGTGGCGTCTCCTCAACCCCCCCACTTCCCATCCAACACCAACCCCTCTCCATTTCCCCTCTGTTCCGTCTGCCCACTCCCTTCCCTTCCCCTACAAGCTGTTGGCTTGATGAACACTTATTGGGTATTCCTTTAAGAGACTGGGGAGAGATTGTCAAACTGTAGGTCCTTCTGTAGCTCAGTTGGTAGAGCATGGTGCTTGTAACGCCAGGGTAGTGGGTTCGATTCCCGGGACCACCCATACGACCACCCATACGTAGAATGTATGCACACATGACTGTAAGTCGCTTTGGATAAAAGCGTCTGCTAAATGGCATATATTATATTATAACTGCAGAATTGAGACACTGCTTGGCAGACATCTTGGAGGCCATCACAGACATAGTAGTATTATTAAGGGAGGGAAACCACTGGTGCTTCACTTGATTAATGGGGGGCATACAAATCAAATCAAATCAAATGTTATTTGTCACATACACATGGTTAGCAGATGTTAATGCGAGTGTAGCGAAATGCTTGTGCTTCTAGTTCCGACAATGCAGTAATAACCAACAAGTAATCTAGGTAACAATTTCAAAACTACTACCTTATAGACACAAGTGTAAGGGGATAAAGAATATGTACATAAAGATATATAAATGAGTGATGGTACAGAGTGGCATAGGCAAGATACAGTAGATGGTATTGAGTACAGTATATACATATGAGATGAGTATGTAAACAAAGTGGCATAGTTAAAGTGGCTAGTGATATCTGTGCATGCGTGCATGTGTATGTGTGCACTGTGCATGCACGTGTGTAGGTATCAACTTGTTTATGTGTATAGTCCATGATATAGCTGCACAAGCTGCTTATCTTTGTTTTTAATTATCCAGCATTGTTGTTCAATGAGGATTTGTTCCTCTCCTGTGCTCTTTTTTTGTCTCACTGTTCAGCAGTTTATTGAGAAATATTACTGCTACTATCTCTATGAATGTCTCTCAGTATCATCACTGTGTATAATAATTAGGAGCAGTAGTAATTGTAGTAGCAGTAGTAGTAGTAGTAGTAGTAGTAGTAGTAGTAGCAGTAGTAGTAGTAGTAGTAGTAGTAGTAGTAGCAGTAGTAGTCGCAGTAGTAGTAGTAGTAGCAGTAGTAATTGTAGTAGCAGTAGTAGTAGTAGTAGTAGTAGTGTAAAGTGGCTGTTCCACTGGATGTCATAAGGTGAATGCACCAATTTGTAAGTCGCTCTGGATAAGAGCGTCTGCTAAATGACTTAAATGTAAATGTAAATGTAGTAGCAGTAGTAGTAGTAGCAGTAGTAGCAGTGGTAGTAGTAGTAGTAGTAGTAGTAGTAGTAGTAGTAGTAGTAGTAGCAGTAGTAGTAGCAGTAGCAGTAGTAGTAGTAGTAGCAGTAGTAGCAGCAGCAGTAGTAGTAGTAGCAGCAGGAGTAGTAGTATCAGTAGCAGTAGTAGTAGTAATAGCAGCAGCAACAACAGTATAAGTTATATTCAACTAATCTAAAGAAGGACAGTTTTATTGCTTCTTTAATCAGAACAACCGTTTTAGCTGTGCAAACATAATTGCAAAAGGGTTTTCTAATGATCAATTAGCCTTTTAAAATGATAAACTTGGATTAGCTAACACAGCGTGCCATTGGAACACAGGAGTGATGGTTGCTGATAATGGGCCTCTGTACGCCTATGTAGATGTTCCATTAATTAAAGATCAGCCGTTTCCAGCAAAAATAGTCATTTACAACATTAAAAATGTCTACACTGTATTTCGGATCAATTTGATGTTATTTTAATGGACAAAAAATGTGCTTTTCTTTCAAAAACAGGGACATTGCAAACTTTTGAACGGTAGTGTGCATGGATAAACACTTCACGGCAGACTGGAACCATTGAACTCTGTTTTGTTTGTAGCTACAATTTGTTTGGTCAGCGTTGTGCCAAGTCACTCCGGTTCACACTGACCATGGCGTGTGCAGAAAGTAGCCAATCACTTTTTCTATGTTGATAGTGCCCTGCTAAATTCAGGGCATCAATGTTGTTGAGAAAAGTAGCAAAACGTTTGTAGTTCTTGATGGCTAATGTTATATCTTTCAAAAACAGCATGGTAGAAAGGCCTGTCAACACATAGTGAACAGCTCATGTTATAGACAGAAGCATGCTACATGGCAGACCAATCCAAACTCATCTCCCGGCATGTCCAGCCCATCCATTATCTCAGCCGACTTTTTCCGTGGCTAACCCAACCAGGCTTGTAATTAAATTTTTTTATTCATATTTATGGATGGAATACACATTTGTTATTAAGGCACATGAAAGTTCCTGTTCCAGAAGGTATTTCTGCCCAAAAAAACACATTTTGATATAAAATAAATGTTCACGTTCAAATGCTGCTCCTGTGAAGTAGTGACCTGTGACACATGCCTAGTTTTTTTTAAACAAGTCACAAATGTGCCACGAATCAATACAGTGTTGATACTGAGACACTGAGTCAGCCCTGCATTTTAGGCCACTGTGTCATAAGATACTGGATCTGTAGCGGCTGTTGTCGGGAGAGGGAGAAGACCAAGGTGCAGCGTGGTAAGTATTCATAATACTTTTAATAAATGCGAATACTTGAACCAAAAACACGACAAACGAACAGTTCTGCAAGGTGCAATACACAAAACAGAAAACAACTACCCACAAACACAGGTGGGAACAGGCTACCTAAGTATGGTTCTCAATCAGAGACAATGATAGACAGCTGCCTCTGATTGGGAACCATACCAGGCCAAACACAGAAATACAAAACATAGAACAAAACATAGAATGCCCACCCCAACTCACGCCCTGACCAAACCAAAATATAGACATAAAAAAGGAACTAGGGTCTGGACGTGACAGGATCACTTTCAGGTAAGTTTAGAGCCATTGCTTTAGAACTTTAGACTTACTACACTGTCATTTCAAGTACCATTTGTGACAACCAGTAAGAGATAGTTAAGAAAGAACACACATTGTAAAATGCATACAGTACTTTTGCTTCTGAACCAACAAAAATATCTTCAGAGTAGGATATATCTGTTCCATTTCAGTCATTCTAGTACATGGCAAATGCTGTGACAGAGTCAGTGAATTGACTTTTAAAATGATTGGATATTTTCCAAGCTCCAGCCGGGTCACCTGTGATACGAGTCAGTATTTGACTATCCATGTCTGAGGACATCGGGAGATGACGTGGAAACCGGCGACTAGGGGCAACAGTGCTCACTGCCACCTTTAAGTAGGTTTTGGTTTTGCTAGGATGTTGTGGACGGGGATGGCGGATGGGTTTTAACATCTGCCTCTGATTCCAAAGATTGCAAGTTAAAATCCATCGATAGAAAGCCATTTTTAAACGTTTTATTTGAAGCCTCTTCCAAACCTTACCTTACCATTCTGCATTGATGCCTAATCCTATGATTTTGGAGTTAAGGCCTAAACTGAACCTTAAACACAATCTTCAACAACTTCAACATTTGACGTTTGAGAAACATGGATGAACATCTGATTCTGACGTGAGACTGTGAGAGCTAGTTGCCAAACCAGGCACAGTAATCATCTCTTAAACATGTAATCAATTGAAACTACAATTGACAGGTATGGCAGGAGCAAAAAACAAATAACACTTGCTCTTGTTTCTCCAGGCCTGGATTGTGAAATTGCTAAAGGCCATCCCTCTTTCTTTCGTCCCTACTAATTGAGGCCTTATTGATTTCATTTAGGACTGCTCATCGCTGTCCGCTAGGAGGCAGCTTCACTAACGGGAAGATGATCATTTTCTGCAACACCATAAAAAGCTCAGAGGACTCTCAATTGTCTGGCTCAGCAAAGGTCCCAATAGTACAGAAAGAGCATCATAGAAACATGCTGCAGTACAGACAAATACATTTATTGTGCCAATTCCAAGATCCAAGCCAATTCCAAGACCCAAATTAAGATCTGAAAGGGTAAGCTAAGAAAATAAATCCACGAGAAAGCTATAGTGTGCTTGCAATGTTTTCTCATTTAATTTCAGCACTACCTCCATCTTTAATGTCCTGTAGGTTTTTCTGCATCTATAAAATTACTTCTGCTGTTGTGATTGTTGTTATGACTACATCAACTATTACTTCTACTTTACAGTGGAGGCTGCTGAGGGGAGGACGGCTCATAATAATGTCTGGAATGGAGTCAATGGCGTGGTATCAACCACATCAAAGACGTGGTTTACATGTGTTTGATACCATTCCATTGACACCATTCCAGCCATTAGTATGAGCCGTCCTCCCCTCAGCAGCCTCCACTGTGACATCATTACATCAATGATCTTGTAGAGCCTCTCTACTGCTGCTGCCACGGTGATTTCCGTGATCCATCTTGGCTGTTGCCACAGCAGTCAGAAGCGGTGTTGGAAAGAAAGGTTTGCTTAGTAAGACCAACTGCTGATTCACAGCTTCTGTCAATCTCCTTATAGCTACTTGTGAGATGCCAGTTGGATTTGAGCCCTTACAGCAATTGTTCCATGTAACGTTATTCATGACCATAATATTTCTGCTGCAAAGACATTAGTGAGTGTTTATGTGCATGCGTGTGCCTTCGTGTGTGTGTGTATGTGTTTGTGTGTGCTTATTTTTATGCACTGTGTGTGTGCATGTGAGCCTAGTGAGCATTTGAAAGAGAATCTCTCAGCAGTCACTCCTTCAGTGTCAAACTACCTCTTCTGGCTACAGTGTGTGTGCCACACAATGGGGTCTCTCCTCTCTCATTTCTCAATTTTCCTAAGCTCTCTCACTCTACTCTACATCCCTTTCTACTTCCTTTTCCTCTACCCATCTGCTGTTCTACTCTCATCCTGTTCTCATGTTGTCTCTTTCCTCCTCTCCTTTTCCTTCCCTGACACATATTTTACAGCTGAACTCTCTATCGTTCCCTGAGATGCTAGACTCTGTACA
Source organism: Oncorhynchus keta (assembly GCF_023373465.1). NCBI lineage: Eukaryota > Metazoa > Chordata > Actinopteri > Salmoniformes > Salmonidae > Oncorhynchus > Oncorhynchus keta. The sequence continues at coordinate 24,068,386 of NC_068448.1, forward strand.
GTTCCCAGAGGTGCTAGTCTTCGGTGAGGTTTGTTTGAAGTACCGCTAGGTTCTTGATGTGGGATTGACAGTATTGCATATGAATTCTCTCGGGTTGCCCTTCAGTGTTGGAGCAGGGCGGCAGAGCGGAGTGCTGCATACAGCACAGTGTGAGCAGCATCACAAATCAGGAGGCTGAGAGAGTGAGAGCGCTGGAGTGGGGGGAGGATGGAGGGAGGGGGAAGATGGAGTGGGGGGAGGATGGAGGGAGGGGATGGATAGAGGGAGGGGGAGGATGGAGGGATGGGGAGGATGAAGGGGAGGATAGAGGGAGGGGGTGGAAGATGCGGGGGAGAGAAGAGATGGAAAGGGGAGGGGGATCCACTCTGGGGCGAGTGAAAAAGGGAGAGAGTGGATAGAGGGAGAGGAGGAGGGGATTGAGAGAATGAAGGGTCATGTGAGAGAGAATGTGTGTGTTTGTACGTTCATGTGTGTGTGGGTAAAGGAGAGTGAGTACTGCTGCAGTGGGAACAGTGAGAGGAGGACTGCAGTTTCTTGGGCTTATGGGCGAGCGAATCGAGGGACGTTATTAAGGCACTGTTACATTAACCCTTAAGTGCCTCTCTGGTGAATGGGTTGGCCCGTCCATTGTGGATAATAGGATCAAGGAGATTGCTCTGGTAAGGGTGTATTCCAACTATTTTTGCCTCCCTGGCTTTAACTCCTTATGGAATATAGGGGGAGACTTTATGCATAGATAGGAGGAGCTAAATATTGCTGTCCGATGCTGAAGTGCAGAAACTACGCTGTAGGATGGGGGAACTGAGTTGGTGCTGGATAAGGCTGCACTGTGACTTGATTGATCTCATCTCTACTTGTATTGCACAGATGGATAATCTTAAGTGGGACAGGTAATGTGTATGCTTCGCTTTGCATGTTATTTTCGAGTGCATACTGTGCAAACTTTTGTGACAAGCTTGATCATTTATGTTGAGATTAATCATCTTGGGACATTTGTAGATTTTGAAAGATTGTTTTCTTGATTTTGAAAGATTGTTTCATAATAAGCTGTGAGATTTGCCTTTGTACTGTGTCTGGGACCTGAGAACACAGTCATTTGCTTTGGGGTCTTTGCAGGAGCACTATGGTGAGTATACAATAGGTCACTCTCATTGATAATGTCTAATTTAGCCTAGGTGGCTCGGTTTGTAGTGTAGTGGAGTAGCTACCTTTATTTTCCTGGAGTAGGTCCAGGAGGCAGCCCTTCTGACAGCTGCTCTGTTTACCCCACCAGCTTCTATTAACACCCACCCTGTCCTGCACTATCAGGAACCACAACGTGGTGCAGCCACAAACACATGGCACCCCACCTAACAAACACCAGCCTGTACCTGCTCAATACCAATAAAATCAATCACATTTATTTATAAAGCCCTTTTTACATCAGCAGATGTCACAAAGTAGTTATACAGAAAACCAGCCTAAAACCCCAACCAGCAAGCAATGTAGATGCAACTTAGCGTGATGGCTAGGAAAAACTCCCTATGAAGGCAGGAACCTAGGGAGGGACTTAGAGAGGAACCAGGCTCTGAGGCGGCCAGTCCCCTTCTGATGTTCAAACGTTCATAGATGACCAGCAGGGTGAAATAATAATCACAGTGGTTATTTATAGAGGGTGCAACAGGTCAGCACCCCAGGAGTAAATGTCAGTTGGCTTTTCATAGCCAAGCATTCAGATGTTGAGACAGCAGGTGCGGTCAGTCAGGAGTCGTCCGGTCAGGTAGTCCTGAGGCATGGTCCTAGGGCGCAGGTCTTCCGAGAGGGGAGAGAGGGAGAGAGAGAGAATTAGAGAGAGCATACTTAAATTCACACAGGACACCAGATAAGACAGGAGAATTACACTAGCCCCCGGCTCATAGACCATTGCAGCATAGATACTGTAGGCTGAGACAGGGGGTGTCGGGGGACACTGTGGCCCCGTCTGACAATAGCCCCGGACAGTGCCAACCAGACAGGACATAATAATAATATAATAATATAATAATAATAATAATAATAATATAATAATATATGCCATTTATCAGACGCTTTTATCCAAAGCGACTTACAGTCATGTGTGCATACATTCTACGTATGGGTGGTCCCGGGGATCGAACCCACTACCCTGGCGTTACAAGCGCCATGCTCTACCAACTGAGCTACAGGGACCACCCCACCCACTTTGCCAAAGCACAGCCAACACACCACTAGAGGGATATCAACAGACCATCAACTTACTACCCTGAGACAAGGCTGAGTATAGCCCACAAAGATCTCCTCCACTGCACGAGCCCGAGGGTGCACAAGACCGGACAGGAAGAACAAGTTAGTGACCCAACCCACTCAACTTGATTATAGCGCAAAAAAAGCCAGGCATGCCAAGACGCACCCCTCCTAGTGACAGCATGGAAGAGCACTATTAAGTCAGTGATTCAACCCCTGGAACAGGGTCAGAGGCAGAGAATTCCAGTGGATGGAGGGGAACCGACCAGGCAAAGACAGCAGGGTGGTTCATCATTCCAGTGCCTTGCTGTTCACCTTGGGCCAGCCTATGCTCAATCATAGAACTTACTGAGGAGATGAGTCTTCAGTAAAGAGTTAAAGGTTGAGACCGAGCCTGCGTCTCTCACATGCAGACGATTCCATAAAAAGTTAGCTATGTAGGAGAAAGCCCTGCCACCAGCTGTTTGCTTAGAAATTCTGGGGACAATACGGGGGGCTGCGTCTTGTGACTGTAGCGTACATGTAGGTATGTACGGCAGGACCAAATCGGAGAGATAGGTAGGAGCAAGTCCATGTAATGCTTTGTAGGTCAGCAGTAAAACTTTGAAATCAGCCCTAGCCTTAACAGGAAGTCGGTGTAGAGAGGCTAGCACTGGAGTAAATTGATCAAATTCTATGGGTTCTTGTCAATATTCTAGCAGCCGTATTTAGCACTGAAGTTTATTTAGTGCTTTATCCTTCACAGTTTTATTTGAGACAACTTTACAACCATCAAGATTAATTGTCAAATCAAACAGCAGATCTCTTTGTTTCTTGGGATCTAGAACTAGCATCTCTGTTTTGTCCGAGTTTAAAAGTAAAACATGCTGCCATCCTCTTCTTTATGTCTGAAACACAGGCTTCTAGGGTTGGCCATTTTGGGGCTTCACCATGTTTAATCACCATGTTAAATGTACAGCTGTGTGTCATCCACATAGCAGTGAAAGTTGACATTGTGAAAGACATCACCAAGAGATATAATATATAGTGAAAACTATAATGGTCCTAAAACAGAACCTTGAGGAACACTGAAACTTGTCAGAAGACAAACCATCCACAGAGACAAACTGATATCTTTCCGACAGATAAGATCTAAACCAGGCAATACTGGGGTAGGAGCCTAGGGGGTACCCTGTAGTCTTCCCTCAGGTCTGTGTAAGCTAGGACAGGACAAAGAAGGAGCAGATAAGACAGAGGCTGACAGATACGCTGAGGAGTATGGAGAGGGGAAACTGGAGAGAGGCCATGGGGGTTTTATGAAGAGCTACAGGATGCACTTTTTTACGATGTGTCTTGTGTGTAGCTAGAGCAGGCAGGCTGGCAGGCAGAGCTGTGAGGGGACAGTTCCAAGGACATAGCTGGCTATCTCGGGCTGGTCACTTCCCACATCGACAGTGCTGCTGGGTCTCATTGTTGGGCTCTGCTCCAGGACAGTACACTGATGCAGTTCTGCACCAGAACAAAGGATATTGATGATTTCATACAGCTTTCTCGAATGAAAATAAAAACGCCTTGGAATCAGGATACATGTTTTTATCGGTAGCTTTATATCTCATTGAGATGAGAGCCATAAATGCACATTTTTATTGTATGGAATTTAAATAAAGCAACAAGTGTAAGCATTTCCGCCATTCCATCGGAAGTAGAAGTGAAGTGTCTTAGATTAGTCTTTGCCCCTCAACAGACTATGTGTCCTGAAATTACTTCCTAAAATGCAAACCAACCAACTACGTTGATCCTGTCCCTGGAGACATTGGCCATGTTCAAGAAGATGAAAACTGTAATGTATCATAGATAAATTGTGACTGACTGATCAAAAAAATAATAATGAGTAGTTATTTATGATGCAAGGTTCTTTGTAGATCAGTCAGTAGGCAGTCACCTACACTGTTGACTGCAATGCTGTACAAGTCCAGAGTCTCTGTCAATGCTTTTCAACCGCTCACTCCCAGCCAATACATTTCAGGAGTGGGGGTGGAGTGGTCACATGACTATCAGTCTTGTACTCAGATGAAAACAAATGAGCATGTCTGTGTTTGGGGGGGGGGGAAGCACCCTCATGGACTGAAACCAATCATTGACGGAAATCTTTCCCATCAGTAAAACAACACCCACCGCATTCTTATTGTGGTTAACAACTGCTTTAAAATGACCTACATTGCTGACTGTTGGATGTTAGAAGATAACTCTCAAAACTGTGTCATTTTTCAGCCTCCAAAACATTCAGGCAGGCTCATTCGGGCCTTTTTACTCCCATAGCTCAGCCTGCCAAATCCCTTAGTGACTACATCCAGATAGTTTGTCTCGGTGTCTGCTCATGTCCAGCAGCTGGTGAATTGACAGCTGGTGTCCCACTAAAAGAAATGTAGAAAAAAGTCTCATTTGAACTATTCTGTGTCCTGTCTCCCTATCTCACAGTAGACACACCATGTACACTGCGCTCCTGCCTTTTCTATTTGCTGATGTTTTGCCATATTCATGTTTGTAAAGAGACAGTCCAATACTGTGAAATCCCTTTCACACACAGACAAAAATCCCACGTTTTTAATATCCCACCTTCTTTTACCTGCTTTTTTTATGTATCTGAAAGGTGTAGGGGGTAAAAAACGTGGTATATTAAATCCCACCTCAAGACCTAGTCGTATAACCTGCATTTTCACAGATCCTGTAACAAAAATACAGGTATCGGGTCTGTGTGAATGGTTCTTCAGTGACAGTTGTCAGATACACTACATGACCACACCTGCTCGTTGACCATCTCATTCCAAAATCATGGGCATTAATATGGAGTTGGTCTCCCCTTTGCAGCTATAACAGCCTCCAATCTTCTGGGTAGACTTACCACTAGATGTTGGAGCATTGCTGTGGGGACTTGCTTCCATTCAGCCGCAACAGCATTAGTGAGGCCAGGCACTGATGTTGGGCGATTAGGCCTGGCTCGCAGTCGGTGTTCCAATTCATCCCAAAGGTGTTCGATGGGGTTGAAGTCAGGGCTCTGTGCAGGCCAGTCAAGTTCTTCCACACCGATCTCGACAAACCATTTCTGTATGGACCTCGCTTTGTGCACGGTGGCATTGTCATGCTAATACAGTAAAGGGCCTTCCCCAAACTGTTGCCACAATGTTGGACGCACAGAATTGTCTAGAATGTAATTGTATGCTTTAGAGTTAAGATTTCTCTTCACTGGGAAATCCTAAGGGGCCTAGCCCGAACCATGAAAAACAGTCCTAGAACATTATTCCACCTCCACCAAACTTTACAGTTGGCACTATGCATTCGGGCAGGTATCACTCTCCAGGCATCCCTCAAACCCAGATTCATCCGTCCGACTGGCAGAAGGTGAAGCGTGATTCATCACTCCAGAGAACGTTTCCACTGCTCTAGAGTCCAATGGTAGCGAGCTTTACACCACTCCAGCCGACGCTTGGCATTGCGCATTGTGATCTTAGGTTTGTCTCCGGCTGCTCGGTCATGGAAATCAATTTCATGAAGCTCCTGACGAACAGTTATTGTGCTGATGTTGCTTCCAGAGGCAGTTTGCATCTTGGGAGTGAGTGTTGCAACTGAGAACAGACGATTTTTATGAACTATGCCCTTCAGCACTCGGCGGTCCCGTTCTGTGAGCTTGTTTGGCCTACCACTTCACGGCTGAGCCGTTGTTGCTCCAATACGTTTCCACTTCACAATAACAACACTTACAGTTGACCGGGGCAGCTCCAGCTGGGAAGACATTTGACAAACTGACTGTTGGAAAGATGGCATCCTGTAACGGTGCCACGTTGAAAGTCATTGAGCAAGAATCCACTCATTTGAAGGGGTATCCACATACTTTTGTATATATATAAATCGAGTGCATTCTGAAAGTATTCAAACCCCTTCCCCTTCCCCTTTTCCACATTTTATGTTACAGCTTTATTCTAAAATGGATTAAATAAAACATATTCCTCATCAATCTACACATAATACCCCATAATGACAAAGAAAAAATAGGTTTTTCAAAATGTTAGCAAATGTATGAAAATATAAGTATTCAGACCCTTTGTTATGGGACTCGAAATTGAGCTCTGGTCCATCCTGTTTCCATGGAACATTCTTGAGATGTTTCTACAACTTGATTGGAGTCCACCTGTGGTACATTCAATTGATTGGACATGATTTGGAAAGGCACACACCTCTCTATATAGTTTCCCACAGTTCACAGTGCACGTCATTGCAAAAACCAAGCCATGAGGTCAAAGGAATTGTTCGTAGAGCTCCGGGACAGGATTGTGTCGAGGCACAGATCTGGGGAAGGGCACCAAAAAATGTCTGCAGCATTGAAGGTCCTCAAGAACACAGTGTCCTCCATCATTCTTAAATGGAAGAAGTTTGGAACCATCAAGACTCTTCCTAGAGCTGGCCGTCTGGCCAAACTGAGCAATCAGGGGAGAAGGGCCTTGGTCAGGGAGGTGACCAAGAACCTGATGTTCCCTCTGACAGAGCTCCAGAGTTCCTCTGTGGAGATGGGAGAACCTTCAAGAAGGGCAACCATCTCTGCAGCACTCCACTAATCAGACCTTTATGGTAGAGTGGCCAGACGGAAGCCACTCCTCAGTAAAGGGCACATGACAGCCCACTTGGAGTTTGCCAAAAGGCACATAAAAGACTCTCAGACCATGAGAAAAAAGATTCTCTGGTCTGATGAAACCGAGATTGAGCGTCACACATCTGGAGGAAACCTGGCACCATCTTTGCGGTGAAGTATGGTGTGGCAGCATCATGCTGTGGGGATGCTTTTCAGCTTCAGGGACTGAGAGACTAGTCCGGTTCCAGGAAAAGAGGAAAAGAGCAAAGTACAGAGAGATCCTTGATGATAACCTGCTCCAGAGCGCTCAGGACCTTGGACTGGACTGTTTTTGAATTGGCAAACATTTCTAAAAAAATGTTTTTGCTTTGTCATTATGGGGTATTGTGTGTAGATTAATGAGGGGAATTTATTTTAAAAATCCATTTTAGAATACGGCTGTAATATAACGAAATGTGGAAAAAGTCAAGGGATCTGAATACTTTCCGAATTCACTGTAGAGTACTTGCTGCTTCCTTAATAGTTTCCTGGGTGGAATTAATCATTATTTTCATATGTTTTGGTGAGTGATTGCCTATTTTGTATGTTGGTTACTGTGTGTAATTGAGTTTTAATGCATACTTCCTCATTCTTCATGTTTCCAGTGCATTCTTTCAGTCTTCAGGCCAATGTGCAGTCGGTTCATTAGGTATAGACCTGTTTTTTTTAATGAGAAACAAGGGATAATACCATCCTCCCGTCACCACAGCTCTAATACTGCATGAATGACTAGCTACAGTAAGCATATCATGGGAACAAAAATCAAAGCCACAAAGCAGGCTGAATTATAACCCTCCCAATTTAGTTTTCTCTTTGAACTTGGAATATTTTAGTTGATTCGAGACTAAATCATGTTTTTCAAAGGCTGAACCCAGAGCATGCATTTTAATTTTGTTCTCAACTATGCTGATTACAAAGCAACTATGGGCCTATGATTAGCTGTTATGCTATGATTACTGTCACTCTTTCCTCTGATACATCAACCCAACAACACTAACAAATATCATTTCTCAGCTGGCAACTGTGTCACGCAGGCCAGGTGAGAGTGGGAGTGGGAGTGAGAGTGAGAGTGAGAGTGGGAGTGAGAGTGAGAGTGAGAGTGAGAGTGAGAGTGAGAGTGAGAGTGAGAGTGAGAGTGAGAGTAAGAGCGAGAGAGCGAGAGAGCGAGAGAGAGAGAGAGAGCTGGCCTTGTGGTGTTGCGCTGAATGCCAGGCAGACGTTTGGAGAGAATGGCAGGTCCAGGCCCTGCCATCCGTCCCAGCCTTCCTCAACCGCCCTGCTGCTGATAAGGCATTTTCAACAGTTTTTTTTTATCTGCAAAGGTGAAAGATAAGCCCCATGCCACTTTTAGATGCTGTTTTTAGATGCTGTTTTCTCCACCGCTTGGTAGCAGATAGCTCTGGGTTGTCCTCCAGAAGTAACTTGGATTGAAAGTAAGTCGTAGAAGTACTAAAGGGAACTGAGTATATGTTAATAAGATTGTTAGAGTTCTCCAAATATAGTTTCAAATCATAATATCTCCTCATAGCAAGCAATATGTTCACATAAAATGGCTTTCATGTCAGGACCTCATCAGATATCCTTTAGTAAACGTGAGACTACATCTGACACAGAAATCTTTAGTTATCATTGCAGGAGCCTCCATTGTATTTGTCCTCCATTTTGAAACGAGAGGCTGTTGGGATCCCAATAGATGTCGTCCTATCTGCATTGCTGCAGAAACCCGTCTCTTTCTCTGTTTTCACTACAGCTTCACATGCAGATTGGCTCACTATCTCTGTGGCAGTATGATTAATCGGCCTATCTAGGGACAGGCTGGGGTATGAGGTTGGGTAGGGTGGAGAGAGAGTGAGCCTAGCTGTAAATGATCCCAGGCCTCATTGGACATTCAAACAGCAACCCTGTCGCCAAGCCTTCTGAAGGATCCCTCAGATAACAGCTGAGTCACAATCAGCTGCAGGTAGGAGTTAGCTACCATTGTTTTATCCATGGTTTATCCACCCGGTTTGTAAATCTTACCTTTAGGACTATCAGGGCACAATGTTACACGTTAGAGAAATACTTTTCTTTGGTTCAGTTCACCCAGATCCTCCACGAGGCTTTTCCTTTCCTTTGACATCCTTATCCTGAGCTCTTAGGACAGAATCCATTCCTTTATTGGGTTTTCCGATATTCTTGAAATGATTTTGTGACAATTAAAATTGAAGTGACACGAGGGAATTAAATTATACAAGCTATCCACTGTGACAAGACTTGACATGAAGTAGATTGCACTGTATTGCAAGTTGATTGATCTCTAGTTGGACTGGCAGGTGTCTACAATACATTTCACAGCACAGCAGAGGTTTGCTTAAGTGTGTGTGGGTGTGTGTGCAATTAACTGTACATGTATGTGAAGTGTGTGTGTGTGTGTATCTGTTTGTATGTGTATGCTGTGCATGTGTGACTCACTCCATTATCACTGTAAATGTCCTCTCCTGGGGAACTACTCAAGCAGTACTGATGACAAAGTAATGGCAATCAATTCCTGTGTGAATGTGCAACTGTCACCCTCCCTTGCTATATGTCATTAAGCAGGAGAGACCCCTGTCTGTACAGGAATGGGAGAGTTGTCGATGGGGAAGAATATTCTTACCTACTGTAGGCATTGGTGTGGACACCTGATAAGCTGAAACCATTCCATAACACTCCTGGTGCATTACTGTACGTCTTCTTGCTATCAAATGTTTGGCTAATGTCCAGCGATTAGATTCTTCATTTCATATCTTTCAGAGTTAAGATCACAACCCAATGACATGTTGTAATTCCTGATTCCTAAACCACTCTTGAATCCTTGGAATCTGAGGTGGTCTTGGGTTTGATGACACAGGGCTTGTACCCCGATGAGTCAGCTGGATACTGCCGCTCAATGACTATTCATATAATTACTTCAATTAATTAAAGGATATTACAGTTCCCTGACTGCAGAATTAGACGCTACTAGACTATTGGGGGCATTCAGTGTGGCACAAGCCCAGAAAGCTCCAGGTCAGAGTCAAACTGCAGTACACCAGTTGTATCTTATCTTGATTATTACCCAGTCATATGGTCAGGTGCTGCAAAGAAGGACCTAGAAAAACTGCAGCTGGCCCAGAAGAGAGCAGCACGTCTTGCACTTGACTGTAATCAGAGGGCTAATATCAATACTATGCATGCCAGTCTCTCTTGGCTAAAAGTAGAGGAGAGACTGACTGCATCACTTAATGTGTTGAAAATTCCAAATTGTTTGCAAAGTCAACATACACACAGCTCTGACACACATACTTACCCCACCAGACAAGCCAGTCCCCAAATCCAGAACAAATTCAAGAAAAACGGTACAGTGTTATATACAGCCGTTACTGCATGGAACTCCCTTCCATCTCAGATTCCTGAAGTGAAGAGCAACCTAGTTAAAAACAAATAAAGCAACAATTCACGGCACAACGCCTCTCCCCTATTTGACCTAAGTATTTGGTGTATATGTACTGATATGCAGAGGCTATGTGTGACGTTTTGAATGTCTACCGTTCTCTCCTTGAGGTGTTCTTGTCTTTTAATGTTCTGTATTATGTCATGCTTCATGTTTTTTTTGTGGACCCCGTGAAGAGTAGCTGCTGTTTTCGCAACAGCTAATGGGGATCCTAATAAAATACCACCTAAAATATAGATTGAGCTAAAACCTGCTGTGACAGTGACTGTTGTTTTCTGCATGATGGTTGTTGGCTGTGTTAGTAAAAAAGCTACTGTCTGAAGTTCTCAGCTTTATTTAGATCACATTCGCTTAAAATATTGATTATTGGAGACTGAGAAATTGATGCTGCAGATTAACTGACTACAGATACTGTGTAGGAGGTTGCAGCTAAAAATACTGTCAAAGAAAATAGGGCATGTGATATGTGAGATGATTGCCTGTGAGGATGTCTCTCTCTGGCAGATAACACTTCAAATACAACCTTTAGACATCATCCACCAAACATAGCGGACATTCATTAAATTGTGCTTTGTCACATACAGTATTCAGCAGTCAACAGTCTTTGAAAGATACTCCAACCGGGATTAAGTACCACAGTGTAGTTTTCCACTGTCTATTTTACTGATATCAGGGAATGACTACACTCAACAACAACCAAATAATGTAATTTTCGAAGCCAGTCAGTCAGTCCAGATCAGCCTCTCCGTTTCTTACCACCCTCAGATGGTAAATAAGCAGAAAAGCAGCAGCCGTTCTTGTAGTTTCATAGTAATCCTATTAAAACTTGTGCAATAACGAGGCCATTAAGGTTCTGGGAGTCCCCAGTCCATTCCAGGAGGGATAGATTGCCTTGCCAAGAGAAGTAAAGAGTTTAGGAAACACATCTGCACATTATCTCTACTTGAAACGGCATCCAAAGCCTTGTTTTCAGCTCAACAGTTGATTGTGTGGAAACTCAAGTTGGCCCGTTCAGCTAGCATTCTAATGCAACAAAACATTGTCACGAAAACGAATCACCCAAAGTAGGCCTATAAAGCTAGTAAGTATAAGAGTTGATCTGAAGGAGGAGGGACTTAATATGTTTAAAGTGAAGGCTTGCATACTCAATCGACTAAAGAACAACCACAATAGGCTATATCCAATAAGAGTGTTCTGTTCAACCTAACAATGTCTGTCTGTCTGGCTCCTAATATGTTTTATTTGACCCTTATTTGACTCATTTACAGCAATGACCTGGGGAATAGTTACAGGGGATGAAGGAGCCAATTGGTAGCTGGGGAGGATTAGGTGGCCAGATTTGGAATTTATCCAGGACACCGGGGTTAACACCCCTACTCTTACGATAAGTGCCATGGGATCTTTAGTGACCACAGAGAGTCAGGACACCTGTTAAAGTCCCATCCAAAAGACAGCACCTTAAACAGGGCAATGTCCCCAGGAAACAACACTTCCAACAGCATCTGGTCTCCCATTCAGGGACTGACCCAGACCAACCCTGCTTGGCCTCAGAGGCAAGCCAGCAATGGATGCAGTGTGTTGTTATACGGCTGGGATGATCAGCTCAAATAGACTAGGGGGAGGGCATCGGTCAGGAGTGACTCACCGTTATTACAGACAATATTTTTTTCTATTTCCATTAGCGTAACTAAGACATTTATGTTCGTTTATGATAAGTGTCTCCGTGCTTGGTCGTGTCATGTCTCGGAGCAATTATTTAAAAATTCATTTATTTGACAACTTATTGCAATTAATTTATGCCTAGAGTCACTCTGTGCAATTTGGATGGATATAATTGCTTGGTGTTAAAATGGAAAGGGCAAATCTGTACAACATTTATATATTAAGAAAATACCTCAAACTAAGGACTATCTAAGTAAAGGTTGCCTTGAAAAACAGACAGACTGCTTTTGGTTGACTTTTTCTCTGCTCAGTACAATTTCACTGCTCAGTCAAACATAACTTAACTGACAAACAACGAACCAACCAACCATGGATTTCCTTGGCTAAGCTAACGTTCCTTGTGAATATAACAGCATTTACAAAGAGGAGTATAATCAGAATGTTAGCTCACGTCCCGGACACAGACTGGCTAACAGCTGTGTAGAAGTGGAATGGAGGTGAGGTTGTCAGGGACCAGCGTAAAACAGGAGGACGTGTCTTTCTGTCTGGCTGTAGGAGTGTGTTAATTAATTATAGTCAGGGAACTTGATGTTCTGAAGCTAATGAAACAGCTGCACTGCTACTGCACAGTACTCACTCTCCTCAGGTTATTTGCTACTAGAACTGACCGGCGTGCTAATCAGCCCTCTGAGAAACAACAGAGTTCTATGATGCATGGAGATGGAGCTACATGGATAATGTTGTTGTCACACTGCCAGTACTGTCCACTTCCCCCATACCTCATCAGCATACTGTACATGTAGGTCGCGGCAGGTAGCCTAGTGGTTAAAAGCATTGGGGCAGTAACCAAATGGTTGCCGAATCCCTGAGCCGACTAGGTGAAAAATCTGTGTGCCCTTTGAGCAAGGCACGTACAGTATGTCACGCCCTGATCTGTTTCACCTGCTTTGTGCTTGTCTCCAACCTCCTCCAGGTGTCACCCATCTTCCCCATTATCCCCTGTGCATTTATACCTGTGTTTTCTGTCTGTCTGTTGCCAGTTCATCTTGTTTGATCAAGCCTACCAGTGGTTTGTCTCAGCGCCTGGTTTTCTCTAGTCTCTCTTTTTCTCACCCTCCTGGTTTTTGACCTTTACCTGTCCTGACCCTACCGTTCTGTACCTTTGCTCCACGTTTGAATTACCGACCTCTGCCTGCCGTCCTGTACCTTGGCCTCTGCTCTGGATTATCGACACCTGCCTGCCTTGACCTATCTTTTGCCTGCCGCTGTGGTTCCAATAAACATTGTTACTTCACACAGTCTGCACTTGGGTCTTACCTTGATTCCTGATAACGTAACCTTAATTGGTCCTGTAAGTTTATCTGGATAAGAGTGTCTGCTTAAATGTAATGTCTAAAGTACACATCATCCACAGATGACAAAGAATGATCTCTGTAGCTATGTGAATACAGTATGTTTCGGTTTGTCTATGCAATGCTTGACTGTGGTAGGGTAAAACGTTAAGCAGTTTGGATTTCTTTGCCATTGACCAGTCTGGCCCATAATTAGAAGGAAGTACAAATTTCACTTTTGTTTAAGCTGGGTAATATGCTAGTCAAGACAACACCAGAACACACAGGAGAAGCACACTTTCTAGTCCACATTGAGGTGTGACTAGAATCTGCTTTATCATGACTCATTTAGCATGACTCAAGGGCTTAAAACCCGAAAAGAAAATCTATGCTAAAACAAAAGTAATTGCGATTAGATTTAGTATTTATTAGGATCCAAAATTAGCTCCCGCCTAGGCTACTCTTCCTGGGGTCCAAACAGGAAACAACACAAATATATACTTAATATACAGTACCAGTCAAAAATTTTGAGACGCCTACTCATTCCAGGGTTTGTCTTTATTTAAACTTTTTTTCTACATTGTAGAATAATAGTGAAGACATCAACACCATGAAATAACACATATGCAATCATGTAGTAACCAAAAAAGTGTAAAACAAATACATAGATTTTAGATTCTTAAAAGTAGCCAGCTTTGCACACTCATGGCATTCTCTCAACCAGCTTGATGAGGTAGACATCTGGAATGCATTTCAATTAACAGATGTGCCTTGTTAATTTGTGTCATTTCTTTTTTCTTCTTTTTTTCTTTAAACATTAACTAGCCAACTAGGCAAAAAATATATTATTTACAATGACGGCCTACCTTTGCCACTATTAAAGCATTTGAGCTAATCAGTGTTGTGAGGTAGGGGTGGTAGGTATGGGTGGTATACAGAAGACAGCCCTATTTGGTAAAAGACCAAGTCCATATTATGGCAAGAACAGCTCAAATAAGCAAAGAGAAAAGACAGACCGTCATTACTTTAAGACATGAAGGTCAGTCAATATGTAACATTTCAAGAACTTTGAACTTTTCTTCAAGTGCGGTCCAGAAAATCATTATGCGCTCTGATGAAACTGGCTCTCACAGGAAAGAAAGACCAAGAGTTACCTCTGCTGCAGGCGATAAGTTCATTAGAGTTACCAGCCTCGTAAATTGCAACCCAAATAAATGCTTCATAGAGTTCAAGTAACAGACACATCTCAACAGCAACTGTTCAGAGGAGACTGAATGAATCAGGCCATCATGGTCGAATTGCTGCAAAGAAAGGACACAAATAAGAACACAAGCAAATGGACCGGTGGAAATCTGTCCTTTGGTCAAAATTTGTCTGTGTCTGCTGTGTCTTTGTGAGATGTGGAGCAGGTGAACGGTTGATCTCCGCATGTGTGATTCCCACCATGATTCATGGAGGACCTCAAACCAATTGAGATGGTTTGGGATGAGTTGGACTGCAGAGTGAAGGAAAAGTAGCCAACAAGTGCTCAGCATATGTGGGAACTCCTTCAAGACTGTTGGAAAAGCATTCCTCAGGAACCTGGTTGAGAGAATGCCATGAGTGTGCTAAGCTGTCATCAAGGCAAAGGCTACTTTGAAGAATCTAAAATATATTTTGATTTGTTAAAAAAAATTGGTTACTACATGATTCCTATGTGTTATTTCATAGTTTTGATGTCTTTCCTATTATTCTACAATGTAGAACATAGTAATATAAAGAAAAACCCTTGAATGAGTACGTGTGTGTCACGCCCTGGTCGAAGTATTTTGTGTTTATCTTCATTTATTTGGTCAGGCCAGGGTGTGACATGGGTTTTTGTATGTGGTGTGTATGTAGTGGGATTGTAGCTTAGTGGGGTGTTCTAGGTAAGTCTATGGCTGTCTGAAGTGGTTCTCAATCAGAGGCAGGTGTTTATCGTTGTCTCTGATTGGGAACCATATTTAGGCAGCCATATTCTTTGGTTGTGTTGTGGGTGATTGTACTTAGTATCCTGATGTCCTTGTTCTGTGTTAGTTTACACAAAGTAGAGGCTGTTTCGGTTTTCGTTACGTTTATTGTTTTGTAGTGTTTGTGTTTATTCGTGTCTACGTTGTTTATTAAACATGGATCGCAATCTACACGCTGCAGTTTGGTCCGACTCTCCTTCACCACATGAAAACCGTTAGTGTGTCCAAACTTTTGAATGGTATTGTACATATATACATTGCGTTCGCAAATTATTCAGACCCCTTGACTTTTTCCACATTTTGTTAGGTTACCGCATTATTCTAAAATTAATTAAATTGTTTTTTCGACCATCATCAATCTACACACAATACTCCATAATGACAAAGCTGTTATGCCCTAACCATAGAGAGCTGTTTATTCTCTATTCTCTGCCTGTGTGCACACCAGAAGCTTCATGTTTCGTTTGGTATTTTGTTGTCTTTGTTTGGTGTTCATTTAATAAAGTATAATGTACGCCTATCACGCTGCACCTTGGTCCAATCAGTACGATGAACGTGACAGAAGTGTTTGCTAATTTATTTAAAAAATATTTATAATAATTTGACATTTACATAAGTATTCAGACCTTTTACTCAGTACTTTGCCTTGAGTCTTCTTGGGTATGCTGCTTTAAGCTTGGTACACCTGTATTTAGGGAATTTCACCCACTCTTCTCTGCAGATCCTCTCAAACTCTGTCAGGTTGGATGGGGAGCAATGCTGCAAGGCTATTTTCATGTCACTTAAGAGATATTTTATCGTGTTCAAGTCCGGGCTCTGGCTGGGCCATTCAAGGACATTCAGAAACTCCCGAAGCCCTCCTGTGTTGTCTTGGCTGTGTGCTTAGGGTTGTTGTCTTGTTGGAAGATGAACCTTCGCCCCAGTCTGAGGTCATAAGCGCTCTTGAGCAGGATCTCTCTGTACCTTGGTCCGTTCATCTTTCGCTTGATCCTGAATAATCTCCCAGTCCCTGCTGCTGAAAAACATCCCCCCCAGCATGATGCTGCCACCACCATGCTTCACCGTAGGGATGGTGCCAGGTTTCCTTCAGATGAAAAGCTTGGCATTCAGGCCAAAGTGTTCAATCTTGGTATCATCAGACCAGAGAATCTTGTTTCTCATGGTCTGAGAATCTTTAGGTATCGTTTGGCAAACTCCAAGCGGGCTGTCATGTGCCTTTTACTGAGGACTGGCTTCCGTCTGGCCACTCTACCATAAAGGCATGATTAGTGGAGTGCTGCAGAGATGGTTGTCCTTCTGGAAGGTTCTCCCATCTCCACAGAGGAGCTCTAGAGCTCTGTCAGAGTGACCATCGAGTTCTTGTTCACCTCCCTGACCAAGGCCCTTCTACCCCGATTGCTCAGTTTGGTCGGGCGGCCAGCTCTAGAAAGAGTCTTGGTGGTTCCAAACTTCTTCCATTTGGAGGCAACTGTGTTCTTGAGGACCTTCAATGCTGCAGAAATGTTTTGGTACCCTACCCCAGATCTGTGCCTCTACATAATCCTGTCTCGGAGCTCTACGGACAATTCCTTTGACCTCATGGCTTGGTTTTTGCTCTGACATGCACTGTCAACTGTTGGACCTTACATAGACAGGTGTGCCTTTCCAAATGATGTCCAATGAATTGAATTTACCACATGTGGACTCCACTTGAGTTGTAGAAACATCTCAAAGATGATCAATGGATATAGGATGCACCTGAGCTCAATTTCGAGTCTCATAGCAAAGGGTCTGAATCCTTATGTAAATAAGGTATTTCAGTGAATTTGTCATACATTTGCTAAATTTCTAAAAACCTGTTTTCACTTTGCCATTATGGGGTATTGTGTGTAGATTGATAATAACTTTAATTTATTTAATTCCATTTTAGAATAAGGCTGTAAGGTACCAAAATGTGGAAAAAGTCAAGGTCTGAATACTTTCCCAATTAACTGAATATATACACTACATGACCAAAAGTGTGTGGACACCTGCTGGTCAAACATCTAATTCCAAAATCATGGGCATTGATACAGAGTTGGTCCCCCCTTTTCTGCTGTAACAGCCTCCACTCTTCTGGGACGTCTTTCCCCTAGATTTTGGAACATTGCTGCGGGGACTTGCTTCTATTCAGCCACAAGAGCATTAGTGAGGTCGGGTGCTGATGTTGGGCGATTAGGCCTGGCTCGTAGTCGTCATTCCAATTCATCCCAAAGGTGTTAGGTGGGGTTGAAGACAGGACTCTGTGCAGGCCATTTGTTCTTCCACACTGATCTCTACAAAACAGTTCTGTAGGGACTACGCGTTGTGCACAGGGGCATTGTCATGCTGAAACAGTACAAGGGCCTTTCCCAAACTGTTGCCACAAAGTTGGTTGCACCGAATCTTCTAGAATGTAATTGTATGCTGTATAGATACGATTTCCCTTCACTGGGAAATCCTAAGGGGCCTAGCCCGAACCATGAAAAACAGCCCTAGACTTTTATTCCTCCTCTACTAAACTTTACAGTTGGCACTACACCTTGGGGCAGGTAGCATCCTCCTGGCTTCTGCCAAATCCATATTCGTCCGTCGGACAGGCAGAGGGTGACTCCAGAGAATGCGTTTACCACTCCTCCAGAGTCCAATGGCGGCGAGCTTTACATCACTCCAGCCGCGCTTGTCATTACTCATGATGATATTAGGCTTGTGTGTGGCTGCTCGGCCATGAAAACCCATTTCATGAAACTCTCGACGAACAGATCCTGTGGTGACATTGCTTCCAGAGGCAGTTTGGAACTCGGTAGTGAGTGTTGCAACTAAGGACAAATGATCTTTACACGCTACGCGTTTCAGCACTCAGTGGTCCTGTTCTATGAGTTTGTGTGGCCTTCCACTTCACGGCTGAGCCATTGTTGCTCCTAGACATTTCCACTTCACAATAACAACACTTACAGTTCACCTGGGCAGTTCTAGCAGGGCAGGAATTTGACGAACGGACTTGTTTGAAACGTAGGATCCTATAACGGAGCCATGTTGAAAGTCACATGGTTATTCATGGAGATTGCATGGCTGTCTATGGAGATTGCATGGCTGTGGGCTCGAATTATACACCTGTTAGCAACGGATGTGGCTGAAGTTGTCTACATACTACTTATATATATAGCAATACATTTGCTTGACAATTTAGCCATTCAGCAAACTCTCCCAACCAGTGACCCACAGCTAGTGCATTCATCTTAAGACAGCCAGGTGAGACAACCACATATCACAGTCGTATCTTAACCACATATCATATACATAATACAATACATAATACAATACATAATACAATGCAAAATACAAAACAAAATGCATACAAATGTCTGTCTCTTCATAGTCCCGGATTTACCATAAGGTGTTATTTTTTCTGTTTTTGTTATAATCTGCTTAAATTATTATTATTTTTAAAATATTTTATTTGATAATGGATAAACAATACAAAACATACAACATACAAACAACGACATCATACAAACATTACACCTGCACAGACCACTAGTCTTCACCACTATCTCCAGCGCTCTAGTCACTTTCCGCCACAAGGCCTCATTTTGTTTGAATCTGGTTTTATTGCTAGCTTGAGTTACATGTGTTTCCCAGCATCTGTTCTGGACTTGGGTTCTAATTACTGTAATGCCTTCTCTCTACCATAGCAAGATACACACCTCCATTACTAATGTACATGGTAATGACAATTGAACAGAGTGCTTGTGTAACACATTTACTGGAGTTTTCTGCCTAAAATAGCTTTGCCATGATTCGTTAGGCAAACAGAGCAAAATTTAAACTTTAGATAGATAATACAACTGTCCAACATTATGAAACTACCAAAGCATTGTTGATTTCTAACAGTAATCCCCTAGCATCCCCATCTCAGCTGGTAGTTAGGAAAAATCCTGCAAACCAGAAGTAAGACGTATTATCTCTTACCTTTTGTGGTGAGATTATTTGAAGTCAACAAAACAGTGTCAGTGAGCAGCGCTTTTTTCCAGTGTGTTTATATGCAGATGAAGAATACAGACTAAAAGCCCTTGATACCCGTTCAAGTCTGAGCCAATGTGCTTAGTGATAAGCGCCAAATCATACCAGGAGCCATGTTGCTCAGGGATGTGGAGCACAGCCATTTTGTTTGAAGTTATGAGGAGAAGTAGAGGAGTCCCTAACTAACGAAGTGAGAAGCACACTGAGAGATGGGGCTCTAAAGCGGATACTGTTTCTTGTCACGGATTTGTAGCTTGTTGTTAAGTTAAGTTGGTAAATTTGTAATTTAAGCAGGTAAAGTAAGTCTTTGCTAATGTTTTGCTTATCTGTTATTCTGCCTCTAAGGACATGTCTAGACAGAGTCAGTTTACTTTAGGATTGTAAGGGTTAGAAAAGCGCAGACTAGTTGTGTAGGCAAACAAGGTTATTCATGGCAGATTGCATTTCATTTAGGGATATGATATCGACCAGACTATTGTACAAATAGTTAGGGTATTAAGGCAGAATAAACACTTCAGACATTCTAAATATTGATATGTTTCTTTGACTGTGTACTGGCTTGTGTTGAGAGGTGGTATTTCGTGTTCAATTTAAGGCTTCCTTCAAAGGGAAAATACCATGTATAATTAATTTCCCAGGAGTGAGTGGTGAGAACTGATCATAAAGCAGGGGTAATGGCTACCATAAAGCAGTAGACTAACCCTGGTCCTCCGAGCCCCTCCAGGGCCCACTACCCCGCTGCCCTTCGAGAGGAGAGGAGATAAAACGCTCCTCCACGCCATCTCTGCCAATGTTAATTCAATTCTGCCTGGCTTAGTCTGCCGTGAGGGTCAAACAGAGGGATAAATCTACCCGCCTTAGAGCCTGGCTGGCTGGTGATTATCACTGGGTTGTTGTTAATACAACCCAAACACCCCATACTAAGGCTGCTCAGCCAAGAAATGGACAATGATGACCGTTGCTATACACATACCTCATGTTTAACAACGTCTCCCCCCTGATATAGTCCATCACACTTTTGGCATATTTTGTAACAGACACGGTTTGTAACAGACATGCCCCACACCCAATCAGTGGAAGCAGGCCATTATTTGTAAGAATTTGAATAGTTTGCCTACACAGATGGATAATCCACACTGTGTTATTCACCCAGTGTCTGGATGTCATTAATTACTATACATTTTGGGAAGAGCAAGTACAGACAGCTCATCCCTCCAGCATTCCTGGTTTACAGGCCGGCGGAACATTCAAGGTCTTTCCGGTTATCTTGTCTAAAGATTGAATATGTTTACATGCAAAAGCAATGAAATCTAAACAGTTTCTGCCTCAACACTCTTGAGACAGAGCATCAAGGATGAACAAGATCGGAAGGAATCGATTAGGCGAGATCGATTAGGAAAACACTGTGACATGGATGGCATGATGGAACAGCATAGCGCCTGTCAGTAGACTGAACACCTTCCCCAGAGAGAAAATATACATGTAATGTGATCTCTCCCCAAACCAAGTTATTTATCCAAACTTTCTTAAAAAACTAACACACTAGAGTGTTTAAATATTACTATAGAGTATGTGAAAAATGTCCCTCTTCACTAACCTTTATTTTTTTAACTGAAATGTTCCAGAAATAGTTTTAAAAAAATACACAATTAACTATGTCTGATGACTCACTGCAAAGAGAACACATTATTTCAACATTCTCATTCAGTGCTGATTTTGATAGAACTGCCCAAGTCAGATGTGTTCTCATTCCGTGCTGATTTTGATAGAACTCAACGTTCATCATTTGTTATCCCCTTATGGTGTTCTTTCACTTTAGTAGTTGCGGTCTTTCCACAAGCCATTTGTCTTACGCAACATTAACTTGCATAACGTCGCCATACTACATTTATAACTAGTCTTAGTCCATTTGAATAATATAAAGCTTATCCTTTCTGTTGTCAGCTTCATTCAATTATTCACATGCAGCAATAGAGACAGACAGGATCTCCGTCAGTGGACAAGAGAATCGGCGTTTGAGAAATGAAAAATCCTTTTTGTTTGCCTATATCCTCATGGCTTTAATGAAATCAGAAATAATTTTAATGAACTCATTATGTTTTTCTACCTTCAAAGCCCCTCTTCGAAGCCCCTTCATCACTAAGCTAAGGACCCTGGGACTAAACATCTCCCTTTGCAACTGGATCCTGGTCTTCCTGACGGTACACCCCCAGGTGGTAAGTGTAGGCAACAACACATCTGCCACGCTGATCCTCAACAGTGGGGCCCCTAAGGGGTGTGTGCTTAGTCCCCTCCTGTACTCCCTGTTCACCCACGACTGCGTGGCCAGGCACGACTCCAACACCTTCATTAAGTTAGCTGACAACACAACAGCCTGATCAATGACAAGACAGCCTATAGGGAGGTCAGAGATCTGGCAGTGTGGTGCCAGGATAATAACCTCTCGCTCAATATGAGCAAGACAAAGGAGCCGATTGTGGACTACAGGAAAAGGCGAGCCGAAAGGCCCCCAATAACATCAACGGAGCTGTAGTGGAGCAGGTCAAGAGTTTTGAGTTCCTTGGTGTCCACATCACCACATCACCAACAAACTAACATGAACAATTAATAAAATGGCCACCCGGACTATTTACATTCCCCCCTTCCCCTGCTACTCGCTGTTTATTATCTATGCATAGTCACTTTAACCCTACCTATATGTACAAATTGCCTCGACTAGCCTGTAACCCCGCACATTGACTCGGTACCGGTATCCCCGGTAAATAGCCTCGTTATTGTTATTTTATTGTGTTACTCTTCTTATTTGACATTTTTTTACTTATTTATTTACTAAATATTTTCTTAACTCTATTTCTTGAACTGCATAACTAAGCATTTCACAATAAGGTATACACCTGTTATGTGACAGGTTAAAGGAAATATTCATAGCCTGTTATACATTAAAAAGTATTAGTAAGTTCATAGTATATGAGGATCTTAAAACATCTAAGGTTAAAAAGATGCATTCAGTATTGGTTGATAGAGATTGATAACATTCCTATAATTGTGTTAAAGTTCAAATCCGTCAAGCGTACAAAGGGTACGAATTGTGAGTAATGTGTAAACGTTATATTGATTACTTTATTTTGTGGTGCCTAAAAGTGTTAATCTGTGATCTACTAAATCCTCTTAATTTATGAGCCAGATATCGATTGCTCTGGTCTCCACCCATATTCCTGGGGAAATCGCGGTCTTTTCTCATTGAACTAAAAGTTGAATTGAGAATAAAACACCGTATCACTCTCGTGATTATTTCTCCCCTGTTTTCAGGGGCGTAACAGTTACACCTGTATCCGGCGCATGTGACAAATAAAGTTTGATTTGAATCCGGCTCTTGCTCTGTCTAACATTATTTTGACACATGGAGGATCACACTGTTTGTCGCAGTTTGATTCCTTGCCCTGGTGACAGCTTTGTTATTGAAATGTGGGTGGACATATGTGCATGGGATGCGTGAACACAGAGTAAGTTGTTGTTGTTGTTTAGCTTGGCTTTGTATATCACTACGTATCTCATACAATGTTATATGCTGAAGTTGATATTGGTATTGGCTATTATTACCTTTCGTGTCATTTCCATGTGTATGTTGCCCATTTGTATAGTTGGAGTTAACTGCTGTTGTTATTATTGTACGTTTATGTAATACCTGGTTATTAAATACAGTCCTTACCTATTGTGCTATTGCAGTTCTGTTCCATTTTTATTCTCTGTTGTAGTCCATTTAATATGCCTACATTAATCCTGCTCTATTCATTGCATTCCATGTGTATATTCATTATCTGTCTGGTTCTGTAACTTTACAGAACCATCTCCATGTTCATCCCCATGTTCACCCCCATTTACATCACCATGTTCATCCCCATTTACATCTCCATGTTCATCCCCATGTTCACCCCCATTTACATCACCATGTTCATCCCCATTATCATCTTTAACATCATTTACATCTCCATGTTCACCCCCATTTACATCTCCATGTTCAACCCCATGTTCACCCCCATTTACATCTCCATGTTCACCCCCATGTTCATCCCCATGTTCACCCCCATGTTCATCCCCATGTTCATCCCCATGTTCACCCCCATTTTCATCTCCATGTTTATCCCCATGTTCACCCCCATTTACATCTCCATTTACACCTCCATGTTCATCCCCATGTTCACCCCCATGTTCATCTCCATGTTCATCTCCATGTTCACCCCCATGTTCATCTCCATGTTCACCCCCATTTACATATCCATGTTCCTCTCCATTTACATATCCAGGTTCTTGCCCATTTACATCTCCATGTTAATCTCCATGTTCCTCTCCGTGTTAACTTTTGGGATGCTTTATTCCCCTCTAACCCGGGGCAGTGTCAGTGAGTCACAAATCAGTCAAATACATAGATCCAGGTCACTCTCTTTCACTAGATATGACCTTACTATACTTATAATCAATACTTTTGGAGTCCAGAATGCTATGTACATGTAGGACTCATTTACAACTGTGTTAACCGCCCTCTCTCTATTCACAAGGACTGTGTGTGTGGCCTAGCCGTCTAGGATGAAGTGGAACCTGTTCAAGAAGAAGCCTGAAGCCATGGTCGGACCGGAGCCCACTGGGGCCGCAGTCTTAACTGTTGCCCCTGGCCCCGTGGCCTCCACCGCAGCTGACAACTCCACAGAGGCCGTCAAAAACGGCGATTTTGACGACATCAAGAATAAGTTCCTCAATGAGATTGACAAGATCCCATGTGAGTGCCTGTCTGGATGTTGCACAGTACCTAACACCCACACCTATCCAGATGAGTTTGCATGACTTTTATTGATAATTACACTGAACAAAAATATAAACGTAACATGTAAAGTGTTAGGCCCATGTTTCATGAGCTGAAATATAAGATCATAGAGATTTTACATTGTGTTGTGCACAAATTTGTTTCCTTCCCTGTTAGTGAGCATTTATCATTTGTCAAGATAGATAATCCATCCACCTGACAGATGTTGCATATCAAGAAGCTGATTAAACACATGATCATTGCACTGGTGCACTTCACGTTGGGGACAATAAAAGGCCACTCTAAAACATGCAGTTTGCCACACAACACAATGTTGCAATTGGTATACTGACTGCGGGAATGTCCACCAGAGCTGTGCCAGAGAATTTAATGTTAATTTCTCTACCATAAGCCGCCTGCAACGTTGTTTTTGAGAATTTGGCAGTAGATCCAACCGGCCTCACAACCGCAGACCATCGTAGGGGCGAGCGGTTTGGGATGCTCTGGATTGACGTGTACGACAGCGTGTTCCAGTTCCCTCTAATATCTGGTAACTTCGCACAGCCATTGAAGAGGAGTGGGACAACATTCCACAGGCCACAATCAACAACCTGTTAACTCTATGCGAAGGAGATGTGTCGCACTGCATAAGGCAAATGGTGGTCACACCAGATACTGACTGGTTTTCTTATCCACACCCCTACCTTTTTTAAAGGTATCTGTGACCAACAGATGTATATCTGTTTTCCCAGTCATGTGAAATCCATAGATTTGAGCCTAATTAATTATTTCAACTGACTGCTTTCCTTATTTGAACTGTAACTCAGTAAAGTCTTTGATATTGTTGCATGTTGCGTTTATATTTTTGTTCACCATAGATCTGTTCTCCCCCTGAAGGCAGTGACATCCACTTTAGGCCCGTATTATGTATTGATCAGGCGGTATCGTTGCGAATGGCATTCTCTGAAAATCTAATTTGCACCAAATCTAATTGTTACCTAATTGTTTTTTGTTTGTGTGTGTTTGTGTATGTTTGTGTATGTATCTTAGTGCCATCATGGGCCATCATCGCCATTGCAGTTGTAGCTGCTACCCTGATTCTCACCTGCTGCTTCTGCATCGTTAAGAAGTGCTGTTGCAAGAAAAAGAAGAACAAGAAGGGCAAGAAAGGGAAGGGGGAAATGGGCATGACGAACATGAAAGGAGGAGAGGTATGTTCAAGCCAGAGGGGGGGGTGTAATTGTATAGTTATAAATCAGAATAAATACATTGGGAACTAACACCCAACTTAAAGCTGTTCTTTATGTAGAATATTTGCCAATAACAGCATAGAGAACCTATTGTCCCATAATTGACAACCACATCACTCAGTGGATGGCATAGTGAAAATAGAGCCCTGTCTAGCCATTTTAGAATTCATAACATTGTATATATTTAGTAAGTCATTTAGCTCATTATTGAACTGTCAAAATCTCTAGAAAATACCCCCCTTCCTTCTTCATTTCTTGTTGTTATATATTGTATTTGTCAGACATGTTAGTGGTGCTTTCTGTTGTGCTTTGGGACCAGGGTGAAAAATGACACAGCTGGGCTCTTTTGCATGGGGGAATTATACTATTGTTGATGGAATATATAATGCTTACCAATTAGCACAGAATAGCCATGCCAAAATTCTAATTCTAAACAGCCCGTAGCGACATTGTGGGGCTAAATGTTCTAGTCTAGTGCATAATCGATCATTTTACAGATTACATTTTGGTTCAATTGAACATTCTTCAACAACAACAACAGCAAGATCCCCAAACTGATGGTTAAATAAAACACACGGCCTCTAGTTTAGAGCTGGCCTTAGTGGGGTTCTAGCACTGTGTCATTTTTCCTGTCCTATAGTGTAGTCGTTGACTCTGCCTCTGCTCTCATTTCCCTCTATGGTGTCTGCTGTGAGTTCAATCTCTTCCTTTCTCCCTGCTCTCCTCCTTCCTGCTTTGTGTCTTATGTGTGCTCCGTGTATCTTGACTGTGGTGGACTTCTCTGTATACGGTAGGTCTGACGGCACGAGGCACACCTCTCTGGCCTCTGTTTAAGCGTAGGGCAGGGGAAAGATGGGGGTGGGCTGGGCTTGTGGAAGGGGATTGGCGATTATTACAATGGGTGCTATGGCTTTCTATGTCTTGCAAGCTTAGGTGCTGTGGGTGCTTGAGGGTGTAGCTATGGGAAAGATTAAGCTGCTCTGCAAGTCTATTGATTTGATATGCTACCGCACCGACTGCCATGATGATGTCTTGAGTATCCATGGAGAGGTTGCAATTTTGGGCAAAAGATAAAACAAACAAACTATAAGACCTCTGAAAGTGGAAATGTTTTAAATGTTTTTGAAATGAACTTGCAACTCATCCTATGGTTGAGCCTCTGAATGATGACGAGTGCACTGAGGCAACCCACTAGAGATCACTAACATGCATGTGCAAAGGGTGAGGTTGGCTATTGTCAAATAATGGGGGAAACATTACCCGCTGAGATTTATGAACATGTTTCCACAATCAAATGACCTAATGAAGCACATTATTGTTCATAGACTCTTACAGTAACTATAATACTAGTCTTTTCCATGCTTTCAGTGTGAAATTCATACATAATTTCTACATCATAAATTCAGCTGTGCAAACATGCTCAGAGATCAAGGTGAGACAAAGTGGTTTGTATCTCTTGACAAAGACCAACCTTTTCAGAAGGTATCATTGAATGGCCACAACTTGACTTGAGAGTAACTATCCTGGATGACCCAAGATGATGCTGACCAATTAGGTTATAATCAACATTTCCCTTTCTCCCTGGAGCAGTGGTGTTAGTGGAAAAGAATGAGGGTCAGAAAGTTTGCCTACTGATAATAATGTGAGCCACATTTGAATTATCTTTATACAGCATGATTCAAATCTAAACCCTGGTACTTCAATTGGCTGCCTACAGTTTGATTTCTGAATTCCTTGCAGAATGTGAGCTCACAAATGAAAAGTTATCGTAGTTATGATGATGGGGACATACTTTTGCACATACCTTTCTGTAATCTTTGAATCCCACTGCATGTATGGTATGATTTAGACTGGAGCTCTCCAATATAGCATTACTTCTCATGGATGTGCAATTTTCACAAACACTCTAAGGAAAAAGGGTTCCAAAAGGGTTCTTTGGCTGTCCCCATAGGAGAACCCGTTTTGGTTCCAGGTAGAACCTACATGGAATCCCAAAAAGTTATTCAAAGGGTCCTCCTATGGGGACAGCCGAAGAACCCTTTAAGGTTCTAGATAGCACTTTTTTTCCTAAGAGTGTACACAGAGTTTTTCAGGATTGCAAAGCACGCAATCTTGACTAACAAAAATATTACTGACTTTGATACATTACTTTAATGCACATCAGGAGTCATTATTGAGACTATAGGAGACTGAAAAAGGCTGAGTCATTTCATTCACATTATTTAAAGACTACTGTATTCTCCTGCATTGATTGACCTGGCATGCTCGAATGTAAAGCATTTACCGCAACAAATGTACAGAATGCCACTATAAGGAGATGGTGTGTGTGTGTGTGTGTTTGTGTTTGCACGCGTGTTTGAAGAGTGGGTGAGTTTTTCTGCAAGCCTGCATGCGAGAGCCTTTGCATGAGAGTGT
Source organism: Oncorhynchus keta (assembly GCF_023373465.1). Taxonomy (NCBI): domain Eukaryota; kingdom Metazoa; phylum Chordata; class Actinopteri; order Salmoniformes; family Salmonidae; genus Oncorhynchus; species Oncorhynchus keta. The sequence goes on from NC_068448.1 coordinate 24,096,184, forward strand.
GTGCTTATGTGTGCTTGTTGTTGGTTAAATGTTTGCTCAGTAGATGTGAGGTATATTAAGTATGTAAGGCTGTGTATGCAAGGGTGAATATAATATGTAGAATACAGTGTGTTTGTGTGAATGGGTTAGTAATTGGGTCTGTGTTTGTGTGTGAATGGAATACAACAGAATGAGCTGCAGTCTGCCCCAGTTCCTCTTCCAGGGTAAGCTCTGCGATAAATAGCATGGCCCTACTAATTGACATTATTAAGTAATGTACAGTATGTGTCGAGGACAATATAAAAGAAATGCATTAGAAGTTAGCCAAAACATCCCTTAAGGGTCAGTAATTCTACAATGATGTCATGGTTAGCTATTTGGCTAATTATATTATCACATGAGCTGACACTGGGATTTGTAAATGTTCCTTATAACTAGAGATACTGTACAATACATCTGTAACACGCAATGTGTATTAGCAGGAGTTATGAGCTCATATCTGCTGTAGATTAGTGTCGATTTTTCAGTAATTAAAGTAATTACGATGATTATGTCAGTGGAGGTGTAATCTTAGACAGTAATAGTGCAAACAGATTTCTAGGAGGTTGGAGTGCAGTTCCCGGCAACAAGGAGAAAACAGAATACAAGCATTGTATTGTTTCTGTAGACTTTGACACAAACCTTTATCAATGTCAAAATGCCAGGATTTGCAGCAAGAACATAAAACATTTGTCCTGTCTGGGGCTACCCCTGTAGCAAACCTCGACTACATCTTGACTGTTTTACTGCCCTTTTTTGTCCTTTTGACATTGTTATGTCAATGAATGTATACAGTAAAGAATTAATTATGAATATATAGTGCAAAAGCAAAATGGTGTCACTCAAGGAATGGTGAAATCAAGTCATGTTGCAACCAAGGTCATCGAAAAGATGCACTAGTAACATCTGGGTAAGCAAGCAGGGGGTAAGTGGCAGGTAGATAGATGGCTGCTGTGACTAACTGGACCACTGAAGAAGAATCTATAGGTGTTTTTGACTATTTGTTCAAATGTCTGACGCCCACTCTGCCCCCTCCTCCCCCTTGTCATTCCAGAAACAGGATGATGATGATTATGATGAAGATGATGCTGAGACTGGTATGACTGGAGATGAGAAAGAGGAAGAGGTGAAGGAGAAAGAAAAGCTTGGGAAGCTTCAGTATTCCATAGATTACGACTTCCAGGACAACAAGGTGGGTGTTTTGACTTGAGCAGATGGCTTTTTGACGACCCCGGAGCTTAAAAAATAGACACTTTTATTGTGCTGTAAAAAGGAAAAAACAAAGCTAACTGCCTAAGCCTCTAGTCCAAGGTAGTTTTCCACATGACGGCTTTCAAAGGCAATGGACTGTTGCCATTTGCTGAGAGTTTTTTATCCTTTGGAAATGCAGCTTTGAGTTGGTCCAAACGCCAAGGACAGCTGTAAATGTGAATTTGCTGACACTAAAGGATTGATTCAATCCATCGTTCTACGGTTATGCTTTCGAGATCAAATCAGTCAAACTTTTACAAAGATTCCATTCCTTGTTTGTGTTATATATGCAGCGTATGAATGGATTTCCTTGACCTGTTATGCAGCATTTGCTCCGTCATCATACTCTTCTGTGGAGAATGTCTTTGTTCACTGATACTTTGAGGAGCACAGACAGACAGGCAGGCTGGCAGGCAGGCAGACAGACAGACAGACAGACAGACAGACAGACAGACAGACAGACAGACAGACAGACCTCACCACACCAAAGCGTTTTTATCATGTTCATCGTAATGTGTTACACAAGCATAAAGTAAGGGCTTTCTTTGATCTGTTCAAAGAAACATATGTTCAAAGAACTGTGGGTTGTCTCTGTGGAACTGTGAGAGGACACTGTCTGGGTACATTGAGACTGATTAATCATGCATAGAGCAAATTGACTGACCCCTTTCACCCTTGACCTCTGATCCCTAGCTCACAGTAGGCCTCCTCCAAGCAGCTGATCTCCTCTCCATGGACAGTGGCGGCACCTCTGACCCCTATGTCAAGGTCTATGTCCTCCCAGACAAGAAGAAGCATTTTACCACCAAGGTGCACAAGAAGACGCTGAACCCTACCTTCAATGAGACCTTTGTTTTCAAGGTAGGCTACTGTATTTTGATTTCTCTCTCTATCTATCTATCTATCTATCTATCTATCTATCTATCTATCTATCTATCTATCTATCTATCTATCTATCTATCTATCTATCTATCTATCTATCTATCTATCTATCTATCTATCTATCTATCTATCTATCTATCTATCTATCTATCTATCTATCTATCTATCTATCTATCTATCTATCTATCTATCTATCTATCTATCTATCTATCTATCTATCTATCTATAAAGTATCAGAATTATAAAGATAAATCTAATATACCTAAGCTGTGATGGTTGGCCAGACCATAACTCCTGCCAGACAGCCAGTTACCCAAAGCCTGATGTATCAGCTATGCTCTCTCTCTTCTGATCCATCCGCTGGGCTGGTATTTCAGATAACACCTCATAAGAGATTCCCCAGTCCACTGCAGACTCCCTGCATCTGATACCAACTTGTTACGATCAACTAGGAGTGGTGGGTGGAATCAGGCGCAGAGAGCAGGGTTCAGTCTTTCTTTCAAATGTATTCCCCAGTGCAACAAAACAGTCACGCCAACACACAGGGCGTATATAAGTTGCCAGTCCAAACAACAGGACAAAATAGTCCGGAGAATAAATATACGAATAACTCACACCATCAACCACAGAGTAACACAAACAAGCCCGCACAAATACCCAGCGGGCCTAGTGCCCTTAAATACCCTACAAACAAACCCTAATACAAAACAGGTGTACCCAATTACCCAATAACCCAAAACAAACAGAAAGGGAATCGATGGTAGCTAATAGACCGGCGACGACGACCGCCGAGCACCGCCCGAACAGGAAGAGGCACCATCTTCGGCAAGGTTCGTGACACAACTAGCCTCCACCACTGAATCTCCTCGGCCGATAATAGAGGCAGAGCCTAGACTTGCATTAGTAGATGCTCAGATGCATTTCCTTCAAACAATCTCTCATTTGTTTAATTTAATTTTGGACAAAATGTACTTTAGAAAGTGCCTATTAAGTGCAAATTAAAGTAACAGGGTTGACAATTTCACCTTAAATCAGCCATAAATCCCTTGTGATGACGGGAATGGAAGCTTGTTGTGTGCAATTCAAGGAAACCTTAAAAAAGATTAGTTGTTAGATGTCTAACCTGTCTATCTATGGGTAACAAGGTTGACGTGTTATACTCGACCCGCTCAGTTTTCCACCACAAAACCCCAGAAAATAGCCAAAAAGGAGTAGAACCAGCTCATCTGCTTTTACACTGTGATTTTACTATTATATGTTTATTTTGGAAACAATATTTAAAAAGGAATAGTTTCACCATGTTACAATTGAGAGTTCAGTTCACGTAAATGAGGGACAGACTAAATTCATCACTAATCACATTAGTGAGGCTTCAGAGGCTAACATTTACAAAAGAAAGTGATATTGATGGGGGTTTTGATGTTTTTCAGATTCCATTCCAAGAGATGGGTGGCAAGACTTTGGTCATGCAGGTCTTTGACTTTGACCGCTTCTCTAAGCATGACGTCATTGGAGAGGTGAAACTACCCTTGCACAAACTGGACCTGGCCCAGCCACTGGAGGAGTGGAGGGACCTGGACAGTGCAGAGAAAGAAGAGGTAAAATGTTGAAGACCATCTCCCACTTTTATTCAGTCCTTTGAAATACGTATCACGTTGTACAGTTCAGAATTATGTTCATCCTCGTCGTATGAATGGTTCCCTATATTTAGTGTTGCATAGTGTGAATGGTTCCCTATATTTAGTGTTGCATAGTGTGAATGGTTCCCTATATTTAGTGTTGCATAGTGTGAATGGTTCCCTATATTTAGTGTTGCATAGTGTGAATGGTTCCCTATATTTAGTGTTGCATAGTGTGAATGGTTCCCTATATTTAGTCTTGCTTAGTGTGAATGGTTCCCTATATTTAGTGTTGCTTAGTGTGAATGGTTCCCTATATTTAGTGTTACAATGTGAATGGTTCCCTATATTTAGTGTTGCATAGTGTGAATGGTTCCCTATATTTAGTGTTGCTTAGTGTGATTGGTTCCCTATATTTAGGTGTTGCTTAGTCCCTATATTTGGTGTTGAATGGTTCCCTATATTTGGTGTTGTTCCCTATATTTAGTGTGAATGGTTCCCTATATTTAGTGTTGCTTGGTTCCCTATATTTAGTGTTGCGAATGGTTCCCTATTTATTTAGGTGTTGCTCAGTGTGAATGGTTCCCTATATTAGGTGTTGCTTAGTGTGAATGGTTCCCTATATTAGGTGTTGCATAGTGTGAATGGTTCCCTATATTAGGTGTTGCTTAGGTGTGTGAATGGTTCCCTATATTTAGTGTTGCTTAGTGTGAATGGTTCCCTATATTTAGTGTTGCTTAGTGTGAATGGTTCCCTATATTTAGTGTTGCTTAGTGTGAATGGTTCCCTATATTTAGTGTTGCATAGTGTGAATTGTTCCCTATATTTAGTGTTGCATAGTGTGAATTGTTCCCTATATTTAGTGTTGCTTAGTGTGAATGGTTCCCTATATTTAGTGTTGCTTAGTGTGATTGGTTCCCTATATTTGGGAGTTGCTTAGTGTGAATGGTTCCCTATATTTTGCGTTGTATAGTGTGAATTGTTCCCTATATTTAGCGTTGCATAGTGTGAATGGTTCCCTATATTAGGTGTTGCTTCGTGTGAATGGTTCCCTATAGTTAGGGGTTGCTTAGTTTGAATGGTTCCCTATATTTAGTGTTGCATAGTGTGAATGGTTCCCTATATTTAGTGTTGCATAGTGTGAATGGTTCCCTATATTTAGTGTTGCATAGTGTGAATGGTTCCCTATATTTAGTGTTGCATAGTGTGAATGGTTCCCTATATTTAGTGTTGCATAGTGTGAATGGTTCCCTATATTTAGTGTTGCATAGTGTGAATGGTTCCCTATATTTAGTGTTGCATAGTGTGAATGGTTCCCTATATTTAGTGTTGCATAGTGTGAATGGTTCCCTATATTTAGGTGTTGCATAGTGTGAATGGTTCCCTATATTTAGTGTTGCATAGTGTGAATGGTTCCCTATATTTAGTGTTGCATAGTGTGAATGGTTCCCTATATTTAGTGTTGCATAGTGTGAATGGTTCCCTATATTAGGTGTTGCATAGTGTGAATGGTTCCCTATATTTAGTGTTGCTTAGTGTGAATGGTTCCCTATATTTAGTGTTGCTTAGTGTGAATGGTTCCCTATATTTAGTGTTGCTTAGTGTGAATGGTTCCCTATATTTAGTGTTGCTTAGTGTGAATGGTTCCCTATATTAGGCGTTGCATAGTGTGAATGGTTCCGTATAGTTAGGTGTTACTTAGTGTGAATGGTTCCCTATATTTAGCGTTGCATAGTGTGAATGGTTCCCTATATTAGGTGTTGCATAGTGTGAATGGTTCCCTATATTTAGGTGTTGCTTAGTGTGAATGGTTCCCTATATTTAGGAGTTGCTTCGTGTGAATGGTTCCCTATAGTTAGGTGTTGCTTAGTGTGAATGGTTCCCTATATTTAGGTGTTGCTTAGTGTGAATGGTTCCCTATATTAGGTGTTGCTTAGTGTGAATGGTTCCCTATATTAGGTGTTGCATAGTGTGAATGGTTCCCTATATTAGGTGTTGCTTAGTGTGAATGGTTCCCTATATTAGGTGTTGCTTAGTGTGAATGGTTCCCTATATTAGGTGTTGCATAGTGTGAATGGTTCCCTATATTAGGTGTTGCTTAGTGTGAATGGTTCCCTATATTAGGTGTTGCTTAGTGTGAATGGTTCCCTATATTAGGTGTTGCATAGTGTGAATGGTTCCCTATATTTATGAGTTGCTTTGTGCGAATGGAAGACATGCACACAATGAGGATGAACATTGAGGAGGAATATTATTAGATTGAATAGGTTTTGTTCTCCTCTTTACCTTCTTCTCCCATCCCACACGCAGCAAGAGAAGCTGGGAGATATCTGCATCTCTCTGCGCTATGTGCCCACTGCTGGGAAACTTACCATCTGTATCCTGGAGGCCAAGAACCTCAAGAAGATGGACGTGGGAGGACTGTCAGGTAAAATATGGAAACATAATGATCACTGTGAATAAAACAATTGAACAGAAGAACAGTGGAGTTTAAGCCGCCCATACAGTATCTCCCATATCCTGGTTCAATGTCCCCTTGGTCAAGGTCGAGGCAATCCCTCTATTCACACAGTACGACACCCAAATCTATATTCCCAAATCTATATTAATACAGCTATTTCAGAGTGTTTCTTTGTGCATTATTCTGTGGTAAAGGCTAGATTATATAACATGAAATAGGATCCAGTAAAACCTTGTGAACCGACCGTATGATTTTGATCTGTATGGTGAGCTGCTGTAGGCTACATTGCATGCAGCCAATCTCCGGGGCCATTCAGTTTGCGCTCACGTGCTGACTCTGATGTTCCCACGACTCTTCACTCCCTTCAGCTAAACTGCACTGCAACCATCTGCTGGCAGTTTACTGCATTGCAACCACTGCTGGGTTCCTTTTGTTACTGGAGCCCTGATGGTAATGAAGTATTGTGTTTTAATGATTGAACTCTGCTGAAACAATGTGACAGAGGCAATAAGATACATCTATTAAACGACATAAAGCCATGTTTGTTAATAATCCCAATAGTGAGTCTGATACCAGGCTTGTTTTAATACCTGGCTGTGTGTATCAATCCCTCTGTGTGCAGATCCCTATGTGAAGATCAACTTGATGCAGAACGGCAAGCGTCTGAAGAAGAAGAAGACCACGGTGAAGAAGAACACTCTGAATCCATACTACAACGAGTCCTTCAGCTTTGAGATTCCTATTGAGCAGATGCAGGTAGTGTACAGCTGTGAACAAAGCACTACCCAAAAGACCCACCTACCTACCTACCTACCTACCTACCTACCTACCTACCTACCTACCTACCTACCACCCACCTACCCACCTACCCACCTACCCACCTACCCACCTACCCACCCACCCACCCACCCACCCACCCACCCACCCACCCACCCACCCACCCACCCACCCACCCACCTACCTACCTACCCACCTACCTACCTACCTACCTACCTACCTACCTACCCTACCTACCTACCTACCCACCCACCCACCCACCCACCCACCACCACCTACCTACCTGACCGCAGCACAGCCATTCTAAAACCAGAATGAATTATGCCCCCTTGTGTATCATTGAATTTAGATGACAGTAATGCAAGAGTGTACAACTGAAAGGGGACAAAGTACCAAAGGCATACATACTGTACACCATGGAATTACAATTCAATTGGGCAATTATATTCTGTAATATCTTTCTAAATGTCAATAATATAACACTTGCTTTTTCTCATTCCCTAGAAAATCCAAGCTGTGGTCACAGTGCTGGATTATGACAAGATCGGTAAAAACGACGCAATCGGGAAGATCTGGGTGGGCAGCAAGGCGACTGGCACCCAGCTGAAGCACTGGTCCGACATGCTGGCCAACCCTCGCCGCCCCATCGCCCAGTGGCATCCACTGCAGCCCGAGGAGGAGATTGATGCTTCGCTGGCAGCCCTGAACGCCAAGAAGTAAACCTCCTCTACCCACTAACACCCATACCCAAACCTACCCATCCTCCTCACCCCTGGTCCTACACATCTCCCAATAATACATTCCAAACCAAAACGCCAACCAATTCTACACCCTATACCACAAAAGATACCTACCTATATCCCAATAGACATGATCAAAAAATAATAAAAAATAAAACATTCATTCCACAAGGAGACAGTCACAAGATCACTCAATTGATGTTTGTATTGGGGTTGCAGTTAGTTACATTGTGTCATGAGGATAGGAGCCTAGAGTGTGAAAACAGCGGTCCAATGTGATGGAGGATTAGGGAAGTAAAACCACACATTCACTCATTTTGTACCTTTTCATCTCCTCCCCTTAGAAACACCGTTGCTTCAATTCTGCTTAATACTTAAAATGCTTTATACTGCCATGTAATAGAGGAAAAACACAAGCAGGTTCATTCCTTGGGTGTATTGTTGCACCATGCTCCACACCTGCCAGTTACTTACTTACTACATACTAGATACGATTAGTTTGAACTACATTCCTAGAGTTGGGTAAAGAGTAGAGATAGATAATATCCAGTTACCCCACACTGTTAACACACTGCCTTTTTGATCATTAGCTCATCTGCTCACCCATATTCTCAGGTACACTGAGAGAACTGAAACTTCATGCCTTTTCTTCTAAACGGGTTGTTATTCAAAATGCTCCGCAACATGATCAGAGAATAATGTTTTTGATGATTTTAACATCTCAGTCTGGTGCTGGATTGGTTTATTTTTCCATAATCTAAGACTAGTCTAAATTTATCACTGAAATGGCAACAGGAGAGTCTCTCGAGTGTCTCTCAATAACACCGTTTGTGGCTGTCAGTCAACAGAGTAGAGATGTGAAATATGTTTAGGATAAAGGGACTATGAGCCACTGTAAGTGTCTATCATGGCCTATGTTGGGAAAGCATGCAAGAGAAAGAATATCTGTGTGGAAACTCCAAGGACTGAATGGGACCTTCCATTCAGTCCTTGGAGTTTCCACACAGATATTCTTTCTCTTGCATGCTTTCCCAACATGGGCCATGATAGACACTTACATGCATGCAAGAGAGAGCATATCTGTGAGAATATCTGTGTGGAGACTCCAAGGACTGAATTAGACCCTGGTTGACACAATGTTGTTTGTCAGGTGTCTATTCTACTATTCTACTGCCTGCAATCTACCACCTTCCCCTCCAATGTCTCTACTATTTAGGATCTATCTCCCTGTTCAGTGCTACTGCCATTAGTCATGGACTCACAACAAGGATTTCACTTATTCAAAGGAATCCCTGTATCCGTCTTACAGTCATAAAGGAGACAAGCCTTCCGAGTAATGAAATAAGCAATTCTCAACTACCAGGGACGCCTTCCAATTAGCTGTGTTGTTTTTTACTCACTCTTTTCTTTTCAACGTCAAACACTTTTATTCCTCAAGCACTTTAAATCCAAATGTTCTGTTCTAATTCTACTCTCCAAAAACCAGAGATTTAACCATTTCTTTTATGATGAATAATTTCTGGTAAAAAAACAAGAGAGTGAATTTATGAGTGAATCATTATTTTTGTAGTTTTTCTTTGATCATTTTAACCTTGTTTTTCTTGTGAATGCACTTTGATTGCTCTGAGACAATTGTTGTTGTTAAGTTTGATTGAAAGGATAAGATCTGGAAGGTTCCCGTTATGTGTATGTTATACACAGATGGCCAAACTGCTGAATCTAATTGCACTATACTGGATATCTCTATGTTACGTGGTTGTAGGTTGTTCTTTGATCTATGGAGTTGTTGTGATGAGATGTCGTGAGTTTGAGTCAGGTCACATATTCAAAAGTCTTCTGATTGGGAATAAGACACATTTCAATTAAATGCTGTTCCTCAGATCCTTCGCTGAATAAGTGATTTTACATTTTGACTTTCTCTTGAGATAAATTTGAGTATAAAACTGATCATATGACTGAATTAAATTGACATTTAAAAAATGTAAAAGTCGTAGCAAAATGCCATTAGACTTTCGAGCCACACTAGTAATGTAATGGGACATGAACTATCTCTGTGCACCATCTTGTTCCAAACAACAAAATAGTTCAAAGCAATGTATTTCAAGGACGGTAAAAAGTACTTGATTGTGTTTAAGAACAAGCAAAGCAGTTTAATGTTTTAACAGTTTGACAACTTTTATACTTTTGGGAATAACAGTAGTGAATGTTGGTTAATGTATTACTTTTCTCTATAGGACAACCATATCTTTATGTATATGTCCAGTAGGGGTCAGATTAGTTATGTTTTATATTTCATTTTATTTAGTTTCTTTATGTTCAAAAAGCAACACTAAAGAAAAGACTAAATGCAAGCAATCAAACGACCCATCGGTGAGTAGTTTTGCCTATATACATAGTTCATACAGGTTGATACTGCATGTTTCTACAAAATACTGTACAAAATAGCATGTTTTAGAGATAAAGCAAAAATAATTTGTGTACGTGGGTGTCATTTGTCATTTTAATACTGTAACACAATGCAGGAAAAAAGATACACTGTATATTTTCTAAATGAAACAAATACGGTATGTATTTATTTTCCATGAATGGGTTATTGGAGACAATGTCATAATATATTAGAATAATATGATTCTGTCCATGCCTAAACTTTTAAGCAAGTTTGTCGTCAAGTACTGTGTGTGAGTTCATGTAGGATAAAAATGTAGCCGCATGCTTGCTATCTAAATCCTTGTGATTTCATTTGGATTAATTATAATTGATTTCAAATGTATTTATTTATGTATTGTTTCCTTTGAGATGATTTAAGTCTGTTGGTCTTCTTGCCAAACATCAGTGATTGTAGGGGGTCTCCAAGTTCAAGAAATACAACTATTCCAAAGTGGAACTCTTCAATGATCAGTGACATTGCTGAAACATATCCACCATTTGGTTAAAAAGACTGTAAAAAAAGATCAACCCGATTTTTGGACAAACATGTATTACAAGCCTACTATTTAGGATGCTAATGAGCCCACCAGAACTGAATCCACACATCTCCACACTAGACATAAAGCTTGGAGTCCCCTACTGTACATGAAACCTTTTTGGGGGAGTTTTACTTTGCGTTGGTTTAATGACCTGACACCCTTTGCAATTATATATATTTTACAGTGCTAATTACACAAATATATGTGAATGTGTATACAGATAGTTGAATTAGATAAAAACTAAAGCCATAATACTCAAGCACGAGCTCTTTAGAGCTCTGCTGTATAACTAGTTATTGATTTGTAAAAAAAAACAAAAAAAACACTTCTTAATCTTCCTAGGTCAGTGTTTGTCATGTACATTCTGTTCAGAACTCTGTACTCATCTAGATTCTAGAAGGCAAAATATTGAGCACTGAGAGCAGTTGTGAGTTTAGTATAGTGGATGTGATTTTGTTTTCTACTTTGAAGATGTTAAAGCTGTCTTTATTTGAGCTAATATATTCCAGTGATGTAATTTGTATATGCCTTGTTTTAATAGTATGAATCATGGTTTTTCTTATCTCACAAGATGTTATCAATAATACCTGAAGAAGTCATCTGGAACATTTACATTATTGAAATGTGAGTGTCAGGCTGGTCTGTTGGTGATCCTTGGGCTGAGTGCAATTAATTTAGGACCCTGACTGCGATGTATGGATCCCTCTATTTTCATCCACAGTGGCTTTACAGACATGACATAATATTGTGATCAAAGATATGGCAGAAATATCTATCTATCTTGTAACAGTGCCAAGTCTCAGCATTATTGTCTGATCAACATATGTTGCATTCATGGTAAACAGTAAAGTTAAGATAAATCATCTACAGTCTAATCTTAGACACTTTGATGGAAACCAGCTGTTTCAAGTCAACAATTCCTCTAATAGCAACACTATTGAAATAATAATCATAGTGTTGTTTGATGTTTGCAACAATTTTATAATGGGATCATTGATGTTGCTTCTCAATGTCACAATCAATCCTTTTGAACTGTGACCAAACCGATGCACATGGAACATCAATCCAGTTGACAATTTCAGTGTCTTTCCAAAATACTGCCAGTATATCCATTTATATTTACAATTCCATGAAATCGTCATCAGTAATCTGTTTGAATCTATTTCAGAGCCCAAATATTTCCACTGATGCGGATGCAGGTTAGATTATAAAATAACTGTGATTAAAGGTTCAAATATAGCACATTTTTATTAAAAAGATTTGATTGTTTCAATGCTTTTTACACTGCCACGGTCCTTGGACAGTTCCCTATATGGGGAAAACGACTGACAACTGTGTGTTTGTGTGTGTGTATGTATGTATGTATGTATGTTACAAGAACAAAAAGCATAGGCCCTTTATAAAGTTAGAGGTTGCAGTGCTAAAACACAGTACTACTGCAACTTACTAGACGTATATATCTGCATGCCCAGAATACATAAACCATTCTTAAGTGTACATTTAAGTGGTGATAAAAATGATTAACAAAGATGTTTTTATTTACAATGGTTTAAAATGTTTACATTATAGGATTACCTATTTTTTGAAAGCCTAAATTGATAGATCTACTTTATGCACAACTGCTTTAGAAACTAACTGCAGGCTATATCTCAGTGGTGAAGGAACAATGGATTGAGAGCACGATGATTCACACACTACATTCTACTGTTCTTTTGTCCTACTAGCTGTTTTATTTCTATCAAGCTTTTTAAATGAATTTATTCAAGTACTTTATGAAAAAGCATGTGATTTTCAAAGGGATACCCTCCAAACTAGAGCATCATATCAAATCAAATTGGATTTGTCACATGCTTCGTCAACAAAAGGTGTGGACTTCCAGGGGAATGTTTTCTTACAGACCCTTCCCAACAATGCAGAGAGAGAGAGAAAGTAGAGAAATAACAGAAAAGTCATACAACTTCCATGTCAATAATGTGTTAAGTAGTGTCTCAGTTGGCCTAGGTCACTCACCACCTTAGTGTGTTCTCCCATCTCTGTTTGTGTTTCCTCTTTCTACTGTAATAATCACTAGGTTAGTGTTGTGTTTCTATTCTATTCTATTTAGAATGTAAAACTGCATTAGGACCAATGGAAAAGACAATGATTGAACGTTCCCACCATGAATTCACTGTTTTTCTGTCTTAGCATTAATGTGCTGTTGTTGTGGAAATGGACTCGCTGGGGGCTCTTTTGGATCCAGAATGATACTGATTTTCAGAGGAACGTCGTCCTTCGCGTTTACAACATGGATATATATACTACCAAAACATGCAGAATAGTACCAACCCTCTCTCTTGAACTCTTCCTTCACTTCTAATTTCCCATACTACAATTGCATTCCAAAATACTTTCTCTTCATCCTCTTTTTAAGCCTCAGAGGACCATGAGATTACGTGTCCTCTGGCTGTGTTTCTTCGTGTCTTAGTGTTGTGGTGTATGTGTTCATGTCAGTACTTGTGCCTACTGTGGATCGCATGCTTTAGCCCTTGACTGGACACAAAAAGTTGCTCCTATACAAACTGCCCACGGCCCGTCAGTGGATGAGCATCGAGGATCCTTGTAAAGTTATCGAGGGAACCAAATAACTCAATACAGATCTATCATAAGTGTTACCAGCTCTGTAAGAAACAAATAGGAAATAAAGGCCTTTTAATAAGCTTGGACTCATGTATTGTTTGTGCATCATGGCTCTATTCTTTATTCTGTAACCTCTCTACAAGGGGATATTAACTTCAGCATCAGTGTGTTCATTGGTTTTATACCAGTTTTTATCGCATGATATCTGGAATTTAGCGCTCAGCACTGAACAATTCCTTTGAGAAGCACTTAATGCCAAGTGATAAAGATTTTGGTAGAGTGAGAACACACATAATGACAGTTATCACATATTTAACCATCTACAGTTTATTGAGCAAGTGGTCAAACCACAGACATGTACAAGTAGCATTTAAGTTTTTTTCGGTCTCTACATGGTAAAGTTGTTTCAACGTAAGATACTGTCTTTAAATATACTTACAGTACATGTGTAGACAGATAGCTGTATTGTTCTTTCAGGAAAGGCACATGTAGTACACAAAGTGTCTCACGTTATAGCACAGGGCACTACACAGGGCCTCGTTATCACAGGACGTCGGTGGCACCTTAATTGGGGAGGACGGTCTCATGGCTGGAATGGAGTGTATGTGTTTGATGTATTTGATAACATTCCTACTGATTCTGCTCCAGCCATTACCACGAGACCGTCCTCCCCAATTAAGGTGCCACCGACGTCCTGTGATGAAGAGGCCCTGTGTTGTGCCCTGTGTTGTGCCCTGTGTTGTGCCCTGTGTTGTGCCCTGTGTTGTGCCCTGTGTTGTGCCCTGTGTTGTGCCCTGTGTTGTGCCCTGTGTTGTGCCCTGTGTTGTGCCCTGTGTTGTGCTCTGTGTTGTGCCCTGTGTTGTGCCCTGTGTTGTGCCCTGTGTTGTGCCCTGTGTTGTGCCCTGTGTTGTGCCCTGTGTTGTGCTCTGTGTTGTGCCCTGTGTTGTGCCCTGTGTTGTGCCCTGTGTTGTGCTCTGTGTTGTGCCCTGTGTTGTGCCCTGTGTTGTGCCCTGTGTTGTGCCCTGTGTTGTGCCCTGTGTTGTGCCCTGTGTTGTGCCCTGTGTTGTGCCCTGTGTTGTGCCCTGTGTTGTGCCCTGTGTAGTGCCCTGTGTTGTGCCCTGTGTTGTGCCCTGTGCTATCTGCATTACGAATCATGTACAGGTTTCACCTGGAAAAAAACCCAAATGCTGTCCATCTCATAACGTGAGGCACTATGTGGACTAATGGTAGTGTTTCCTAAAATGCTTAAAGAGGATACATATTAATAATATATTGGTAAAAATATGGTTGAGTATAAGTATAAATATTTGAGGGAAAAAATGCATAAATTATATAAAAATATCCAACAAATGTGACATCTGTCTCGCCAGAGACCATGGTACAGTACACCACACTAAAATCAAAGCAGGAAAAGGTTCATGATCAGCTCAGAGAAAATGGTCTGTGATGGAAATGTGGACTTCAATTGAACTGTAAACCATAAAGACTAATGATATAAACACAACTGACAATGTGTAATGTTATCAATGTCATAACAATTCTACCTATGATTGTTTTTTCAGTGTTTTTTTTCTGCAGTGCACACTGAAGCACAAAATCAACATATGTTTGTGATGTATAGGTAAAATATGTGGATGTGATATTGGTTAGAGATTTCTGGCCTGGAGCTTCGGAGTTTACTGTACCCCAGATCAACACCCTCTGAGTGAACGCTGTGTGTTCTCCTCCCCACTTTGACCTCCTGGTATGAAGTGAGCCAATGAACATGGAGTCATAGTAGGCCAGGGGTCATCAGGAATTTGATGGTTCCTCACCATGCCTCTGAGAACAGTTGGCAGGTAAGTGTCACTGAGCACCATGGTACAGTCTCAGGGTGGGAGGGTGCCGAAGGCCAATGATAGTGACACACATTGCAAGCTTGAAGGAAGTATACTATGACTTTGGACAGAGGCTTCCAACCTCTTACTTGGACAGCTTGCTGATGACACGGATCAGAGCCCCATTCTCGTCCTTCAGTCTCTGGTTGTCTGATTTAAGCTCTGTCAAGACCTACAGGAACAGAGAGAGCAGCATTAGATTGTCATGGTAGCTAATTCGCAACAGGGAACAGCGGTGACACATAATGGCCTGTAGACAGAAATATGTACAAGTTACACTGCCTTGTCGTTTGTCTATGTTCCTTCTTATTTAAGGGACATTGACAGACACATTTTCAGGCAAAGTAAGAATGATATGCAATATTTAATCACCAGGAACTTGTTGCTAAATGATTGAACACTACAATCTCTACAGTCACAACATGCGAAGAGTGGAGAAAAGGCAGGCTTTCAGCAAAATATGATGTAAAGCAATGAGAGCATGCGGATACAGTATGATCGTGGAAAAGGTTGGGACATGATTTGGCTTATGGTTCTATGTGCAAACTACAAACCGAGAGAGAATCGAAACAGAGAGAGAGAGAGATATGCAAGGCGGTCAGCTTCCGCAATCGAGGTCACCTCCCACAGCATGAATAATGACTAAAAATAACCACAATCTTTGTAAAAATCTCCCCCATCCCCCACAGACAGTGCAGTGAACAATAACGTTGTGTGCTCGCCTGAAAAGTCTACCTTCACAGACAATGATGAACTCATCACCCCACTCCTGCCTATTCCAGTTACCGCAATTAAATAGCAGCATATTGTTATGTATTATATTTGACGATGCATACTGCACATTTTTGGTCCAACTGTTTGTCCAGTTCTGCTTCTGTCTCAGACAGAGCTGTGTGTAACACACACACACACACACACACACACACACACACACACACACACACACACACACACACACACACACACACACACACACACACACACACACACACACTACATTATTGTGCACGTTTTTTGGCCAGTGGAAAAGGGTTTAGTGAGTCGACGGATGCCAATGAGATCACACATTCCACTCCCACATGATTGAGACAAACGTAATAGTTTAAAATGTCAGATTCCCTATCAGCCACTTTGCATTGGACACTGTGGCAAAAAATGAGCAAACAATGAAAATGTCAGGTTTGTGAAATGGAAAAATGCAATCATGTTAATCCTTACAAGGTCTACTTGGCGACTTCAGCACTCAGCACTCTCAAGTCTCTCAAGCAGCGTCCAGACTCTTTCTGAGTTCGTTCAAGCTAAGGATTGAGTGACTTGCCTCACTATACTGTAATAATAACCACTGGAGAAACGTCAGGCTGCCACCACTACTGTACTAGCCTAGTAAATAATATCACCCATGCAGCATGGGTGTAGCTAAAATAGATGAGGGCGTTTAAGGGGGCTGCCCTTAATTGGTTTTATGGGAGAGTGAGTCAGAGAGAGGCATGCCACACAAGTGAGAGAGGCCTTAAGGTGGAGGAGTGAGAGTGGGAGGTGGGGGGTGCAGCAGCAGGACCTGCCTGAGAAGAGCACAGCAGAGAGGAGGGAAGGAGGTGCAGCATCAGGAGAACCAGAAGGAGGACAGATGAGAGGAGGAGTGGCTGAAGACTCAGGGAGGGGAGAGCAAGGAGGGGTAGAGAGGTGGAGGCATGTGGGACAGGGGGGTTAGAGGTCCTCTGTCTCAGGCAGGAAGGCCATCTGGGAGAGGTGGGTGAGGACACGCAGCATGGCCCTGTTCTCGGCCAGCAGACACTCCTTGCCGCTCCGCAGTGCCTGCAGCTGAGCCAGAACAGGGAGGGCCTGCAGTAAACATAGGAATATAGAGAGAGCGATAGAAAGAAAGAGAGCAGGTGGACAGGGCAGTGGAAAGGAGGAAGCAGAGACACACACGCACGCACGCACGCACGCACGCACGCACGCACACACACACACACACACACACACACACACACACACACACACACACACACACACACACACTTAGGAGCTACTTAATGACATTCACACACAAAGAGATACTGTAAAAGGAAGCAAGCAAGAAATCGGCAAAGGAGACAGCTATGCAAAAGAAAAGAAAAGCACTGCAGGGAGCTATCCTTAAGTTTGCTCTCCACAAACCTGGGCAGTTTTAAAAGGCGGTGGGTGGGGAGATGCTGTATGGTTTACATAGCTTGTTAGTCATGCTGGGGAAAGATGGGGGTGGGGGACTTTCAATATAACCTTCAATTTCAGCCTCATTCAGAGAGCCCAATATGTTATAGGTCATAGAAAATGGAAATTATTAATTTCCCTGGGTTCCCTGGCAGGCTTTAGAGGTAAACCTCAGTGCGGTTTAGTGGAGATGTCTGTGGTTTGACAACGTTCCTGGGGGAAACCACAGGCAGGCAAGGAGGCAGCACACACATAGACAGAGGAAAGCAGAGAGTGGCCTCAGAGGCTTCCCCCCAGATGCTCAGAGAGGAGAGGAAGGCTGGATAGAAAGGGAAGAAATTAAGGTGAGCCTGGAGGAAAGGAAAAGCTGGGGAGAAAGAGAAGAGAGAAGCCCAGTGAGGAGAAGAAGGCTACAGAGAAAGAGAGAAGAGAAGAGAGGAAGGCCAGGAAGAAAAGACATGGAGGAGATCCAGCTGCTAACATCCCAAGAAACTATTTGAAGTCTGCCTTTACTCGGACTGAAGAATCCATGGATATGTCAGACTGTTTCTCTGTACTGTCTCAGTAAGCCTTTCACAGCACACTGTTCTGAAGAACAAATATTGACAAATTTATCTTGGCGTAGAGAGAGACACAGTGGAGAGGAGAGAGAAAGGAGAGAGAGGAAAGGAGAGAGAGCGTGGAGAGGAGAGAGAGGAAAGGAGAGAAAGAGAGACTAGAGGAGAGAGAGTAGAGAGAGAGTGGAGAGGAGAGAGAGTGGAGATGAGTGAGAGAGAGCAGAGAGTAGAGAGTGGAGAGTAGAGAGAGACTGGAGAGTAGAGAGAGGGAGACGAGAGGAGAGGAGAGAGAGAGGAGAGAGGAAAGGTGAGAGAAAGTGGAGAGGAGAGAGAGTAAGTGGAGGGGAGAGAGAGAGAGAGAGAGAGAGGAGATCAGAGGAGAGGAGAGGATGGAAAGTGGAGGAGAGAGAGTGGAGAATAGAGATGGTGGAGAATAGAGAGAGAGTGAAGAGTAGAGCAAGAGAGAGTGTTGAGTAGAGAGAAAGAGAGTGGAGAGGAGAGAGACTGGAGGGTAGAGAGAGAGTGTGGAGAGTAAAGAGTAGAAAGAGAGTGGTGAAGAGAGAGAGTGGAGAGGAGAAAGAGAGAGAGTGAGTGCAGGAGAAAGAGAGAGTGAGTGCAGAGGAGAGAGAGAGTGGAGAGGAGAAAGAGAGAGTGAGTGCAGAGGAGAGAGGAGGATGTAGCCAGAGGGGTGAGCTTGAGAGAGAATGCTTAATTATTTATTCCTCATGATGTTTTAATGCTCTTGAAGTCATTGATATTTAACCAGAGCTGAGTCCTATAGATAAATTCCCACATTTTGCCAGTGCTGGAGTTTCAGAGGCTGCCAGGAATAATCCTAGCCCACTATCCCAGAGAGACCCATCCCAATGGCCACACCCTGGTTTTAATCAACTTTGTTTCCACATAATTTCAATGGAATTACGTTGAACCATAGTGGAATAAACGTTGAACTGACATCTGTACCCAGTGGGATATCAGAGAGTCATAAAGTAACCAGAATTGTAAAGCATTGGGCAGACCCTGTGGCAGAAGAAACATGTAGAATCACATCAGACCTGTGTGAAAAGAGTAAAAGCATGTCTGTATAATGTTGTATGTGCATATCTCTATCCCAGTGGGCAAACCCGGTTGCAATGACATCAAAGCAACCTAGTTTCTGGTTGTAATGATATTGCAGCCTGCCTGCTGGGATATGGCTTTACAGACAGTTGAAGTCAGAAGTTTACATACACCTTAGCCAAATACATTTAAACTCAGTTATTCCACAATTCTTCAATTTAATCCAAGTAAGAATTCCCTCGCTTAGGTCAGTTAGGATCACCACTTTATTTTAAGAATGTGAAATGTCAGAATAATAGTACACAGAATAATTTATTTCAGCTTTTATTTCTTTCATCACATTTTCAGTTGGTCAGAAGTTTACATATACTCAATTCGTATTTGGTAGCATTGCCGATAAATTGTTTCACTTAGGTCAAACATTTTTGTTTTTTAGCCTTCGACAAGCTTCCCACAATAAGTTGGGTGAATTTTGGCCCATTCCTCCTGACAGAGCTGGTGTAAGTAAGTCAGGTTTGTAGGCCTCTTTGCTCGCACACGCTTTTTCAGTTCTACCCACAAATATTCTATAGGATTGAGGTCAGGGCTTTGTGATGGCCACTCCAATACCTTGACTTTGTTGTCCTTAAGCCATTTTGCCACAAGTTTGGAAGTATGCTTGGGGTCATTGTCCATTTGGAAGACACATTTGCGACCAAGCTTTAACTTCCTGACTGATGTCTTGAGATGTTTCTTCAATATATCCACAAAATGTTCCTACCTCATGATGCCATCTATTTTGTGAAGTGCACCAGTCCCTCCTGTAGCAAAACACCCCCACAACATGATGCTGTCACTCCCATGCTTCACGGTTGGGATGGTGTTCTTCGGCTTGCAAGCATCCCCTATTTTCCTCCAAAAATAACGATGGTCATCATGGCCAAACAGTTCTATTTTTGTTTCATCAGACCAGAGGACATTTCTCCAAAAAGTAAAAACTTTGTGCCCATATGCAGTGGAAAACCGTAGTCTGACTTTTTAGTGGCGTTTTGGAGCAGTGGTTTCTTCCTTGCTGAGCGGCCTTTCAGGTTATGTGAATATAGAACTCGTTTTACTGTGTATATCCATAGATACTTTTGTACCTGTTTCCTCCAGAATCTTCACAAGGAAAAATTACTTGTGTCATGCACACACAAAGTAGATGTCCTAACTGACTTGCCAAAACTACAGTTTGTTAACAAGACATTTGTGGAGTGGTGGAAAACGAGATTTAATGACTCCAACCTAAGTGTATGTAAACTTCCGACTTCAACTGTACATGCACATCTAGTGTGTATGTGTTCTAATGTGTGCCAATGGGTGTGTATGTGTGTGTTTGTGTGCACAGGCATGTGTTCATGCCCAGGTCTCTAAAGAGGTGAGGTGACAAGCGGGTGTCAATCACTTCTCACTCACATAAAGGACCACTCACCATCGCCCCCCCCCTCCCTCCCTGGCCCTGAGCCAGTCTGCCCCATGGTCAGCGTTCAGGGCTGGTACCCACAACGGAAATTTCTCACTCGGGCAGCTTCCTGCTGAGGCAACATGGGGTCACAACATGGTGTCAAACACTCTGTTCTCATCTTCCATCTCACATCTCTGTGTCACATACTGAGTTGGCATCATAACCTTTGGCTATTGCTAGAAGTGGTTTGCACTTGTATGAGGTTCACATCTATTCAGCCCTGAATGATATTCTGCTGCTGTTTTTCTCTCGCCCCTTGCTCTCTCGAAATGCTAAATATGCACAATTAGTGCAGGAATGCTTAACATAAGCAGGTCCTTTGCTCTTGGACGGAGTTTGGTATTCAGCTGGATCTAGGTCAGTCAGTGTGTAGCCAACAAAAGACAACAGTCTGCTTGGTGTGTGACAGAACTCTCTCTCTCTCTCTCTCTCTCTCTCTCTCTCTCTCTCTCTCTCTCTCTCTCTCTCTCTCTCTCTCTCTCTCTCTCTCTCTCTCTCTCTCTCTCTCTCTCTCTCTCTCTCTCTCTCTCTCTCTCTCTCTCTCTCTCTCTCTCTCTCTCTCTCTCTCTCTCTCTCTCTCTCTCTCTCTCTCTCTCTCTCTCTCTCAACCTCATCATCACCTGTTTGCCTATAATAACCAACGAGGGCCAAGTAGTGACTTCCCTCCTTGTTGCAGTGAAGACCTTACCTTGAGCTCTTCCTCCATGTCCGTTACCCTCTTCTCCAGAGCCTGTTTTTCCTGAGGAGTGCAGGTAGTTCAGGTCAGAATCACAACCCCACTTTAAGATTTCTACTTTTAAATTAGGAGTCATTTTTCATTCCCACACATGATGAGGAGCCCATAGAGGAATGAACAGACAGACAGATGACATGGAAAAGATCTGAAAAAAGAGACTGAGATCAGAAAAAAAGCAGAGAGTGGTAGACATGTAGATATCAAGCTGTCAGGATGGAAAGAGAATTGGAATGTTGATATCAGGAATATGAGGCATATGGCTTTGAGAAAACAAAGAAAGAGAAGCCTACAAGATATTTAACAAGTTATAGATACCCTTTTCTCTGATTCAAGTATAGTGGATCTTTCAGATACTCTGTCCTGTTTCTGTAAGACAGAGTGCACAGTTGTCACAAAGTGGAAAAAAATATACAGTGGGTTGACTTAAAATGGGATAAAACAGAATTTGACAACTTTGATGGGGATACACTGGTTCGTTTTCTTATCACCTTGTGCTCGCCTTGAACAATTTATTGTTCAAATGCAATATGCTGTTGAGACGTGTGAACTATACTGAACCTAATTAAGATGGTCAACAGAAGGCTATGCAGGACTGTCTCAGTGTTGTGCTCAGTATTGACTTTACGGAGGGACTCTACTGGACTCTATTAGCCAATCAGATGCACTCCTACTATACTGTACCTGGGTGACTTTGTCCAGCTGGGTGCGTATCTTGGTCAGCTCCTGTTTGCTATCATCCAGTCGGGACTTGAGCTTGTCATTCTCTGCCAAAGCATCTTCATACATCTGAAAGAGAACAAATCAAAAGGTTAATGCTTATGTCACTTGGAGATACAGTACCTTGTCATGTGACAACATTTTCCCCACAATAGGCCAGCTCTGATATCTCTGCATCAGGTGAATCAACAGGAAGTGGTATTGATCACTTTTTGCCCCATACACAACTCTCTCCTGATTAAAACATGGATGGCACTGTATGTGGGAGAAAACAAACATACATATGGAATCTATTTATTTTATACTGAACAAAAATATAAACGCAGCATGTCAAGTGTTGTTGGTCCTATGTTTCATGAGCTGAAATAAAAGATCCCTAAAAAAAGCTTATTTCGCTCACATTCTGTGTACAAATTTATTTACATCCATGTTAGTGAATATTTGTCCTTTGTCAAGATAATCCATGCACCTGACAGGTGTAGCATATCAAGAAGCTGATTAAACAGCATGATCATTACACAGGTGCACCGTGTGCTGGGGACAATAAAAGGCCACTCTAAAATATGTAGTTTTGTCATACAACACAATGCCACAGATGTCTCAAGTTTTGAGGGAGCGTGCAATTGGCATGCCGACTGCAGGAATGTCCACCAGAGCTGTGGCCAGAGAATTTAATGTTAATTTCTCTGCCATTAGCCGACCTCCAACGTCGTTTTAGAGAATTTGGCAGTACGTCCAACCGGCCTCTCAACCACAGACCACATCTATGGCATCGTGTTGGAAAGCGGTTTGCTGATGTCAACGTTGTGAACAGAGGGCCCCATGGTGGTGGTGGGGTTATGGTATGGGCTGGCGTAAGCTACGGACAACGAACACAATTGCATTTTATTGATGTTAATTTGAATGCACAGAAATACTGTGACGAGATCCTGAGGACCATTGTGAGGCCCATTTTTGTAAGGTATCTGTGACCAACAGATGCATATCTGTATTACCAGTCATGTGAAATCCATAGATTAGGACCTAATTAATTATTTAAATGTACTGATTTCCTTACATGAACTGTATCTCAGTAAATTCTTAGAAATTGTTGCATGTTGAGTTTATATTTTTGTTCAGTATATTTAACCTTTATTTAACCAGGCTAGTTACGTTTAGATTTTTTTTTTAAATAGATATCTTCTGTTTCCCTTCTGGGTTCTACAGTACCTTCTTGTAATCCCTGGAGCTGGTGTCGTCCTCATGCTTGTTCAGCGCTGCCAATCTGGTTTCCCTGCGTGTGTAGGAGCTGGTTCTGCCCAGAGGTTCAGCCCTGCTGTCCCCACCACCAGAGTCCAACCTGGGAGGAAGGAGGAAGCACAGCTCCTTAAGTGGGTGATGTACAACATCCAGCAACACAGCTGACATTACAACAGTGTTGGAACATTGACATACAAATATTTTTTTGGAGTGCTGTATGTGTTTCTCATGAAGCTAAAATACTAAAATAGTGGTCAGGTTTATAAGAAAGCAAGAGAAGGAAGATCTGAATCTGTACATACCTTGATGCCCTGTCGTGCTGAAAATGAACAGAGAAAAAACATGTTAGTTTAGTGTGAAAATGTATCACAAAAAGCTCTTAGTGCATATATGAAATCATTCTGACTTACTTTACAATACCATACTGGTTAGAACCAGCACAGTGGCTGAATCTGAGACATTTCATTTGTATGAAGTATCAACCAGAGACTTCAGACAGAGTAAAACATTTTCCATGAGGACACCATGAAGAAGAAAATAGAAACTTTATGTGACATCCAACCCACAATGTGTTCAGATGATTTGCATCAGGTATTGCATAGGCCAACACAAGTGATCTGCTTGTGATATATAATTCACTGGGACCTTGCATGCTCTTCTCTCCTGCTCTGACAGAGTTCACATAGGTAATCCTTCTCCTGTAAACCCTGTTCATCTTTTAGTGAGTGTTTGCCACACAGATGCCTGCAGCGCAGAGATGACATCATGCGGCGAAAGGCCCCAGTTTACTGGGTGAGAGACTCCAAGTGATGACCTCAGGGTACATCATGCTGCTGATATCATACTGGCTGTGTCTCAAATGGCACCCTATCCCCTATATTGAGCGCTACTGGGGACATAGGGAATAAGGTGCCATTCGGGACACATACTGGCTTGGCATCATCTAGTCCTGACTAGATGACTGCATGGCTGCAAAGGCCCAGTCTGAGATGTATACTGCCTTTCCATTGGGTAAATTGTGTACATATATGAGGCATTTACTTAAATAAAGTGTAAAGTCTAGACTATGTTAGGTCCAAAATGTTTATCTTCAGTTTCCATCTGTGCACTCCGTTCTTAGTGAATCAGGCACCAAATATGGTTGTCTGCACTCAATAATGACTAGGCCTATCTGATAGCCTGGAAAGAGCCCTCTATGACAATCTGTTACGTGATGGGAAGTTCCTTGCCAAGAGTTGATATACATGACCCAGGGTGGCTGATCATTGATCAGTGCACATTACGACATGATACGGTACAGAGAAAAAAGGGAAATTGTGAAAAAGAGATCGAGAGAGAGAGATAGTGTTTGATCTCCTTGTGATCTCTGCTTAGATATCATGTTCTCTTGCATTCTTTGAGATTAGGAGCTGTTCTCCTGCCTGGGTGAGAGACTTCTTTAAACACATAAAACAACAGATCAGCTTATTCCCTGGCCACTAGATCGTATCCTGTTTGGAAACACTCTGGATGACACGCTGGTCTGTCAGTGTTGGGGAAGCTGCTCTGAAAATATAGTTTACCAAGCTACCAATTACTGGAAGAAGTTGAGCTGCACTAAAGCTAAGGGGGAAAATAGTTTAGAAAACTAAAGCTACTTTGAAAAAGTAGTTCCTTACATCAAAACTACATTGTGAAAAACAATTATATTAGCCATAGACAAGCAGCAGAATACACATAAATCCTGACTCTGCCATCAGCATGACCGGGATTCGTCGGCAAAAGCCCATCTGTGACAAGGGTCAATGAGTTGTGCGTTCCGAGATTCCATTCTGCACACAACTGTTGTAATGCACCTTTATTTTCCAGTTTGTGGTCTGCCTGCTAGCTTGCACAATTCTTGCCATTCTCCTTTGACATCTCATCAACAAGCTTTCTCCCTCACCCAAATCCAGATAGCTGAAGTTCTGAAATAACTGCAAAATCTGGACCCTTACAAATCAGCCGGGCTAGACAATCTGGACCCTCTCTTCCTAAAATTATCCTCCGGAATTGTTGCAACGTAGCCTGTTCTAGCCTGTTCAACCTCTCTTTCGTATCGTCTGAGATCCTCAAAGATTGGAATGCTGCCGCGGTCATCCCCCTATTCAAAGGGGGAGACACTCTGGACTCAAACTGTTACAGTCCTATATCTATTCTACCCTGCCTTTCGAAGGTCTTCAACACCATCACCCCAGACATCCTGACCCACTCCAATTTGCATACCGCCCGAACAGATCCACAGATGATGCAATCTCTATCGCACTCCACACTGCCCTTTCCCACCTGGACAAAAGGAACACCTATTGTGAGAATGCTATTCATTGACTACACCTCAGTGTTCAACACCATAGTGCCCTTAAAGCTCATCACTAAGCTAAGGACCCTGGGATTAAACACCTCTCTCTGCAATTGGATCATGGTCATCCTGACAGTCCACCCCCAAGTGTTGAAGGTAGGCAACAACACAACTGCCACTCTGACCCTCAACACGGGGGCCCCTCAGGGATGCGTTTTTAGTCCCCTCCTGTACTCCCTGTTCACCCATGACTGCACGGCCAGGCACGACTCCAACACCATCCTTAAGTTTGCCGATGACACTACAGTGGTAGGCCTGATCATCAACGACGAGACAGCCTGCAGGGAGGAGGTCAGAGACCTGGCAGTGTTGTGCCAGGACAACAACTTCTCCCTCAAAGTCAGCAAGACAAAGGAGCTGATCGTGGACTACAGGAAACAGAGAGCCGAGCACACCCCCATCCACATCGACAGGACTGCAGTGGAGCAGGGCAAGAGCTTCAAGTTCCTCGGTGTCCACATCACTACGGAATTATCATAGTGCAAACACATCAACACAGTCATGAAGAGGGCACAACAATGCCTCTTCCCCTTCAGGAGGCTGAAAAGATTTGGCATGGGCCCTCAGATCCTTAAATAGTTTTACAGCTGAACCATTGCGAGCATCTTGACTGGCTGCATCACCTCTTGGTATGGCAACTGCTTGGCATCCGGCCGCAAGGTGCCACAGACGGTAGTGCGTACATTCCAGTACAGCACAGGGGCCAAGCTCCCTGTGTCAGAGGAAAGTCCCAAAAATGTACAAAGACTACAGCAACCCAAGTCATACGTATAGTGTTCTCTCTGCTACCTCACGGCAAGCGGTACCGATGCACCAAGTCTTGATCCGACAGGACGCGGAACAGCTTCTACCCCCAAGCCATAAGACTGCTAAATATTTACTTAAATGGTTAAACAATAGCTATCCAAACTATCTGCATTGACCATTTTTGCACTCTCTTTTGACTCACATACGCTGCTGTTAATTAATGTTCATTATCTATCCTGTTGCCTAGTCATTTTATCCCTACCAATATGTACATATCTAACTCAATTACCTCGTACCCCTGCACCTCGATTCGGTACTGGTACCCAGTGTATATAGCCAAGTTATCATTAGTCATTGTGTATTTATTCCTGGTATTTAATTATTTTTTTCTTATAGATAATTTTTTGTTATCTGCATTGTTCGGAAGGGCCTGTAAGTAAGCATTTTACTGTTATTCTATACCTGTTGTTTACGAAGCATGTGACAAATAAAATGTTATTTGATTTAACTGAAGGCCTCGATGCCGGTCAGCCTTGTAACGTTCGTCTGAAGAAGTAGAGCAAGGTGCAGCGTGGTAAGTGTTCATGATCTGTAATACTCAGAACACCAAACAAAAATGACAAAAGGAAAAACGAACAATGCCGGCTTCACAGAGCTAACAAAAAACAAGATCCCACAACATAGGTGGGAAAACAGGCTACCTAAGTATGACTCCCAATCAGAGACAACGATAGACAGCTGCCTCTGATTGGGAACCACACTCGGCCAAAACCAAATAAATACAAAACATAGAATGCCCCCCCCAAATCACACCCTGACCTCACCAAATAGAGAAATAAAACGTCTCTCTAAGGTCAGGGCGTGACAGGCCTGCTTTATATAGCAAGCCACGGCCACATGACTCACTGTCTGTAAAGAACTAACCATTTTTGTGAACTGGGTGGTGTACCTAATAATCTGGCCGCTGAGTGCATATACATATTCATATTCTTATATACTGTACAGTTAAATTAGATCTTTAGAAAGAGTAGAGGCGCTGTGATACAAGATGTTGTTCATCTGTTTTTTAAAGCTAAGCTTTGTTGTGAGTCTATGCAGGACAAACCAAGAGCAGAAGCAGACCTAAATGCCTGGTCTTTATTAGGAGGCTCATACACTGTAACAGCCACATGGATTTTAGAGGGGGAGTAAATTCTAGGCGCACCATGAGAGACGTTCCTCTCCTCTGTGAATGTTTATTCAGCACTGCTAAAGCTGCCTGGCCTTATGCGGTCATGTGTTAGTCTCCATCCAGCCTTGTCTCCATCCAGGGACAGAGAGCCAGTCAACTCTGATGAAGAAGGTCCAAGGATGGAAAAGGCAGGATGAGCGCTCTGATGAACTGTTCATACAACACTAACACTGGATGGTCTCATGTCTTTGACAACCTATACACAGTTTACTGACAGGCTATTCTATTCTATTCGACCTCGACCGGGCCTGCAAGTCTCCATAAAAGTTCTTACACTTTGACAAATGGCTTGATAGTCCTTTTACCACATGGAGCTGGCTTGGAGATTTTATTTATTGTTTTTTTGTTCTTCCTTTGAACCTTTAACTAGGCAAGTCGGTCAAGAATAAATTCTTATTTACAATGACGGCCTACCCCGGCCAAACCCTAACCTGGATGACACTGGGCCAATTGTGTGCCGCCCTATGGGACTTCCAATCACAGCCGGTTGTGATACAGCCTGGAATCGAACCAGGGTCTGTGGTGACGCCTCTAGCACTGAGATGCAGTGCCTTAGACCGCAGCACCACTTGGGAGCCGGGGGACTCGGGAGCTCGGGAGCTGGGGTACCCGAACATGTACCGTAGTTTGGAAACCACAGATCTAGGTCAAGCAGAAACATCCATTGCGACAATCCTAAATCTCCTTCCATTTTAGCTCCATTAGCCTTACACTGAGCCAGGCCAGGCTCAGAAGCCAGACAAGTGGGATCTATTTCACAGAGCAGGATTGAATGAATTACAGAGAGGAATTTCTAAAATGTCTTTTGGACCGCTTTCCTTTGCGGGACTTGATTTCCACAGACGTTGATTTTTGGTCCAGTCCGGTCTGGATCAGCCTTGATTTGCCCAAAACATAGACGTCTATGTTTGGTTCAGATTTGGTTCAGTCTAGACCGGCCTTGATTTGGTCCAAACATTGATGTACTGTACCAGTCAAAAGTTTAAACACATCTACTCATTCAAGGGTGTTTCTTTATTTCTACTATTTTCTACATTGTAGAATAATAGTGAAGACATCACAACTAAGAAATAACACATATGGAATCATGTAGTAACCAAAAAAGTTTTAAACAAATCAGAATATATTTTATATTTGAGATTCTTCAAAGTAGTCACGCTTTGCAAACTTTCAGCCAGAAATTAAAATGAATATGATTTCAACGTCCGGAAAATACATAATATTCAATGTCCGGAAAATACATATTTTAACCTTTCATTTAGAAACTAAAAGGAACCTATATTTAACGTCCAGAAAATATGTATTTTAGAGCAGGACATGACAGGACTATTCTAGATTTGCGGGGTATACGGCCGCAGAACGACCACGACCAGGCCTCCAAGTCACCATAAGGATTAATACATTGATAAAAATGCTTCATAATCACTTAAAGCACAGCAAGACACTTAATGCAGTAGTCCTTTTCAAGTACCCCCTGTTGCTGGCTTTGGGGATAGCTGGGGTACCCAAACACAGTACCACAGATCTAGGTCATGCAGAAACATCCATTGTGACATTTCTAAATCTCCTTCCATTTTAGCTCCATTAGCCAAATCAAATCAAATCAAATTGTATTTGTCACATACACATGGTTAGCAGATGTTAATGCAAGTGTAGCGAAATGCGTGTGCTTCTAGTTCCGACAATGCAGTAATAACCAACAAGTAATCTAGCCAATTCCAAAACTACTACCTTATAGACAGACACAAGTGTAAGGGGATAATAATATGTACATAAAGATATATGAGTGAGTGATGGTACAGAGCGGCATAGGCAAGATACAGTAGATGGTATTGAGTACAGTATATACATATGAGATGAGTATGTAAACAAAGTGGCATAGTTAAAGTGGCTAGTGATACATGTATTACATAAAGATGCAGTAGATGATATAGAGTACAGTATATACATATGAGATGAATAATGTAGAGTATGTAAACATTATATTAGGTAGCATTGTTTAAAGTGGCTAGTGATATATTTTACATCATTTCCCATCAATTCCCATTATTAAAGTGGCTGGAGTTGAGTGTGTTGGCAGCAGCCACTCAATGTTAGTGCTGGCTGTTTAACAGTCTGATGGCCTTGAGATAGAAGCTGTTTTTCAGTCTCTCGGTCCCAGCACCTGATGCACCTGTACTGACCTCGCCTTCTAGATGATAGCGGGGTGAACAGGCAGTGGCTCAGTTGGTTGTTGTCCTTGATGATCTTTATGGCCTTCCTGTGACATTGGATGGTGTAGGTGTCCTGGAGGGCAGGTAGTTTGCCCCTGGTGATGCGTTGTGCAGACCTCACTACCCTCTGGAGAGCCTTATGGTTGTGGGCGGAGCAGTTGCCGTACCAGGCGGTGATACAGCCCGACAGGATGCTCTCGATTGTGCATCTGTAGAAGTTTGTGAGTGCTTTTGGTGACAAGCCGAATTTCTTCAGCCTCCTGAGGTTGAAAAGGCGCTGCTGCGCCTTCTTCACCACGCTGTCTGTGTGGGTGGACCATTTCAGTTTGTCTGTGATGTGTACGCCGAGGAACTTAAAACTTACTACCCTCTCCACTACTGTTCCATCAATGTGGATAGGGGGGTGTTCCCTCTGCTGTTTCCTGAAGTCCACAATCATCTCCTTAGTTTTGTTGACGTTGAGTGTGAGGTTATTTTCCTGACACCACACCTCGAGGGCCCTCACCTCCTCCCTGTAGGCCATCTCGTCGTTGTTGGTAATCAAGCCTACCACTGTTGTGTCGTCCGCAAACTTGATGACTGAGTTGGAGGCGTGCGTGGCCACACAGTCGTGGGTGAACAGGGAGTACAGGAGAGGGCTCAGAACGCACCCTTGTGGGGCCCCAGTGTTGAGGATCAGCGGGGTGGAGATGTTGTTGCCTACCCTCACCACCTGGGGTGATGACGAGCTTGGAGGGCACTATGGTGTTAAATTCCGAGCTGTAGTCGATGAACAGCATTCTAACATAGGTATTCCTCTTGTCCAGATGGGTTAGGGCAGTGTGCAGTGTGGTTGAGATTGTATCGTCTGTGGACCTATTTGGGCGGTAAGCAAATTGGAGTGGGTCTGGGGTGTCAGGTAGGGTGCAGGTGATATGGTCCTTGACTAGTCTCTCAAAGCACTTCATGATGACGGAAGTGAGTGCTACGGGGCGGTAGTCGTTTAGCTCAGTTACCTTAGCTTTCTTGGGAACAGGAACAATGGTGGCCCTCTTGAAGCATGTGGGAACTACAGACTGGAATAGGGATTGATTGAATATGTCCGTAAACACACCAGCCAGCTGGTCTGCGCATGCTCTGAGGGCACGGCTGGGGATGCCGTCTGGGCCTGCAGCCTTGCGAGGGTTGACACGTTTAAATGTTTTCCTCACGTCGGCTGCAGTGAAGGAGAGTCCGCATGTTTTAGTTGCGGGCCGTGTCAGTGGCACTGTATTGTCCTCAAAGCGGGCAAAAAAGTTATTTAGTCTGCCTGGGAGCAAGACATCCTGGTCCGTGACTGGGCTGGTTTTCTTTTTGTAATCCGTGATTGACTGTAGACCCTGCCACATACCTCTTGTGTCTGAGCCGTTGAATTGAGATTCTACTTTGTCTCTATACTGACGCTTAGCTTGTTTGATTGCCTTGCGGAGGGAATAGTTACACTGTTTGTATTCGGTCATGTTTCCGGTCACCTTGCCCTGATTAAAAGCAGTGGTTCGGGCTTTCAGTTTCAAGCGAATGCTGCCATCAATCCACGGTTTCTGGTTTGGGAATGTTTTAATCGTTCCTATGGGAACAACATCTTCAACGCACGTTCTAATGAACTCGCTCACCGAATCAGCGTATTCGTCAATGTTGTTGTCTGACGCAATACGAAACATATCCCAGTCCACGTGATGGAAGCAGTCTTGGAGTGTGGAATCAGATTGGTCGGACCAGCGTTGAACAGACCTCAGCGCGGGAGCTTCTTGTTTTAGTTTCTGTCTGTAGGCAGGGATCAACAAAATGGAGTCGTGGTCAGCTTTTCCGAAAGGAGGGCGGGGCAGGGCCTTATATGCGTCGCGGAAGTTAGAATAGCAGTGATCCAAGGTTTTTCCAGCCCTGGTTGCGTAATCGATATGCTTATAAAATTTAGGGAGTCTTGTTTTCAGATTAGCATTGTTAAAATCTCCAGCTACAATGAATGCAGCCTCCGGATAAATGGATTCCAGTTTGCAAAGAGTCAAATAAAGTTTGTTCAGAGCCATCGATGTGTCTGCTTGGGGGGGAATATATACGGCTGTGATTATTATCGAAGAGAATTCCCTTGGTAGATAATGCGGTCAACATTTGATTGTGAGGAATTCTAAATCAGGTGAACAGAAGGGCTTGAGTACCTGTATGTTGTTATGATCACACCACGTCATGTTAACCATGAAGCATACGCCCCCGCCCCTCTTCTTACCAGAAAGATGTTTGTTTCTGTCGGCGCGATGCGTGGAGAAACCAGCTGGCTGCACCGATTCCAATAGCGTCTCTCCAGTGAGCCATGTTACCGTGAAGCAAAGAACGTTACAGTTTCTGATGTCCCTCTGGAATGCTACCCTTGCTCGGATTTCATCAACCTTGTTGTCAAGAGACTGGACATTGGCGAGAAGAATGCTAGGGAGTAGTGCACGATGTGCCCGTCTCCGGAGTCTGACCAGAAGACCGCTATGTTTCCCCCTTTTACGAAGTCGTTTTTTGGGGTCGCCGGCTGGGATCCATTCCGCTGTCCTGGGTGAAAGGCAGAACACAGGATCCGCTTCGCGAAAGTCATATTCTTGGTCGTACTGATGGTGAGTTGACGCTGCTCTTATGTTCAGTAGTTCTTCTCGACTGTATGTAATGAAACCTAAGATGACGTGGGGTACTAATGTCAGAAATAACACGTAAAAAAACAAAATACTGCATAGTTTCCTAGGAACGCGAAGCGAGGCGGCCACCTTACAGTGAGCCAGGACAGGCTCGGACGTCAGACAAGTGGGATCTATTTCACAGAGCAGGATTTAATGAATTACAGAGAGGAATTACCTAAATGTTTTGTTTCAGTCTTGCCAAGTACATTTATTTCTAATTAATTTACAATATGTATGCATCATGAAACATTGTAAACTTCCATAAACCTACTCTGTCTTCTGACTTACCAGGAGGCAATCCTGAAAGGGCAGCGGATAGAGATATGATGGGCACCTGCTGGCACTGCACCTGGTCTATGTTCTCTCTCTATTTATTTACAAAGCACCAGAATCTACATTTGAGGCTCCATAAGGCCTAGCAGTTGACTGGGGAGACAATCCACCAGGGTAGAAATAACAGCAGAGCCATAGATTAATGGTACTGGCCTGTGCTGAACGGGTGCGATCCTGAACTGCACTGTGGGCTCTGTGTAAACACATGGCCAATTGGTTTACGACTGGTCACGACCAACCACCACACAGCAAGCCGGGGGTCTGCTGCTTTACTGGACAGTACATGCGCTGGAGGTTGACTGGGATCCTTAGTACACTCCCGATATAAACACTCCCCAGTTAACAGCACTCCAATCTATGCAGCCTGTAAAACCATCAGCATCAATCCCTCCTACACACTACCTATGCTTTTTAATCAGCTCCTGACTGAGTCCCAGCTCTGATGCAAAGCCGATCACAGAGAGAATGCGCTTGATCTTATTGCTCTGCAAAGTGTTTCATTTCTTGAAGGACCCCTTTAATGGTCAGCTCTCCTCTCTCTTCTTTCTCACCCTTTCATCCCATAGGCTGCCTGCCTGGACTACTGCCCATTACCCCACTGGAAAATATGAGTTAGTTTCACCCCACCAGAATGACCATGGGCTACTGTACTGTACACACAACCATAAAAGCCTATATTGCTTCCCCAGATATTCACTGCAGATCTGTATCTTTTTTCACTCTCCCTTCCACCTCTTCATTCTCTCCAGCCATTTCTGGATATAATTAAGGAATTACGAACAAGAGTAAACAACTGAAGAACCTCCCCATTTTGGGTTATTATTCATCTCATTTGGAGTTTTCCGAGTCCAAGTACTGAGAGAAGGTAGGATTTCGGGCCAAATCTCTCGTCTTGTCCGAAGTGTGACATGAAGCATTGCCTCTGAGGAGGCAGATGTGCTTGCTTGTTTACAGTCAAGGCCTGTTGCTCAATGTCTGCAGCTGTGCTGCACACAACACTTTTGCAGAAAGAAATGCACCAGGATTTCATCATAAACAATGAGGAGAGTTCTAATATCACACCAAAAGCAACGTGCCCTTCTGGAGATTTTTATTTCTCGCTTACATTTTTCTCCCAGGAAAATATTGCCAATATGGGCTTTTTGCTGTGCTGACATCATGGACACTTAATGCCTGAGCTCACTGTGGATATATATGAGAATGGAAAAGTACAGTTAATGAAAAGAATGGAAAAAACAGTGACTGTATTCTTTGGAGTTCTCCTGACAGCAGTGGAGGACTGTGATACTGTCAGTACTGTGGTGGTGGGTGGTCATAATACAGTACTGTAGTAGTGGGGGGTGGAGGGGTCATGATACGGTACTGTAGTAGTGGGGGGTGGAGGGGTCATGATACGGTACTGTCAGTACAGTGGTAGTGTGTGGTCATAATACAGTACTGTAGTAGAGGGGGGTGGAGGGGTCATGATACGGTACTGTCAGTACAGTGGTAGTGGGGGGTCATAATACAGTACTGTCAGTACAGTGGTAGTGGGGGGTCATGATACGGTACTGTCAGTACAGTGGTAGTGGAGGGGTCATGATACGGTACTGTCAGTACAGTGGTAGTGGGGGGTCATGATACGGTACTGTAGTAGTGGGGGTGGGGGGGGTCATGATACGGTACTGCCAGTACAGTGGTAGTGGGGGTCATGATACGGTAATGTAGTAGTGGGGGGGGTCATGATACGGTACTGTCAGTACAGTGGTAGTGGGGGGTCATGATACGGTAATGTAGTAGTGGGGGGTGGGGGGGTCATGATACGGTACTGTCAGTACAGTGGTAGTGGGGGTCATGATACGGTACTGTACTAGTGTCGGGGTGGGGGGGTCATGATACGGTACTGTCAGTACAGTGGTAGTGGGGGTCATGATACGGTACTGTACTAGTGTCGGGGTGGGGGGTCATGATACGGTACTGCCAGTACAGTGGTAGTGGGGGTCATGATACGGTACTGTCAGTACAGTGGTAGTGGGGGGTCATGATACGGTACTGTAGTAGTGGGGGGTGGGGGGGTCATGATACGGTACTGTCAGTACAGTGGTAGTGGGGGGTCATGATACGGTACTGCCAGTACAGTGGTAGTGGGGGGTCATGATACGGTAATGTAGTAGTGGGGGGTGGGGGGTCATGATACGGTACTGTAGTAGTGTCGGGGTGGGGGGTCATGATACGGTACTGTAGTAGTGTCGGGGGTGGGGGGGGTCATGATACGGTACTGCCAGTACAGTGGTAGTGGGGGTCATGATACGGTACTGTAGTAGTGTCGGGGTGGAGGGGTCATGATACGGTACTGTAGTAGTGGGGGGTGGGGGGTCATGATACGGTACTGTCAGTACAGTGGTAGTGGGGGTCATGATACGGTAATGTAGTAGTGGGGGTGGGGGGTCATGATACGGTACTTTCAGTACAGTGGTAGTGGGGGTCATGATACGGTACTGTAGTAGTGGGGGGGGGGGGTCAAGATACGGTACTGTCAGTACAGTGGTAGTGGGGGTCATGATACGGTACTGTAGTAGTCGGGGTGGGGGGTCATGATACGGTACTGTCAGTACAGTGGTAGTGGGGGGTCATGATACGGTACTGTTAGTATTGTGGTATTGGGGGGTCATGATACGGTACTGTAGCAGTGTCGGGGTGGGGGGTCATGATACGGTACTTTAGTAGTGTCGGGGGGTTATGATACGGTACTGTCAGTACAGTGGTAGTGGGGGTCATGATACGGTACTGTCAGTACAGTGGTAGTGTGGGGTCATGATACGGTACTGTAGTAGTGTCGGGGGGTCATTATACGGTACTGTCAGTATTGTGGTAGTGGGGGGTCATGATACGGTACTGTAGTAGTGTCGGGGGTCATGATACGCTACTGTCAGTATTGTGGTAGTGGGGGGTCATGATATGGTACTGCAGTAGTGTTGGGGGGGGTCACCCCCTCCTCTCTGCAGATGACTTTGTCAACCATTTTGAAAAAAGGTTGACGACATCCGATCCTCGTTTGCTAAGTCAAACGACACCGCTGGTTCTGCTCACACTGCCCTACCCTGTGCTCTGACCTCTTTCTCCCTCTCTCTCCAGATGAAATCTCGCGTCTTGTGACGGCCGGCCGCCCAACAACCTGCCCGCTCGACCCTATCCCCTCCTCTCTTCTCCAGACCATTTCCGGAGACCTTCTCCCTTACCTCACCTCGCTCATCAACTCATCCCTGACCGTTGGCTACGTCCCTTCCGTCTTCAAGAGAGCGAGAGTTGCACCCCTTCTGAAAAAACCTACACTCGATCCCTCCGATGTTAACAACTACAGACCAGTATCCCTTCTTTCTTTTCTCTCCAAAACGCTTGAACGTGCCGTCCTTGGCCAGCTCTCCCGCTATCTCTCTCAGAATGACCTTCTTGATCCAAATCAGTCAGGTTTCAAGACTAGTCATTCAACTGAGACTGCTCTTCTCTGTATCACGGAGGCGCTCCGCACTGCTAAAGCTAACTCTCTCTCCTCTGCTCTCATCCTTCTAGACCTATCGGCTGCCTTCGATACTGTGAACCATCAGATCCTCCTCTCCACCCTCTCCGAGTTGGGCATCTCCGGCGCGGCCCACGCTTGGATTGCGTCCTACCTGACAGGTCGCTCCTACCAGGTGGCGTGGCGAGAATCTGTCTCTTCACCACGCGCTCTCACCACTGGTGTCCCCCAGGGCTCTGTTCTAGGCCCTCTCCTATTCTCGCTATACACCAAGTCACTTGGCTCTGTCATAACCTCACATGGTCTCTCCTATCATTGCTATGCAGACGACACACAATTAATCTTCTCCTTTCCCAATTCTGATGACCAGGTGGCGAATCGCATCTCTGCATGTCTGGCAGACATATCAGTGTGGATGACGGATCACCACCTCAAGCTGAACCTCGGCAAGATGGAGCTGCTCTTCCTCCCGGGAAGGACTGCCCGTTCCATGATCTCGCCATCACGGTTGACAACTCCATTGTGTCCTCCTCCCAGAGCGCTAAGAACCTTGGCGTGATCCTGGACAACACCCTGTCGTTCCCAACTAACATCAAGGAGGTGGCCCGTTCCTGTAGGTTCATGCTCTACAACATCCGCAGAGTACGACCCTGCCTCACACAGGAAGCGGCGCAGGTCCTAATCCAGGCACTTGTCATCTCCCGTCTGGATTACTGCAACTCGCTGTTGGCTGGGCTCCCTGCCTGTGCCATTAAACCCCTACAACTCATCCAGAACGCCGCAGCCCGTCTGGTGTTCAACCTTCCCAAGTTCTCTCATGTCACCCCGCTCCTCCGCTCTCTCCACTGGCTTCCAGTTGAAGCTCGCATCCGCTACAAGACCATGGTGCTTGCCTACGGAGCTGTGAGGGGAACGGCACCTCAGTACCTCCAGGCTCTGATCAGGCCCTACACCCAAACAAGGGCACTGCGTTCATCCACCTCTGGCCTGCTCGCCTCCCTACCACTGAGGAAGTATAGTTCCCGCTCAGCCCAGTCAAAACTGTTCGCTGCTCTGGCAATGGTGGAACACACTCCCTCACGACGCCAGGACAGCGGAGTCAATCACCACCTTCCGGAGAC
This sequence comes from Oncorhynchus keta, assembly GCF_023373465.1. NCBI lineage: Eukaryota > Metazoa > Chordata > Actinopteri > Salmoniformes > Salmonidae > Oncorhynchus > Oncorhynchus keta. The sequence goes on from NC_068448.1 coordinate 24,133,568, forward strand.
ACCTGAAACCCCACCTCTTTAAGGAATACCTAGGATAGGATAAAGTAATCCTTCTCACCCCCCTCCCCTTAAAAGATTTAGATGCACTATTGTAAAGTGGCTGTTCCACTGGATGTCATAAGGTGAATGCACCAATTTGTAAGTCGCTCTGGATAAGAGCGTCTGCTAAATGACTTAAATGTAAATGTAATGATTATACGGTACTGTCAGTATTGTGTTCGTGGGTTCGTAGCTTCAACCCCGCAGCACACACACACCAATTGATTAATGGACTGTTGAAAGTATATTTTTTTCTCTTGCTTTGTTTGCAAATTCAGTATTATGTCTATCTCCGATAAGCTACCCAGGAAAGGGCTAAAAATAGCCCATATTAATATATGTAGCTGTCACGACTTCCGCCGAGGTTGGCTCTCCTGCCCGTTCAGGCGGTGCTCGGCGGTCGTCGTCACCGTCCTACTAGCCACTACCGATCCCTTTTCGTGTATCTGTTGGTTTTGTCTGATTGGTTTCACCTGTGTGTTGTTTAGTTTATTAGTGTCTGTATATATAGTAGGTTGTCCCATTTTGTGCGGGATTGTTTATTTGTCATCTATGTCTGTCGGTGTATCTTGTGTTCTTATTCTCCGGTTCGTCTTTTATCCTGTGTTGGATTGTTCACCCTGTGTGTATTGGGTTGACCGTGTTTCTTGTTCACCGGAGAATAAACTTTCATATCGCTATCTGCTCTCTGCGCCTGATTCCACCCACCTTGATTAGATGTGACAGTAGCCTTAAATATAAGGTTCATAAAATCAATAACTTGCTAACATTAGATAACATTCATATATTAGCCATTTCTGAGACTCACTTAGATAATTAATTTGGTGACACAGCAGTAGCAATACAAGGATATAACATCTATTGAAGAGACAGAAATTCTTATGGGGGAGGTGTTGTATATATTCAGAGCCATATCCCTGTAATGTTTAGAGAAGATCTTATGTCAAGTGTTATTGAAGTGTTGTGGTTGCAGGTTCACTTAGCACATCTAAAGCCTTTTCTTTTGGGGTGATGCTATAGGCTACCTACGTGCTAACAGTCAGTATCTAAATAATATGTGTGAAATGCTTGATAGTGTATATGATGTAAACAAAGAAGTCTACTTTCTTGGGGACCTGAATATTGACTGGCTTTCATCAAACTATCCACTCAAGAGGAAGCTTCTTACTGTAACCAGTGCCTGTAATCTGGTTCAGATTATTAATCAACCTACCAGGGTGTTTACAAACACTACAGGAACATGATCATCCACATGTATTAATCACAGTTTTACTAATACTGTAGAACTTTGTTCTAAACATATATCCATACCCATTGGATGCAGTGATCACAATATAGAGTCTATATCCAGGAAAGCCAAAGTTCCAAAAACTGGGCCTAAAATAGTGTATAAGAGATCATACAAACATTTTTGCTCTGACTCTTATTATGGATGATATAAAACATATTTGTTGGTCTGATGTGATTAATGAGGAACTTCCAGATGCTGCACTTGATACATTTATGAAATTGCTTCTTTCAATTATTGATAAACATGCACCTATTAAGAAACTGACTGTTAGAACTGTTAAGGCTCCATGGAATGATGAGGGATTGAAAAACGGTATGTTTGAAAGAGATGAGGCAAAAGGAGTGGCTAATAAGTCTGGCTGCACATCTGACTGGCTTACTGACTGCCTATTGAGAAATTATGTGACTAAACTCAACAAAAAGAAGAAGAAACGGTATTATGAAGCCAAGATCAATGATATAAAGAACTATGGAAAAACACTTGGGAGTACTTCAAATTAAATTATGGGCAGAAAGACAAATTGAACAACATCTTTCATTGAATCAGATGGCTTATTCATCACAAAACCATTTGATGTTGCCAATTATTTGAATGATTATTTCATTGGCAAAGTGGGTAAACTTAGGCAGGGAACGCCAACAACAAACAGTGAGCAATTATATTCATGCATAAAAAAAATGAAAGAAAGGCATTGCGGGGGCCTCCCGGGTGGCGCAATGGTCTCGGGCACTGCATCGCAGTGCTAGCTGTGCCACCAGAGACTCTGGGTTTGCGCCCAGGCTCTGTCGCAGCCTGCCGCGACCGGGAGGTCCGGCGATGCACAATTGGCCTAGCGTCGTCCGGGTTAGGGAGGGTTTGGCCGGTAGGGATATCCTTGTCTCATCGCACACTAGCAACCCCTGTGGCGGGCTGGGTGCAGTGCACGCTAACCAGGTCACCAGGTGCACGGTGTTTCCTCCAACACATTGGTGCGGCTGGCTTCCGGGTTGGATGCGCGCTGTGTTAAGAAGCAGTGCAGCTTGGTTGGGTTGTGTTTTGGAGGACGCATGGCTTTCGACCTTCGTCTCTCCCGAGCCAGTACGGGACTTGTAGCGATGAGACAAGATAGTAACTACTAACAATTGGATACCACGAAATTGGGGAGAAAAGGGGAGAAAAAAATAATTAAAAAATATAAAAAATAAGGCATTGCAAGTTTGAATTTTGTAAAATTAGAGTTAGTTAGGAGAGGTGGAAAATTTATTGTTATCGATCAATAACGACAAACCTCCTGGGATTGACAACTTGGATGGAAAGCTACTGAGGATGGTAGCTGACTCTACAGCCACTCCTATCTGTCATATTTTTAATCTGAGTTGAGAGGAAAGTCTTTGTCCTCAGGCCTGGAGGGACGCCAAAGTAATTCCGCTACCCAAGAGTGGTAAAGTGTCCTTTACTGGTTCTAACAGCAGACCTTATAAGCCTGCTGCCAGCTCTTAGCAAACTGTTGGAAAAAATTGTTTTTGACCAAATACAATTATTTCAGCATGCTTATATAGAAGGGCACTCAACATGTACTGCACTGACACAAATGACTGATGATTGGTTGAAAGAAAAGGATAATACAAAGATTGTGGGAGCTGTACTGTTAGATTTCAGTGCAGCCTTTGATATGATTGACCATAACCTGTTGTTGAAAAAATGTATGTGTTATCTATCTATCTATCTATCTATCTATCTATCTATCTATCTATCTATCTATCTATCTATCTATCTATCTATCTATCTATCTAATAGAACTAAAAGGGGTTTCTTGAAATGGAAGCTTCTCTCATGTCAAACATGTAAAGTGTAGTGTAACGCAGGGCAGCTCTCTAGGCCCTCTATTCTATTCTCTATTCTATTTTTACCAATGACCTGCCAAATCAAATCAAATTTGATTAGTCACATGCGCTGAATACAACCGGTGTAGACCATACAGTGAAATGATTACTTACGAGCCCCTATCCAACAGTGCAGTTTTAAAAAATACAGATAAGACGAAGAGAAAGGTAACAAGTAATTAAAGAGCAGTAGTAAAAAATAACACTATATACAGGGGGGTGCCGGTACAGATTCAATGTGCAGAGGCACTGGATAGTTGAGGCATTAAACAAATCTAATCAAATGTTATTAGTCACATGCGCCAAATACAACAGGTGAGGACCATACAGTGGAATGCTTACTTACGAGCCCCTAACCAACAATGCAGTTTAATAAATACGGAAAATAATAAGAAATAAAAGTAAAAAGTAATTAAAGAGCAGCAGTAAAATAACAATAGCTACACTATATACAGGGGGGTACCAGTACAGGGTCAATGTGCGGGGGCACCAGTTAGTTGTGGTGAAATGTACATGTAGGTAGAGTTATTAAAGTGACTATGCATAGATGATAACAACAGAGAATAGCAGAGGTGTAAAAGAAGGGGAGAGGGGGGGGCAATGCAAATAGTCTGGGTAGTCATTTGATTAGGTGTTCAGGAGTCTTATGGCTTGGGGGTAGAAGTTGTTTAGAAGCTTCTTGGACCTAGACTTGGAGCTCCGGTACCACTTGCCGTGCTGTAGCAGAGAGAACAGTCTATGACGAGGGTGGCTGGAGTCTTTGACAATTTTTAGGGTCTTCCTCTGACACCCCCTTGTATAGAGGTCCTGGATGGCAGGAAGCTTGGCCCCAGTGATGTACTGGGTCGTTCGGACTCAACCTGCTCCACTGCAGCCCCGTCAATGAGAATGGGGGCGTGCTCAGTCTTCCTTTTCCTGTAGTCCACAATCATCTCCCTTGTCTTGATCACAATGAGGGAGAGGTTGTTATCGTGGCACCACAAGGCCAGGTCTCTGACCTCCTCCCTATAGGCTATCTCGTCATTGGCGGTGATCAGGCCTACCACTGTTGTGGGTTAGGGTTAGCAAACTTAATGATGGTTTTGGAGTCCTGCCTGGCCATGCAGTCATAAGTGAACAGGGAGTACAGGAGGGGACTGAGCACGCACCCCTGAGGGGTCCCTGTGTTGAGGATCAGCATGGTGGATGTGTTGTTACCTACCCTTACCACCTGGGGGCGGCCTGTCAGGAAGTCCAGGATCCAGTTGCAGAGGGAGGTGCTTAGTCCCAGGGTCCTTAGCTTATTGATGAGCTTTGAGGGCACTATGGTGTTGAACGCTGAGCTGTAGTCAATGAATAGCATTCTCACGTAGGTGTTCCTTTTGTCCAGGTGGGAAAGGGCAGTGTGGAGTGCAATAGAGATTGCATCATCTATGGATCTGTTGGGGCGGTATGCAAATTGGAGTGGGTCTAGGGTTTCTGGGATAATGGTGTTGATGTGAGTCATGGTCGGTAGTCATTTAGGCAGGTTACAAAGCATGTGTCTCCGTGTATGCTGATGATTCAACCATATACGCATCAGCAACCACAGCTAATGAAGTCACTGAAACCCTTAACAAAGAGTTGCAGTCTGTTTTGGAATGGGTAGCTAGTAATTAACTGGTCCTGAACATCTCTAAAACTAAGGGCATTGTATTTTGTACAAATAATTTCTTAAGTTCTAGACCTCATCTGAATGAGTTGGTGATGAATGGTGAATTGGTAATGAATTGGTAATGAATGGTGTGGCTGTTGAACAAGTTGAGGAGACTGAATTACATGGCGTTACCTTAGATTGTAAACTGTCATGGTCAACATATAGATTCATTGGTTGTAAAGATGGGGAGAGGTCTGTCCGTAATAAAGAGATGTTCTGCTTTTTTGACACCACACTCCAAAAAGCAAGGATCTAGTTTTCTGCAGGATCTAGTTTTGTCTAATCTTGATTATTGTCCAGTCGTGTGGTCCAGCGCTGCAAGGAAAGACCTAGTTAATCTGCAGCTGGCCCAGAACAGAGAGTCACATTTTGCTCTTCATTGTAATCAGAGGGCTGATATACAGTTGAAGTCGGAAGGTTACATACACTTGGGTTGGAGTCATTAAAACTCGTTTTTCAACCACTCTGCACATTTCTTGTTAACAAACTACAGTTTTGGCAAGTCGGTTAGGACATCTTCTTTGTGCATGACACAAGTAATTATTCCAACAATTGTTTACAGACAGATTATTTCACTTGTAATTTACTGTATCACAATTCCAGTGGGTCAGAAGTTAACATGCACTAAGTTGACTGTGCCTTTAAACAGCTTGGAAAATTCCAGAAAATTATGTCATGGCTTTAGAAGCTTCTGATAGACTAATTGACATCATTTGAGTCAATTGGAGGTGTACCTGTGGATGTATTTCAAGGCCTTCCTTCAAACTCAGTGCCTCTTTGCTTGAAATCAAGGGAAAATCAATGGGACCAGGCAGCCGTCATACCGCTCAAGAAGGAGACGCATTCTTCATCTCCTAGAGATGAACATACTTTGGTACGAAAAGAACTGCAAGTCAATCCCAGAACACCAGCAAAGGACCTTGTGAAGATGCTGGAGAAAACAGGTACAAAAGTACCTGAAAGGCTGCTCAACAAGGAAGAAGCCACTGCTCCAAAACCGCCATAAAAACCGCCATAAAACATGGTGACAAAGATTGTACTTTTTGGAGAAATGTCCTCTGGCCTGATGAAACAAAAATAAAACTGTTTGGCCATAATGCCCATCGTTATGTTTGGAGGAAAAAGGGGGATGCTTGCAAGTCGAAGAACACCATCCCAACCGTGAAGCACAGGGGTGGCAGCATCATATTGTGGGGGTGCTTCACAAAGGGATTGGTGCACTTCACAAAATAGATGGCATCATGAGGCAGAAAAGTATCTGGATATATTGAAGCAACATCTCAAGACATCAGTCAGAAAGTTAAAGCTTGGTCGCAAATGTGTCTTCCAAATGGACAATGACCCCAAACATAATTCCAAAGTTGTGGCAAAATGGCTTAAGGACAACAAAGTCAACGTATTGGAGTGGCCATCGCAAAGCCCTGACCTCAATCCTATAGAACATTTGTGGGCAGAACTGAAAAAGCGTGTGCGAGCAAGGAGGCCTACAAACCTGACTCAGTTACACCAGCTCTGTCAGGAGGAATGGGCCAAAATTCACCCAATTTATTGTGGGAAGCTAGTGGAAGGCTACCTGAAACGTTGGACCCAAGTTAAACAATTTAAAGGCAATGCTACCAAATACTAATTTAGTGTATGTAAACTTCTGACCCACTGGGAAATTATTCTCTCTACTATTATTCTGACATTTCACATTCTTAAAATAAAGTGGTGATCCTAACTAACCCAATACAGGGAATTCTTTACTAGGATTAAATGTCAGGAATTGTGAAAAATGTAGTTTAAATGTATTTGGCTAAGGTGTATGTAAACATCCGACTTCAACTGTATATACTATGCATGTTTCTCTTGGCTAAGAGTTGAGGAGAGGCTGACTGCATCACTTCTTTCTATAAGAAAAATTGCGTTGAAAAACCCAAATAGTTTGCATGGTCAACTTACAAACTCTGACACACACACTTATCCCACCAGTTATGCCACTTAGGGGTCTTTTCACAGTCTCCAAATCCAGAACAAAGTACAGTATTATATAGCGCCCTTATTGGACTTCCTTCCATATAACTTCCCTCATATTGCTCAAATAAACAGCATAAAGAAACACCTCACGGCAGAACGCCTCTCCCCTTTTTGACCTAGATTGTTTGTGTGTATGCATTGATATGTAGGCTGTGTGTCTTTTAAAAAAAGTATGTAGTTCTGTCCTTGCGCTGTTCTTGTCTATTGAGGTTCTATATTATGTAATTCTCTATTATATTTAATGTTTTGCATGGACCCCAGGAAGAGTAACTGCTGCTTTTGCAACAACTAATGGGGATCCTAATAAAATACCAAATACGGTACTGTGGTAGTGGGGGGGTCATGATACGGTACTGTCAGTACTGTGGTAGTGGGGGGTCATGATACGGTACTGTCAGTACAGTGGTAGTGGGGGGTCATGATACTGTACTGTCAGTACAGTGGTAGTGGGTGGTCATGATACGGTACTGTCAGTACTGAGGTAGTGGGTGGTCATGATACGGTACTGTCAGTACTGCGGTGGGGGGTGGGGGTCATGATACGGTACTGTCAGTACTGAGGTAGTGGGTGGTCATGATACGGTACTGTCAGTACTGAGGTAGTGGGTGGTCATGATACGGTACTGTCAGTACTGCGGTAGGGGGTGGGGGGTCATGATACGGTACTGTCAGTACTGAGGTAGTGGGTGGTCATGATACGGTACTGTCAGTACTGCGGTGGGGGGTGGGGGTCATGATACGGTACTGTCAGTACTGAGGTAGTGGGTGGTCATGATACGGTACTGTCAGTACTGCGGTAGTGGGTGGTCATGATACGGTACTGTCAGTACTGCGGTGGGGGGTGGGGGGTCATGATCGTTTAGCACCTGATTCTGTGCCTCTCTAATATAGAATCCCATTACTTCCATTTGAAGACCCATTTCTTCTTGTTTTTTAAATTATTTAAACGAGCATATATTGCTACTAAAGGAAAGGCAACACCATGAAATAATGCAGTAATAAATAACTAATCAGTAAATGTAAATCATATCAATAAATAAAACATGAGAATAAGACATTCTGAAAAACAACAACAGGAAATGGCAGATGGAATGTTACAATCCTAAAGTATTTTCCAGAATAAGTGGCCATGTGCGCAGCACTACACAACAGCTACTCCCTCCTTCCCTCTCTCTCTTTCAAGGGTTGTGAAACACTCAAGTGGTTGGAACAATGACCCATCCAATCATGTGTTAAGGAGCCTTCAGAGCACACATCTAAATACATACAGTACCAGTCAAAAGTTTGGACACACCTACTCATTCAAGTGTTTTATTTTTTACTATTTGCTACATTGTAGTATAATAGTGAAGACATCAAAACTATTAAATAACACATATGGAATCATGTAGTAACCAAAAAAGTGTTAAACAAATCAAAATATATTTTATATTTTAGCTTCTTCAAGGTAACCACCCTTTTTGCCTTGCCTTTGCCTTGCTTTACATCGTGCCTAAGAACAGCCCTTAGCCATGGTATATTGGCCATATACCACACCCTCTCATGCCTTATTGCTTAATTAACACCCATGTACTGTAAGGTGTTTAGTTTAGGTTGAATGAAAATGGATATTGGATTAGCACACTACAGATGTCACAATTCCAATAGGAGCTGGGAGTAAACCGGCCAAAACTTAATCAGCATTTAAGAGCCTTTGATAGCTACAAGTCGCTTTAGAGTCACACACCCACACACAGTTAATTAGGGATTATCAGTGATACTCTGAGACAGATGCAAAATCTTAGGAATTCATACGAACATAAAGCGCTTGTTTCTACAGTTTAAATAAGTTTAAAGCGGAAAAACCATGACTACTCTGAGGTTCCGACAGTGAGAAAAAAGTTGGGGTCTTACTCTGAAGTTCTTGGCGGTAGGAGAGGGTGAAGAGGGTGGTGAGTCAGACAGAGACTTCCTAGTCCTGGACAGCTCCTTGGTGCGGGGGTACATAGATGACATCTCCACACTCTACCCAGGACACAGAGGCAGGTCTGGTCAAGCCTCTACAGTAACATCCACAGACAGAGGCTTCCAATCCAGAACAGACAACAGCTGCACAGATCCACAGATCTCCTCTTAGGCTACAACTGTGCAGACACCTATGGCTGTTGTTGCTGCTGCGCTCACCCTGACTGGGGATCCTGACAAACAGGTGTGTGTGAGGAGCCCGCTCCACAGTCCAGAGGGCTGGAGAGAGAGAGACCGCTGCTAACTTTAGAAATATTGCTGCTGATCTGACCTACCTTCCCTTCTTCCTCCACAAAGTAAAGACAGCAAAGTGATCATTGGACAAGAATGAAAACAACCAAAATAGCTATTTCTCCTCTTGGCTAGTACAACTCCTACAAAGACATGCACCTCTGTTTTTCTTAAAAAGTAGACAAATCAACTTAGTTGAGGATTGTTAGACCACAGCTTCATTACTCCGAGACCCTTTCGCACATCAAAGTCGACACAACACACTAAGTCCTCACATCCAAAGATAAACCCAACCACAGTGAAAGGTTTGTTCCAGATGATCTCTTATCCCATGTTTCTCTAAATATCCACTCTCTCTCCTTTTACATCCCCCTCTTTCTCTCCTCCCCAACTCTCCTCTCTCCTGTCCCAACTCTCTCTCTCACCCTCCTCCCCTCTCTCTCTCGCCTTTCCCTGCTCACTCTAGCTCTGGCAGAACTCTCTGGCAGGCTGCCAGAGGCTCTGCTGTGTACAAGCTCTGGGCTAAAGCTGTCCATTGATGTCGATGAGGATAAGTAGAGGAGGAAGTAGACAGACAGAAGTAGGGGGCTGATACTGAGGTTCCAGAGGTTCAGCTTTAACACTTGGGGGGAGTCAAGATCAACAGTGACCCGTCAAGTAACCCTGTCCTCCCATGATGCTCTGGGAAGAAGTAATGTTAGTATGAGTGTTGACATTTGGATGTCGAGCCACTGTGTCCGAGCCCTTTCTCCTTTTCACAATCTGTTTCATAGTACTTGCCATGCTGCACTGTAAAGTGAGCTAAGCTCACATGCTAATTTTAAGGCAACACTCCACTCCATAGTGGTTTTGATTTCTTCCTGCAATATCGGTTACCTCACACACACAGAGGCCTGTCAACAATGACTCAATCTGTGGCAACTGCATTGGATTCTAGAGCACTGAAGTATTAAGTTGCTGCTACGTTTCTCTTTCTATCATACACAATCCCCCATCCTCACATCCCTCTTTCCCTTCCTCTCAGATTCTGCTCACACAGGCCAGAGGCTCACTGCTACCTTCTTTTTAAAGAGGTTTGCAGTGCTGTGGCTCTTCCTGAACTCTTTTATCCTCTTCGCTCATCTACTGAAAGAGACAGAGAGAGAGACAGAGAGAGACATAGAGAGAGACAGAGAAAGAGAGAGAGAGAGAGACAGTGAGAGAGAGAGAGAGAGAGAGAGAGAGAGAGAGAGAGAGAGAGAGAGAGAGAGAGAGAGAGAGAGAGAGAGAGAGAGAGAGAGAGAGAGAGAGAGAGACAGAGAGAGAGACAGAGAGAGGGACAGAGAGAGAGAGAGTGCATGAGAGAGAATGAATGCTGGCCTGGCGGTCTTGTGTTGAGCCCTGGCCTGGCACGCTCCCATCCCCTTTCTTTGAGTCATACTGAGGACAGAGGTCTGTCTCTCCTGTTTCTCTCCTTTTTAACGAGTGGACCCAGTGACCATTGCACATGGCAAATACAACCATTCAACTGCAGACAAGAAACGAGACACAATAAGAGAAAAATAAATATTCAAACTGAGATTATTCTTTTCTTTATGTACATTGATTTTTCACATTAGATCTCTCTGTGATTTTAAACATTGGTGTGCAGGCAGAATACTTATTTTTCCTGGAGTTTTGACTTGTCATGTCATATCAATTATACATTACGTGTGCTTTATGGCCCATAGTTTAAGATAAGCACCACTGAAGTTTCACGTAATATAAATCCTGATATATGCGATTCCAATCTGTTCATATGGATTGTTCCAATACATATTCAACCAGCTTCACAGACCATCTGTGCGAGTCTGCTGGACAGTCTGAGTTCCTACTAGCTCATCAGGTAGTCAAATGGCTTCCCTGTGGCAGTGAACTGCACTGGCCCTGGCTGTGGAGAAATGCCTGCTGAGACCTATATAAAGAGTTGATTTCAGCTGAAGTTCCACACACTGGATCTGGGGCTTAGGTTGAGTAGACTGGCTCTCTCCTTTATGACTTTCAATATGGAACATTCTCATACATCACTTGGCTAGGGTCCCCTCCTCTCCTCTCTCTCCACTTCCAACTCAGAATAACTCTGGTCCTTAAACACTTACTTTGGAGTAAAGTAATTTGTGTTTTGTCATATGTTACTCTGACAGGTGTAAAAGAAAGAGTTTTCAAGAAGTGGATAGCGGCTGCTCCACTAGTGTAGGTGTTCCTGGCAAAGACAGGTCCCTGGTGTGTGGTCATTCTGCAAGTCACATAGAGGCCAAAACCCAAACAGTCACAGAGAGACAAAAACACACATACATGCACAGAGACACATATAATAAAACATACAGATACCTGCAGACAGACATACCCTCTCTCCATCTGTTTTCCTGCCTTCACCGGTCTAGTGATCTTTAGCATCTTTATGGGGGTTGAGCTGTGCCTTGGCCTAAGTCACAGCTGAGAGATTATGAGTTCTGAGAGAGGTCACAGATACTCTGGGGTTCTAATGCTACCCTCAACCCCCCCTAAGCCAACCTGCTAACTGCAGCAGCAGAACTGCTGAACCTCTGTAGCGCACACAGCGAAGCTCCATGCCGTGATGGGCTATCCAGAACTATCTCTCCTTACATTGAGAGTCTATCAAACAGTCCTGTGTTTAGCTCTCAGAGCTGTCATGAATTCTGAATAATCCGCTCTCTCCACTGGCTTCCAGTTGAAGCTCGCATCCGCTACAAGACCATGGTGCTCGCCTACGGAGCTGTGAGGGGAACGGCACCTCAGTACCTCCAGGCTCTGATCAGGCCCTACACCCAAACAAGGGCACTGCGTTCATCCACCTCTGGCCTGCTCGCCTCCCTACCACTGAGGAAGTACAGTTCCCGCTCAGCCCAGTCAAAACTGTTCGCTGCTCTGGCCCCCAATGGTGGAACAAACTCCCTCACGACGCCAGGACAGCGGAGTCAATCACCACCTTCCGGAGACACCTGAAACCCCACCTCTTCAAGGAATACCTAGGATAGGGTAAGTAAGGGTAAGTAATCCTTCTCCCCCCCCAACAAGATTTAGATGCAAGTGGCTGTTCCACTGGTTGTCATAAGGTGTATGCACCAATTTGTAAGTCGCTCTGGATAAGAGCGTCTGCTAAATGACTTAAATGTAAATGTAAATGTAATAATCAGGTCTGTGACGATAGAGGGAGAACAGAAGGCTCTCCCTGATAACTTAATCTAAACATCAGGAGCAGGAGAAAGTAGTAATTATGCCTGGCAGCAAAGTCTCTCACTCTATTTCTCTCTCTTTCTCTCCCTCGTTCTTTCTCTCAGCCTCCCCGTTAATAATCCCCTTACAGAGCAGTGAAAGCCGTGAGGTCTTCAGCTGAGATCTACTGCACCTGTCTCTGGGCTCTCTTCTTGAAAAGCAGAGAGAGAGAGGAGAGAGTCTGCTCAGATCATTATAGAGGCAGGCAGAGGTCATCGTTGGTAATGGGGCCTGCGGGCACCCTTCCATCCTTTCCAGATGAAACCATGCTCACTGGATGGGGAGGGGAGGGGGGGGGGGCATTATCACAGTCAGATTTAGGTCCTTGGTTAACGCTGAGGAACGCTCATGTTACTGACCGTCCATGTCTGGGATTCCACCTTAGGACAGCAGGACGGTGATAGAGACGGTGAGCTCAAAAAGCTATCACTATCCCTTTCACACTATAGTATACAGTATACCATCCTCATGTTAATCTACATTCTTCTCTGTGACTCCTCTCCACGCCCAGGCATCCACCAAATTGCCTCAGCCCACTCCCATTAATAAAATGGCAGCAGTTTTACAAGCGCCTAACCAATTGTGCTATTATGCGTTTTTTCCCCCACATTATTTGTAACTTATTTTGTACATAATGTTTCTGCCACCGTATCTTACGGCAAAAAAAAGCTTCTGGATATCAGGACAGTGATTAATCACCTCAGATGGAACAAAGATTTTTTCTTCAAAAAGCAGGATGCACAGGATATTCTGTGAACACCTGACAAGACCAACATCCCCGTAATTGGCAAAATAAATAGACGCAGGTACAGAGGACACAGACCGGGGTGCCTCGTAAGGATCCGCAGAATGTGAGTGGGAAAGCTGCCGTTACCGTCAATATTACTCGCAAACGTACAATCACTGGGCAATAAATTAGATGAGGTACGTTCACGAATATCCTACCAACCGGACATCAAAAACTGTAACATCTTATGTTTCACGGAATCGTGGTTGAATGATGACATGGATATTCAGCTAGCAGGATATACGCTGCACCGGCTAGATAGAACAGCACACTCCAAAAAGACGAGGGGGGGCAGTCTGTGCATATTTGTAAACAACAGCTGGTGCACAAAATCTAAGGAAGTCTCTAGATTTTGCTCGCCTGAAGTAGAGTATCTTATGATAAACTGTAGACCACACTATTTGCCAAGAGAGTTTTCATCTATACTTTCGTGGCTGTTTATTTACCACCACAGACGGATGCTGGCACTAAGACTGTACTCAGCCAGCTATATAAGGAAATAAGCAAACAGGAAACCGAGCACCCAGAGGCAGTGCTCCTAGTGGTCGGAGACTTTAATGCAAGGAAACTTAAATCAGTTTTAACTAATCTCTATCAACATGTTATATTCGCAACCAGAGGGAAAACAAATTCTAGATCACCTGTACTCCAGACACAGAGATGCATACAAATCTCTCCCTTGCCCTCCATTTGGTAAATCTGACCACAATTATGTTCTCCTGATTCCTGCTTACAAGCAAAAATTAAAGCAGGAAGCACCAGTGACCTGGTCTATAAAAAAGTGGTCAGATGAAGCAGATGCTAAACTACAGGACAGTTTTGCTATCACAGACTGGAACATGTTCTGGGATTCTTCCGATTGCATTGAGGACTACACCACATCAGTCACTGGCTTTGTCAATAAGTGCATCGAGGACGTCGTCCCCACAGTGACTGTACATACATACCCCAACCAGAAACCATGGATTGCAGGCAAGATTCACACTGAGCTAAAGGGTAGAGCTGCCGCTTTCAAGGTGCGTGACTCTAACCGTATAAGCGTATAAGAAATCCTGCTATGCGCTGCGACAAACCATCGAACAGGCAAAGCGCCAATACAGGGCTAAGATTTAATCCTACTACACCGGCTCTGACGCTCATCTTATGTGGCAGGGCTTGCAAACTATTACAGAAAACAAAGGGAAGCACAGCTGCCAGCTGCCCAGTGACACGAGCCTACCAGATGAGCTAAATCACTTCTATGCTCGCTTCGAGGCAAGCAACACTGAGGCATGCATGAGAGCATCAGCTGATCCAGATGACTGTGTGATCACTCCCTCCGTAGCTGACGTGAGTAAGACCTTTAAACAGGTCAACATTCACAAGGCTGCGGGGCCAGATGGATTACAAGGACGTGTGCTCCGAGCATTTCACTGTAAGGTCTACCTACACCTGTTGTATCAGCTCACGTGACAAATAAACTTTGAAAGGATTTGTGCTCACCAACTGGCAGGTGTCTTCACTGACATTTTCAACATGTCCCTGATTGAGTCTGTAATACCAACATGTTTCAAGAAGACCACCATAGTCCCTGTGCCCAAGAACACTAAGGCAACCTGCCTAAATGACTACAGACCAGTAGCACTCACGTCCGTAGCCATGAAGTGCTTTGAAAGGCTGGTCATGGCTCACATACCGCCCAAATAGATCCACAGATGGTGCAATCTCTATTGCACTCCACACTGCCCTTTCCCACCTGGACAAAAGAAACACCAACATGAGAATGCTATTCATTGACTACAGCTCAGCGTTCAACACCATAGTAACCTCAAAGCTCATCACTAAGCTATGGATCCTGGACTTCCTGACGGGCCGCCCCAAGGTGATGAGGGTAGGTAGCAACACATCTGCCATGCTGATCCTCAAAACTGGAGCACCCCAGGGGTGCGTGATCAGTCCCCTCCTGTACTCCCTGTTCACCCATGACTGCGTGTCCAGGCACGACTCCAAAACCATCATTAAGTTTGCAGATGACACAACAGTGGTAGGCCTGATCTCCGACAACGACAAGACAGCCTATAGAGAGGAGGTCAGAGACACGGCCTGGTGGTGCCAGAATAACAACCTCTCCCTCAACGTAACCAAGACTAAGGAGATGATTGTGGACTACATCTCCATTTCACTGTAAGCCCATTCAAGTTGGAATTCCTAAAGGTGAAACTGCGACGACCGTTTGCAATATTACAACAACAAAGAACTTACTGCAAATAACAGTTAACACTGTTATTTCCTCTCTGACATAATTGCACGCACGATAGAAGAGCACTATATGTACTGCAATTTGTTTACTGTGCTCCTCAGTTCGGCAATAAAAACAATAACAATGGTGGTGGGGCAGCCAGTGGCGCTGTTTCCCCCCTACTGAGGATTCCATCTTTAAGGGAAATTAACAGAATTAGAAACTGTGAGCTTTTTGCTGAAACATATTGTTTTGAAAGGGATTTCCAGCCTCATAAGGTCATTCTGCCCTGGGAGGAATGTACACCTTTGGCTGCATGGAGACAGTCTGTGCAGATACCTAACCTACAGGTGGAAGGAACACACCATCATAGAGAGAGACAGAGAGACAGAGAGACAGACAGAGACAGAGACAGAGACAGAGACAGAGACAGAGACAGAGACAGAGACAGAGAGAGAATGAGAGAGAGAATGAGAGAGAGAATGAGAGAGAGAATGAGAGAGAGAATGAGAGAGAGAATGAGAGAGAGAGTGTTGAATTGACTACAGTATAATTATGGCTGTAGAATTCAACGCTGAGAAGCAAAAGAGGAGCTCCCTGTTTTGCCCAATATGGTATGGAATGTCAAGATACCTCGAGCATGTATGATGTGGTAGGAGAGGGAGAGAGAAGGGAAGAGAAGGAGAGGGGGTATGTGGGTACTGCAGCCTGCCCTGGACTCTCTCCCACTGTGATAGCAAAACAGCCCTATCACAAACACTCCCAAAGCAAACTACACTAACATTGCAGTACATCTGTAATCATTGCATCACAGATCCTCTTTAATGGTCTCTGTGTACAAGGCTATTGTTATTATGTGAATCAAAGAAATGCAGCTTTGAACACACACAACTAATCACACACACACAATCACACGCACGCACGCACGAAAACACACACACACACACTTAATTGCAATACAATATGATATTTCAAGAATCATAGGAATCCCCAGCTATGACAATAGAATCAGTGAGGTGTGTAATATAATATAATAATAAAATTGCCCATTGTAAAAGCATGTAATGTTCATCAACAAATGCCCCATCATCTGGGAGGAAAATGGTACTGTACTGAAATCATAGTGTTTTGTAGCACCACCTACTGGTAGCTGAAAATGTCACAGACATTTCTCGAAGAAGTTTGCTCACTATTTGGATTTTGTTTTTATTCACCTTTAATTCTGAAAAATTTCAAATCTATAAGATCCTATCTTTGACACTGTTTGTAAATGTGCTGCTTTTAGTAGACTCCATACACCACATACCTCCAAATTCTGGTAGGCTTCATCTGACTCTTGGTCACAGAATCGAACTTGTTTCTCTCTTGTGGAGAGGACATGTTTGGAGGGATCCTCAATTGGGTTCTGGTTTTCATCTTTCCATTCAACAACTACAGTATTCACATGATAAGAAACAATCACTAAACAGTTACTGCACCTTACCATGACAAGTTATTTATCCTATAGAGAGATCTTGCAGTAAAAAAACAAAAAAACAACTGATCCACTGACTGTATAAAGTCTTACATAAACTGGGTGTCAGGTATAACTTGTTCTTCCTATGGTACAGTATGTCACATGACAAGGATATTTGGGAAGAGTAACATTTCTGTAACAAAGCAACTTCCTGAACATGGTTGAGCAGAAAAATGTAAACACATCTGTATTCAGTCATAACTGTGTGACTGTGTACAATGGTTGGGTTTCTGACCTCTGGAGGATGTGCGGTTGGCCAGGCTGGTATAGTTCCCACTGGCAGAGGAATATTCTGCCTCCATGGTCCCCAGCCTTGATCTATGATTTCCGAGCTTGAAATGAGAAAAAAACTGCACTTCAATGCTTGGCTCATCTGAACCTCAAACTACGCAGCTACTATAGTACAAGATGATCTCTCACAAAATTACATTATCATAGATTATCTACTGTAACAATAACTAATGACAACAATACGATCCTGAGGGGAAAAGCTAACACAAAATTATTAAATGTTTATCCCCACCTCATCTATCTCCCTGCTCCATGTGGGACTGTGATCCTCTGTCTCCATAGACTGAGCCAGTTTGGTCCTGGTCTCTCCTCTGTCCTCTGCAGCCCATTTCCCCCGCAGACAGGACCTGTCAGTCAGTCTGCTATGTCCATCTGCTGTCTGTCTGTCTCTGTCCAGGGGAGACAGACTGTTGGTCCTCTGAGCTTCCTTCAGTTCAGCCAGGGTCACACCCTGAGGAAGACACAGACAGTACATCCTAAGCTCAACAAGATACTACAGATAAATAGTCCAACAAAATCACATTGATACCAAATAATATCTTGGGGACAGTTTTCCTATCTTGGGGCATAGTCTTGGATTTGTAATGAAGAATTTCCATTTAACATGCATTTTCAGTCCTGGCCTGTGGAGTGCGTTTTGTTTAGTACCTGTGTGGATCTGCGGGTTTGCCTGGCTTGGCGGGATCTGGCCTTCCTCTGAGACTCTGCCTCCTCATCTCTCACTGGGGTTAGATAGGACCTGCACAGGTTGGAAACAAGGCAGCAGCACTTTGCAGGACATACAGTGCATTCAGACTTTTTCCAAAATTGATTCAATTATTTATTTTCCTCATCAATATTCACACAATAACGCATAATGACAAAGTGAAAACAGGTTTATAATTTTTTTTGCACATTTATAAAAAAAACAGTACATACCTTATTTACATAGGTATTCAGACCCTTTTTCTACAACTTGATTGGAGTCCACTTGTGGTAAATTCAATTGATTGGACATGTTTTGGAAAGGCAGACACCTGTCTATATAAGGTCCCACAGTTGACCGTGCATGTCAGAGCAAAAACCAAGTCATGAGGTTGAAGGAATTGTCTGTAGAGCTCAGAGACAGGATTGTGTTGAAGCGCAGATCTGGGGAAGGGTACCAAAAAAGGCAGCATTGAAGTTTCCCCAAGAACACAGTGGCCTCCATCATTCTTAAATGGAAGAAGTTAGGAACCACTAAGACTCTTCCTACAGCTGGCCGCCCGGCCAAACTGAACAATTGGGGGAGAAGGGCCTTGGTCAGGGAGGTGACCAAGAACCTGATAGTCACTCTGACAGAGCTCAAGAGTTCCTCTGTGGAGATGGGACAACCTTCCAGAAAGACAACCATCTCTACAGAACTCCACCAATCAGGCCTTTATGGTAGAGTGGCCAGACGGAAGCCACTCCTTAGTAAAAGGCACATGACAGCCCACTTGGAGTTTGCCAAAAGGCACCTAAAGGACTCAGACCATGAGAAACACGATTATCTGGTCTGATGAAACCAAGAGTTACGTCTGGAGTAAACCTGGCACCATCCCTATGGTGAAGCATGGTGGTGGCAGTATCATGCTGTGGGAACGTTTTTCAGTGACAGGGACTGGGAGACTAGTCAGGACTGAGGGAAAGATGAACGGAGCAAAGAACATAGAGATCCTTGATGAAAACCTGTTCCAAAGCCCTCAGGAATTCTGATTGGGGACGAAGGTTCACCTTCCAACGGGACAATGACCCTAAGCACACAGCCAAGACAACTTAGGAGTGGCTTCAGAACAGGTCTCTGAATATCCTTGAGTGGCCCAGCCAAAGCCCAAACTTGAACCCGATACCTGAAAATAGCTGTGCAGCGACGCTCCCCATCCAACCTGACACGGCTTGAGAGGATCTGCAAGGAAGTTTGTAGCGTCATACCCAAGAAGACTCAATGCTGTAAATCGCTGCCAAAGGTGCTTCAACAAAGTACTGAGTAAAGAGTCTGAATACTTATGTAAATGTTCTATTTCAGTTAATTTTATGTTTTTTATAAATTAGCAAACATTTCTAAAAAACAGTTTTTGCTTTGTTATTATGGGGTAATGTGTGTAGATTGATCATTTAAAAAAATCTATTTTAGAATAAGGCTGTAACATAACAAAATGTGGAAAAAGTCAAGGGTCTGAATACTTTCCAAAAGCATTGTAGCTGTCATGCCCTATAAATAGCTTCAATGAACTCTGGCCATGCTCTGGTCACACACTTGTCACCTTGTACTGGAGCACGAGGTGACGACACATCAGGGTGAGGTGACATTATGCTCAAATTATCAACAAAACCTTTCAAGATAAGAGGGTGGCAGTGATCGTTTTGAAAGGTACTGCACCAAAACAAATATTCACAGGAGGTTACATATAACAACTATGTGTTTCATGCAATGACTTGGGTGAAGCTGCTTTTACTACATACTATTTCTCACAAGTAAATGTATGCAGAATGTGTTCAGTTGTGCATACAGTGCCTGATGTAATCACAAAACAACTATGGATTGTACAAAGCACACAATAAGTTCACAGTAAATAACCCCCCTCAATCAATACTACAATGCTCTTAGGACGTTAATGTGGTATTCCTTTCATGATCATGTTTAATGCTTCTAGCGTGGACAGTAGCCAATCAATGACCTCTAAGAGACAGCCATGTTAGCAGCCATTGGGCTCCATAGAGAGGGGAAGAGTCGAGTAAGCAGCATTCAATCTAATGGCTCGTTGTTCCCACTAGTACCGGCTGCCGGCTGCACTCCCTCCCTCTTTCTGTACTGAGTGCCGATTAATCAACTTCTGCTGTGCCGGAGAGGCACCATCCACACCCTCCATCGTGAGAGAAAGCTTAACTCGACCGACAGTCAGGACGTCAGCCTACTACATTATTTAACACTGACTACAGGGCTGTGGATGGCTACATTACTATCAACTGTGATGTAGCCAGGTAGCCTACCAGTTAAGCACACTGGGCCAGTAACCGAAAAGTCACTGGTTTGAATCCCCAATAAAAATCTGTGGGTCGCTTTGAATAAGAATGTCTGCTAAATAATTGTTATGTAAACTGTGATTCTACAGCAACATTACAAATCATATTTCTACACAGTGGAATGACTTGAGGCAAATGTGATACAGGAGACGTCCTACAGTACATTTGTTTACGTTGCAGGATATAAAAAACACTTGTTTTAAGCATGTTCAATTTGATTTAAGCATGTCCAATTTCATTTAAGCATCTCCAATTTCCATACCAAATGCATTATATAGGATAAATTTGTTGGGGTTGTAATTTAAACATAGTGATGGGAGGTATTTGAGTGCCAATGCATTTAGTTTACTAAATATGTACAGCACTATACACACACCCACACTCCTATAAATTCAGCTAACACAACCCAGGAGCACCAAATTCCCACACAGTACAATTCAAATACCAGGGAAGGGTATACCTTCCACTTGCAGGAAATGCCAAGCAACACCAGTGAGAGGCCCCACCACGTTCACTCTCAGATCAGAGTAAAATACATATATTCTCACATTCTGCACAGGGAAGTCATGCAGATAGGGGGATAGGATAGGGTTCAGGGTAGGAATTAGTTCCATACCTGGGCAGGCAGGCTTGCATGGTCCCAGGCTGCTGAAGGTCAGAGACCGGTGGAGAGAGACTGCAGTGGGAGAGGCCGGATACGATCCTGAGAGAGGAAGTGATTGGAAGAAAGAGAGGGAGCGATAACGGAGGACGGGGGAGGGACAGGAGTGGGACAGGGCGGAAGGGAGAGAGAGAAAGAGAGAGAGACTGTATCCTCCCCATCAGCTGGGCAAGGCGAGGCACAGTGTGTTCAATACAGACTCATAGGCGGGCTGCGGGGCACTATGAGCCAATTGCGTCTCCAAGAGCCTGATGCAAGCAATGCAGTTTATACGCCACACAGAGCACAACAAGCATGTTCAATGGGATCGACATTAGCAAGTGCTGCGCAGATTTGCCAAACTTGATCACATTATGAGGGTAGAAGATGATTTGTAGATCAGTGATTCTGTGCTGGTCTTCAGCCCGATCTTCTCTAACATGCTGAAAATGTTCACATACAGCAGTATTACATACACACAATGGTTGCAGTCTTTACAAATGTAGAAATAATTCTATAACATGATACTAATCCATTGTGAATTATCATGTTAACTTCCTGGGGCCTTACCCTTTAACGTGTAACAATGGAATAAAACATCATGGATGGGTGTGAACAAGTTAAACATTATTTCTGGTCAGATTGAATGATTTTCAAGTATGCAGTAGCTCATCAACCTAGCTTAATAGATAAAATAATAGCAAACCATAGAGTTTGGCAGTACCAAACCAGCAAATGCAGAAACAGGCGTTTGCAACTATACACACACGTCTTATCTATGTTTTTCAGGATTTCATCATGAGTCATTACTTACATTAGTCCACAGAACAAAAAAGGCCTTCGAAAAGGTGAGGTAATTTTATTAAGCTGAAGAATTTCTGATCTACAACTTGTAAAAGTTGCACATGAATTAAATATTATAAATAAAAGGTACGATTTTGAAATCAAAACACATTTTGGGTCATTTCCATGTTACATCTTGGTTACAATTGTTACACGCTTGTTTTTAACCTAACCGGCGCCAGATGGCATATTATTCCTTTGACATTTTTTGTCATATTGTGCGTCCAACTTTAACCCAGCTGCCTATACACTCCCCGGCGACCGCCTCGTACATTACAAATCCTTCATTCAGGAAGCAGCATTAGCCACTCTAGCATGGTGGTGGAAAATTGGGTTTTATTAAGACAGTACACATATTTTCCATGTGGGCCATTAAATCCCATTAAGGATGAAATGATGCCTTTGAAGCCTGAACGAAGGATGTATCATGTATGACCCGGTCATGTATGACCCAGTGTATAGCCTGCTGGGCACATTAAAGTCGGATGCAGATGACAAACGATGTAAAAGGACTAATAGTCCCATCTTTTGAGAGCTGTGTTAGCTAGCAAACGTTGTACTGTCTTTAGTTTGGCTAGCAGGCAAGAGCAATGATGGCCCTTGTAGGCTAAATACAGCTGCCAAAACATCTTATATTAAATGAGAAAACCATTGCTCATTTCAAGGTTCATCTTGATCAGTGATGATGCTTTAGCTGATGCAAGGATACTGAACGCACAACGTTATATGTGCCAGTGTGCAACAAAATTAGCCAAGGTGAAACATAGCAACGTCGGAACGTTCCTATGGAAATTACCCAAGATGCATGATTTCTTTGATTCATGAAAAAACATTTGCAAGTTTTGAATCACACAGTATTCATGTTTATAGAATTATCTCCAGTGTTGTTGAGATTTAACAGGTCTATTTTCTAGATTATGGAACTACACATTTTTGGTGTGTGGCCCTTGGACTACATGGCATGCACTGACATGTGGAAAACATATTACAGACACTCGCTTTTCCACAATATACAGTGGGGAGAACAAGTATTTGATAACCTGTATAATCGGCAGTGTTTCATACTTACAAAGCATGTAGAGGTCTGTCATTTTTATCATATGTACACTTCAACTGTGAGAGACGGAATCTAAAACAAAAATCCAGAAAATCACATTGTATGATTTTCATTTGCATAAGGGATTTTCATTTGCATTTCATTGCATGACATAAGTATTTGATACATCAGAAAAGCAGATCTTAATATTTGGTACAGAAACCTTTGTTTGCAATTACAGAGATCATACGTTTCCTGTAGTTCTTGACCAGGTTTGCACACACTGCAGCAGGGATTTTGGCCCACTCCTTCATACAGACCTTCTCCAGATCCTTCAGGTTTCGGGGCTGTCACTGGGCAATACGGACTTTCAGCTCCCTCCAAAGATTTTCTATTGGGTTCACATCTGGAGACTGGCGAGGTCACTCCAGGACCTTGAGATGCTTCTTACGGAGCCACTCCTTAGTTGCCCTGGCTGTGTGTTTCTGGACGTTGTCATGCTGGAAGACCCAGCCACGACCCATCTTCAATGCTCTTACTGTGGGAAGGAGGTTTTTGGCCAAGATCTCGCGATCACCCTGCCAGTGCGGCGAGGTGGAATAGCCCGCACTGGGCTGTGCAGGCGAACCGGGGACACCATACGTAAGGCTGGTGCCATGTACGCCAGCCCAAGGAGACGCATTGGAGACCAGATGCGTAGAGCCGGCTTCATGGCACCTGGCTCGATGCCCACTCTAGCCCGGCCGATACGAGGAGCTGGTATATACCGCACCGGGCTATGCACCCGCACTGGGGACACAGTGCGCACCGTCTCTCGCCCTCCGATAAGCACAGAAAGTTGGTGCAGGTCTCCTACCTGGCTTCGCCACACTTCCTGTGTGCCCCCCCAATACATTTTTGGGGCTGACTCTCGGGCTTCCATCCGCGGTGCCGTGCTGTCTTCTCATACCAGCGCCTCTCTGCCTTCGCTGCGTCCAGCTCTTCTTTGGGGTGACGATATTCTCCTGGCTGCGCCCAGGGTCCTTTCCCGTCTAGGATCACCTACCAAGTCCATTTCTCCAGATAGTGCTGCCTCTCCTGCTGCTGCTGCGGTATATACCAGCTCCTGCTTGTTACCACGCCGCTTGGTCCTGTTGTGGTGGGTGGTTCTGTAACGGTTTTCTTCCGTGGAAGGAGAGGAGGACCAAAATGCAGCGTAGTTCGTGGTCAACATGTTTTTTTTTTTTTTTTTTTGGGGGGTTACGACAGAGCCTGGGCGCGAACCCAGGGACTCTGATGGCACAGCTGGTGCTGCAGTAACCTTAACCACTGCACCAACCAGGAGGCCCGTGTTTAATAAAAGATGATAACGTGAACACTACACAAATACAAAATAACAAACGTGGCAAAACCCGACACAGTCCTATCTGGTGCAGCGAACACAAAGACAGGAAACAACCACCCACAAACCCCAACACAAAACAAGCTACCTAAATATGGTTCCCAATCAGAGACAATGACTAACACCTGCCTCTGATTGAGAACCATATCAGGCCATACATAGAAACGGACAAACTAGACACACAACATAGAATGCCCACCCAGCTCACGTCCTGACCAACACTAAAACAAGGAAAACACAAAAGAACTATGGTCAGAACGTGACAATTACAGGCCTCTCTCATTTTTTTAAGTGGGAGAACTTGCACAATCGGTGGCTGACTAAATACTTTTTTGCCCCACTGTATATATGCTGCTAAGTAGCACTAAGTGGGACCACCATTCACAGCAGTAAATGAATAGGAATGTAAAAATGTCAACACAACAGGGGACTCAGATGCAGTACAGGGTACAGAGTTGATTGTACACAGAGAATAAGTGTGTCACTGCCACCACATGTTCACTCCATGTCCCTGGAATGAAGGCATTTTCTGCAACTGTATAATTACAAGACTGTATCCACACATACACTTCAGTTCATATGAGATACTACTCAATCAATCATTAAAAAATATTTTAAAAACATGGAGACAGAGTTCAGTTTAAAAATAACGGAGGAACCAGGGTTTATTTGATTAAAGATGCATCACAGAGATCTGAGATGAGCAGTACGTTGTGAGAGACAGAAGACGAACCCATGCCTTGGCAGTAACAGTGCACTTTGCGTATAGACAAAAGTCAAAAGAAAAGTGAAACAAAAATACAACTACTAGACTAATATAATCTTTAGTGAAGCTGCATGAACATTTGAGAATTTCATAGATATGGCCCTTGCTACCCCCCCATACTATTCCTGTAGTAAGCGGTTTTGACAGTATAAACAAATAGGATACAAAAATCCCAAGACACATTTCAGACAATGACAAAAGGAAAGCCCATCTCATGTCAACAAGACAGGCACATTTTGTCTTTGTTTGATTGTGTGTGAGTGAATGAGTGTTTTTTCTGTTGGCTTTTCATTTTCTCCCTGTCACATTGAACTCTGACGGCTGGAACTGAGCTTGCAGAAAAAGTGTGACAGTTTGGTGTACAGAAAATAATCTATAGAAATACAGGTGTGTTCTTAAAATAGATGAAGGCTTCTTGAGGTTGGTATTGGCAGGTGAGTCCTGAATATTATTAACCATTGCCTGACCAGGTAGCTTTCTCATACACACATTCATTGAGGTAACAATACTGATTCCAGAGAGTTGTGTGGATTCTATTGACCAGCCATTTCCCTTGGAGAGACAAACAAAATGTTTATTGCACCTCAACATCAGCAATGCCTTCCCATTTGTCACGATGCAGACTGAACGTGTCCATTATCCTCTGTGAGTGTGGTGGCTGTCATTGCTGCTTACATTCACACTGTAATATAGAATAACATTACAGTTAACATTACAGTTATTAGACAGGTCAATGGCAATGTTCTTCACTAAAGGCCTTAGAGCCGACCAGGCAAATCAGAAAAACATTTCATATACTATTGCCCACAACAACCTTTAGTGAGGAACATTGCTCTACCAATGAGAGAAGATATTGATACCCTAAATGGTCTGTTGTCATACTTTGTAAGTGGAGTCAATAACACTTTACATTATATGGAGTACAGGTTACATTAATTGCATTTTGCTCCTATACCTGTGTAATAACACTGAAATTAGACTAGTAACAACATTGTATTACCACATTAGTGCTCCTCACTTGAAACAACAATTTCTGTAAGGTCAGGCCAAAAGAGGTCACAGATAAATTGTAAAAGCCTTGAAATAAAGATGAATAACCTGTGCACATAACATCAGCCTGGTGAAGGGCTGATGAGGACTTTGAGTTGAAACGTTGCACAATAACAATGCGTGAGCATTCATCGGTGTGCAGGGATCCATCTTTATTTCTTCATTTGTACCCTGCACCTTGCAGTAACTGGAGATTTGTACTCTAGTTTGAAATAGATTTTAAGACAGACTTACATTCCTCCTCAGTAGAGGCCTCATCTTCTTCCAGTTGTTCCTCCTCTTCCTCCACGGCCTGCTCCTGCTCTTGCTCATCTTCTACTTCAGAATCCTCTTCTTCTGCCTGCACCTCCTCCACCACCTCCTCTGGTGCTGCCTCTGCCAAGTCCTCCTGCTCCTCCTCCACCCCCTCCTCCTCTGCAGAAGCAGTCTGTTCCTCTGTGACAGCCGAATCCTCCTGTACAACAGACTTCCCATCTAAGTGAGCCGCCTCCTTCTCTCCCACATCCTCAGCAGGAGCAGCCTGCTCCTCTTCCGCAGAAGCAGCCTCTTCCTCCACCTCCTCTGAGGGCTCATCTGCTTGACCCCCTCCTTCCAGCTGAAACAGACATAATTATAGTTAGTCTTAGGGGAAGTACAGGGCCTATGGTTACTTTGTAAACACATTGATGTCATTTATTTGGCCTACATTACAGTATATGAATGGGAATACAACATTTACCCAGAATTCATCAGAGAATCCACAGCAGGCAATTAGCCTCTACACACTAATGGGTTAGCAGCAATATCATAAAAGTTCCCCATGGGCACATACGAGGCAAATATAGTTACGAGAATGTGCATGCTTCTCTGTACAAAATACACCTCTGTACAAATACACGTTAGGAACACTAATGCTTAGATGAGAAACTGTGATGAAAAGGTTTTAAAAGGCATTATAAACTGGGTGGTTCAAGCTCTGAATGTTGATTGGCTGACAGCTGTGGTCTATCAGACCGTATACCACAGGTATGACAAAACATTTATTTTTACTGCTCTAATTATGTTGGTAACCAGTTTATAATAGCAATAAGGCACCTCGGGGAGTTTGTGGTATATGGCCAATATACCACGGCTAAGGGCTGTAATCCAGGCACTCCGCGTTGCGTCGTGCATAAGAACAGCCCTTAGTCGTGGTATATTGGCCATATACCACACCCCCTCGGGCCTTACTGCTTAAATAACCTGTGACCAGTCCTAACGTACCACTATATAAGACAATTCATAAACGGAAGTATATTTGAGGGTGACCCAGTCCCCTTCTACCACAATATTCTAAACCCTGGCATGTGTGAGACTTCCTGTAGTCATTACCCGGGCGACCTGTTTCTGCACGACCTCCAGCTGAGCGTGGAGCTCAGAGTGCAGACTGTGAGCCACTGAGTTCTGCTCCTGCAGACTTTGTTGTACTGTCACCAGCTGCCCCTCTCTGGCCTGCTGGGCACTCTGAGACTGCACTGTCTCGATCAGTTCTCTGAAACACAGGTATGCATACACAGTGAAACCAACCAATACAATGGAAGATACAACAACACCAAACATTTCAAACCTCTTTCCAATTCCCAGTACACTACATACATACCTGACACTTGTGATCTCCGCTGTACTGGCCTCCAGTTGAGCCTTGTTGGCAGACAGCTGTTCCTTCACCCCCAGGAGGTCTGATGCCTGGCCCTCCATGGTGGCACTCAGGGTGCCCAGCAGCCCTGCCCTCTCGGCCAGGCTCCCTGTCAGGCCCTCCACGCTCTGGGCCAGCTCTGTGCTCAACCCCGCCAGGCCCTCCACCTGCAGCCGGACAGCCTCAAACTCCTCGCTCTTCCCCTTCAGCATGGCCTGCAGCTGAGTCAGCTGCTCCGTGGACACAGTGGCCTGCTGTATCTCAGCTAGCTGGGCGTTCATCTCTGTGTGGAGGGAGAGGACCTGGGCGGGCAGGTCTAAAGTCTTTAGCTGCTCAGCCATGGCCAGGGCCATGACTACTTCCTTCTGGGCCAGCGTGTAAGACTCTTCCAGGGTGTTGAGGCGAAGCTCGAAGTCACTGGTACTGTGCTGCTGCAAGGACATAAAACAGAAATAGCTCAGAGTCCGCGCATAGTGCAGCCAATACCAAGTAACTGAGCAATCTTTATCAAGTATTTTACCTCTCATGCTATTCATCCTGACAGAAAATGATCTATTGGTTGAGACAGTTACAGTAAGTGGGTGTAAAGAAATGATAACAAGATATTGACCAGGTTGACCTGTAGAATAATCCTATGATTTAAGTAGGCCAATTTAATTATGTCAGCAGTTAAGTGAATCCACATCCTGGCCCCATCAGTGAGGAAGTCCCACTGTGTGAAGACTAACCTGTGATCTTATAAGTTAAGGATGGTCTCCCTTCCTGTGCCGGGGGAATACCACTTTAATGACTCTCCCCACAGTATGAGGACAGAACACTGTGGCTGCTTTCTCGCAATACTGACACTATTCATAGGATACCAGCTCAAGCATTTACATTTTACACATTAGTAATTTAGCAGATGCACTTATCCAGAGCAATTTACAGTTAATGCATTCATCTTAAGATAGACAACCACATATCACAGTCGAGTAAATACATTTTTACTCAATAAAGTAGCTATCATAAAAGTCAGAGTTAGTAAGGGGGAAAATAGTGAAGTACGAGTGTTAGTTCACTAAACGCTTACTTCTTCTGAATTCCTGCCTCTCAACAATAGGGGTTCACCTTACTCTGCATGCAGAAAGTCTCTGACTCTGGCCCCTCAAGTGTTGCACAATCCCTAGCCTCAAATGGAATTTCCTGAACTGGGGGCAAACAAACCTTCACTCAGCTACATAGGTTACTCACTTTTTATATTTGCTGTGACACACAAGGTGAAATTGTGGCATAGTGTGTGTATGGTGAGGTCAATGTGCAAACATGTTAACATGTTAAGGATTTTTATGTGGAAAATCACATGCCTGTATTTAGCCCTGCAACCAGGTGTTGACAGCCAACTTTTTGCCTTGTAAAAGAACTTCAACAAACTTGTGAATGCTGGTTTCCTATCTCTCAACAGTGTGTATGAAGTACCTGTAATACCTGTATGTGGGGCCATGGTTTAATACTACATAATGACTTCTCATTGACGCAGGGTATTTTGGTCTGTATAACACATGTTCCAAAGTAACGTAGAACATGCATTAAGCATGTGCAGATACTAGTGCATATACCTCCTCATCCTCCTCAATTAGTCTACAAATTCCCCTCTGCACTTATTGTTTTGGAAACACTCACCCGGGTGGCCACATCTGAATCGGTATAATCTTTAGAACATGTGCATATTACAGGGACTCACCACAAGTAAGGTCAATATCGAGTGTTGCAGCAGGCTATTTTTATCCCCATATAGACAACTGGCTTCTTTATTTGAGCCACTGCACAGTGCACACTGAAATCAGTACCATGACTATGTGAAGCATGGTTTCAAGCAGGGTCAACTGCTGTAAGACTGGAGTCGAATTAGAAGTAGAATGTGTTTATTTCAAAACGCTTATACAGTTAATCTTTTATTGAAATATGTCTATATTCTAGGGACATTCAGTGGCTTATGTTATGTACCCTAACAAACTATTGGTGCAGTCAGTGTTCCCACATTGTAGGTCAAATTGAATCCCCATTACAAATGGACAGCTGCATGATGTGCACCTCAACCTAGTCTCAGAGCATTTCGTCTTATTCTGTACATAAAACTGAGACACTCCATTTAGTATGATGTTACATTTCATATGGTACAGTATGTATTAATTTGTGGATGTCCACCACCATTTTCCTATAATATGTTACGAATTACAATTAGTATCATATGTTATGAATTTGCAAAACGTACATGTTTCGAATTTGCAGAACATATATGTTATGAATTGTAGCAAGGTGGCTAGTTGGCTAACATTAGCTAAGCTAGGGGTTAGGGTTCAAGGTTAGGGTTAAGTTTAGGAGTTAGGGTAAATGGTTAAGGTTAGGAAAAGGGTTAGCTAAAAGGGTTAAGGTTAGAGTTGGGGGAAGGGTTAGCTAACATGCCAGGTCGTTGCAAAGTAGCTAAAAAGTAAGAAGTAGTTGAAAAGTTGCTAATTAGCTACAATGCTAAATTTATTCGAACTCACAAGCTTTGGGTTGCTAGACGTTCGTGTTATAAGTGTTATACGTACAACCAACCACCCTCATATATTTTTTTGCCATAAGTAACTATCTGTGTTATGTAAACATTGCAAACTTAACATATCATACTAAATGATGTGTCTCTGATTTACGTACAGAATAAAACGATATGCTCTGAGACCAGGTTGCGCACCTTGACAGGGGTTAGAAATAGAATAATTTGCGACTCACTTCGGTTCAGTGTCTTGGCAGTATTACATCAGATCTATCATATCATATCCTGAAATGTTGCTGAAAACTGCAGGCAGGCTATAGGAAGGCATATACATACCGACTGCTAGAGATTTCCATAGTACTGAATGCAAAATAAATTAGGACGGTCAGAATAGTATTGCAATGGGTCTAAACACAGAAGGATTTTGATCACAAAAAACGTTGCACAGAATGTTATTTTGACAATTTGCTGACGCATGGAAACTTCAGAGCCTTTGTAATGCGCCTATTATTTTTGCCCATGGTCTTATTACGCATGGTTAACTATTTACCTTTTCATTTGTCTGTCGAATTTCTTCCTGGAAGGACTGAAGCGTCACCATCTTCATCTGCATGCCCATGAAGTTGTCTGCTAAGTAGGTTATACTTTGGTGCTGCTGGAAACAGAACCATGTCCCGGTGGCACCTCCGATCACAATCATAAGGAATGAAATTAACAATATCACATTCTGGTTTCCACCTCGCGCCTCCGGTTCTGAAGATTCATGAATCAAATGGTTAAAGTCTTCGTGGTTGTGTTTGTTCTTCTTCCCTCGGTGCTTTGCTGTCATTTTAACACAGTAGCGTAGTAGTTCCAACAGTATAATGGCCAGAGGTGGTGAAGGAGCGGCGGTGGAAAGATGGATGTTTGCTCCGGTGCTGCGGTGACTTCTCCAGACACGTTTCTTGTATTAATTAATTGATATTACAACGCGTAAATTGGTCCTCATTCGATACCAGTAAACAAAGTAGCAAAAAGAGAGAGTTCTTAGTGGAGGGGTGGTTTGGGCTGCAAATAAGAAAATAAAGAAGCGTGTGGTACCCCGTTCCAGAAAGAGAAGAGTGAGCGAGAGGCGTTTAGTGCCCGAGAGTGGCTCGTATCCCTGTAACGTGTGCTGCTCAGTCTTACCTATTCAGTCCCTCCAGGATTCCACGATTATTGTGTTCAAATTAGTCGCAAAATGCGAAATGCAGTGACGAGAGAAAAATGTGCGTTGATTGGTTGAAATTGCCAGCCCTCTTTTTGTAATGCGGCGTTGGGTCAGTTTTGTGAGAAAATGTTGCTACGAATTGACTGTTTAATGCCGAAATAGTGCAGTGATTGGTCAAATTTGCAAGTCTTTGCTTGCATAATATGCGGGGAATCGTTGATTTTGCAACTAAAACATTTTGATAGCAGAATCCTGAAGGGACTGAATAATACAAAGTCCAAACTTGTGGTAATGATGTACAGTGCACTCGGAAAGTATTCAGACACCTTGACTTTTTCCACATTTTGGTTAAGTCACAGCCTTGTTCTAAAATAAATGCATTTTTTCCCTCATCAATCTACACATAATACCCCATACTGACAAAGTGAAAACAGGTTTTTAGAAATGTTATTACAAATAAAATGTATTACAAATAAAAAACTTAAATACCTTATTTACATAAGTATTCAGACCCTTTGCTATGAGACTCGAAATTGAGCTCAGGTGCATCCTATTTCCACTGATCATCTTTGAGATGTTTCTACAAGGCACACACCTGTCTATATAAGGTCCCACAGTTGACAGTGGATGTCAGAATAAAAACCAAGCCATGTGGTCGAACGAATTGTCTGATCTGGGGAAGGGTACAAAAACATTTCTGCAGAATTGAAGGTCTCCAAGAACAGTGGCTTCCGTCATTCTTAAATGGAGGAAGTTTGGAACCACCAAGACTCTTCCTAGAGCTGAACCCTCGGCCAAACTGAGCAATTGGGAGAGAAGGGCTTTGGTCAGGGAGGTGACCTCCAGGGAGGTATTGTGTGTAGATTGATGAGTATCACGACTCAGGATATGACCCAAATGCAGACACAGAAGGTGGATAGTACAGTTCTCAATATTTTATTATAACACAGGGCAAAGGGCAGTTTAAGGACAGGCAGAGGTTCGTAATCAGGTCAGATTCAGACAGGATCAGGACGGAAGGCCGGCTCAGGGTCAGAGCAGGCAGAAAGGTCAGAACTAGGAAAACTACGAAACAAACACTTGAGAAACAGGAAAACGGGAAAGAATGCTGGTAAGACCTGACAAGACAAGACGAACTCGCAAACAGACAAACAGAGAACACAGGTATAAATGCTCAGGGGATAATGGGGAAGATGGGTGATAGGGGGTGGAGACAAGCACAAAGACAGGTGAAACCGATCAGGCAGAAAAAAACAATTTAATCAAGTTTAGAATAAGGCTGTAACCTAACAATATGTGGAAAAAGTTAAGGGGTATATGAATACTTTCCGAATGCACTGTATATCATTTTCTATACATGCCTAAGTTCGGCACCACCATGTTGTCGTGTCTTTGGCTATGCCAGATTAAGTGATATGACATGCTATTCTATAAAATAATTTCTCCGTAATGAATATTACCTGATTGAGCTAATCATGTAAATGTAACTCACTAGAGAGGCGGGGCACAACAAAATAATATTTATAGAGCTGTTATCTTCCGAATAAACTCTTAAAGACCAAGTAATATTTTACATCAATAGCAGTCAATATTAATCGTCACCTTAATTCAGTCTCATCTGAAAGTTGTAAATTCTTGGTTATCTTCACGAACCCTGGCTAACAAGTTGAATCAGCAATACAAAATTGGGTTTAATTATTTATTTACTAAATACCTAACTAATCACACAGAATTACACAAACACATAATTAATCATTACGTCATAAAGGAAAACGTCCCTAGCTGGCGGAACAGATATGACAGCTGGTTACACAAAAGAAAAGGGACTGGGTTTGAGTGAACGAGTGGGAAGACTGAGGGACATAGGGAGAAGCTGTGCTATCGTAAATAGAGTATCTTATGCATTCTAAATTACCGCCCATTTGGAAAAGGAAAATGCAATAAATATTTACTCTGAGTTGCGCTTCAGTAGGTTGGTGGTAGATGGAAGGCCGTGTTGCCCAACCGAGTCCTTTACATTTACATTTACATTTAAGTCATTTAGCAGACGCTCTTATCCAGAGCGACTTACAAATTGGTGCATTCACCTTATGACATCCAGTAGAATAGTCACTTTACAATAGTGCATCTAAATCTTAAAGGGGGGTGAGAAGGATTACTTATCCTATCCTAGGTATTCCTTAAAGAGGTGGGGTTTCAGGTGTCTCCGGAAGGTGGTGATTCCTTTGAAGAATGTCTCTGCTGGTAAATTGGATATGTTGTAGTAACATCGTTGTGTGGTAGACGGAATACTCTGTCTGTTCCTTCCTAACCTGAGTTTGCAGCTGCTGTTGCTAACTCAATAGCTAGGGGGTATCAATTCTTAAGTGAATAAGTGTTCAAAGTTCATACCATTCGCAACCAAAGCTCATGCTGTTGTTGGCTTCGTTCTGTAGTTATTATCTGACCGTCGTCCTCACATCCTCGGAACAGGAGGTTACATTGTTGTCAAGGCTTTACATAGGAAGGGAGAGGAGGGCGTGTTTGAAAAGTTTTATAGCCCATGTCCCTTCACAAGGGAGGGCCACTGATTGAGCATAGCCCTAACCTTATGAAATCCCAAATCTCACATTTTAGAAGCTAAAATCACATTTCATCCCATCACGAATAATTTCATATTCAAACATTTAAATTGAACAACAATTCCATGTGAATCCGATAACTCTGATGTGTAGACTTTCCACTGTAGAGTTTATGTCATCTTATCATTGATGATAATGTGTCAGATGACAACCGAACTGACATCATATTCATTAAGTACCACCGCATATGCTCAATTGGTCGGATTACCAGAATATAGTTAATTTCCCCCCACCTTCTGATGTTCCCAGAATCTCTATGTTAACCAAGGGGTTTGCAAATGTAACATCAGTAGGGTAGAGAGAGGAAAAAGGGGGGAAGAGGTATTTATGACCTTCATAAACCTACCCCCAGGCCAACGTCATGACAATGTCATGTAGCTTCTTAGTGACTGAGTACGCAATTATCAGTATGTAGCCTAAATTATGAATAGGCTCTATAGAGGTGGGGGGATATGTGTTGTAAATCTTAATTTTGTGTCTTTCAAAAAGCCTTAAAAAACATTTCACAATTACAACAACTTTGCCAAACCCTTTATTTGCATTGCATGTTACAAGTGACATAGTTGAGTTCTCAAAAGAATTGACAGCACAGCTCAGTTATTTTCTGTGGTCATATTCAGTATTTCATGGGACCTACAGTAATCTGTCCACTGCATTCATGTCTATTGCCATCCCTTCCATAGGCTTCACACAACACTTTCTGTATGTGTGTGTGTGTACACTTTCGGTCACTTTCTAGTATGTTTTTATTCGGAATGTCAACATTATTCAGCATGAAATTAGTATGTTTAACATTGAAACAAAATTGGAGAGGGTTTTGGTAATAAAGTGATTTAGGATCAGAATTAATTTAAGTCTAGGAAGCCCCAACTCCCAGGATGGGTCAATGCCATCTTGATTCGGGTCCTTTTAGGTCGTGAAATATCCACATCAAACATAATGATCAAAAACGATCACCCGTGTCATTTTTACTTACTAGCCTTAACAAACACAGTGCATGTCTTACAAGCAGTATAGTCATGCATTTTGGAAAATAACTTAATTCAATCATATAACAAAATTGACATTTTCCACCTTGATACATAATAACGCCTCTACATACTGAAGCACTGTAAAATGATTCTTCATTCTGTGAGCAAGAGAGAGAGAGAAACAATATTACCCTATTTTATAATTACATTAAATAATATTCTAACTCACACCGAGGTACTAAACATGTTTATCAGAGCAGGTCAGTGGAGTTCTCACCTCTGACTGTGAGTTTGGTGGAGGACTCGGCCCTCCCCAGGGCACTTTCTATTTGGATGTTGTACTCGCCCCAGTCTTTGGGGGTCACACGGAGTATCAGCAAGGAGCAGACACCACAGATGTTCGTGATCAAGTAGTTGGTGTTAGTGTTGAGGCTGATGTTGTTGCGGTACCAAGTGACGCGAGGCTTGGGATTTCCCTTTATGGCACAGCTCATATAGCACTCGTAGCCTTTGGGTGCTGTGTGCTGTCTCAGTGGCACAAGGAAGGCTGGAGCGGTCCGCAAATCAAACGTTTTGTAGGCTGGCATGTTTACCACAAATGTGTCTAGAGAAAAACATGGCAGAAAGGTAAAATGCTCATCTTACATGCCATGTAATGCTTAAGTTAAAATAGCAGCATTTTATAAAGGGTTCATAGATTGTTCATACATTTGTAATAAACCGTTATAATAGCACATTAGTACTTGTCAAATGTTGAGCTTAATGACTGCTATTGATTATACTGTTATTAGTACCTGTCTATCCATAAAAGCTTATTTATATGACTTATTAATATGGCAAAGTATCTCTCTCTGCCTGGCTTCTAATACCTTTCTTCCTCTCGCTTCCCCAAGTGGGAGACTCAGACGGAGCAGACATGCCCATGTCATTCTTGGCGTAGACCCTGAAGTGGTACTCCCTGCCAGGCATAATGTTACAAGCCGTGAACTTGTTGTTGAAGAGCCGGTCGGCCACGGTGCTCCATGAGCCTTTGGTGGAGTCCCGTTTAGACACAGAGTAGTGAAGGTGGTCGTCACGCTTCTCATCAGGGGATGGCTCCCAAATCACAGTCACAGTGCCTGGGACATTCTCCTCAAGTTCTACTGGTCCTGGAGGCTTGGGATCATCTACAGCCAGAGTCAGAGATGATAGTCAGTATGATGTTACACTTCGCGAGGACATTCTATCATTAGGTGGTAATTGTTGTTGATTCACTTATGGCCGATGTTCATTGTGACTGCTGATATTTAAAATACTTTCTTTGTGAGTGCGAGCCTTGGCTGTCTTTTTCATCTTGTGCAAGTTCCAATCCCTTTTCAGTCTGAAACACACTAGGAGAGCTTTACTGTATGTTACTGTACCTGTAACCCTGACCTCCACGCTGAAGCTCTCCTGGCCCACTAGATTTTTGACCACTATGGTGTAGATCCCTGAATCAGAGCGCTCAGAGGAAGTAATCAGAAGTTGAGATGACGATTCAGAGTTGGAGATATTGACCCGCTTCAGCAAAGGAACATCATCCTTCAGCCACGTGACTTCTGGCCATGGGGATGCCTGTTAATAACAAGATGATTAAAACATAATCAGGATTTAAAACATCAAGATAGCATGCATTGCACATGCTCTTAAAGCATATGCCAATTACCAGTTTCACCTCTTACCCTCTTACCTCAAAGTTTAAGAGGATCCTGACAGAATTTCCAGCTCTCACCACCATGAAACTCTTCATCTTATTATCGGTGAAGCATGGTCTCACTGAAAAACAGTGACAAAAATAGAGGACATTTGAAACTCATCTTATGTAACTCTTACTTACGTAGGCTTCTTGGGTGATTATCCCCAATCTAGGCTAAAACAGACAAATAATACAACATATTCCCAATGAACGCATCATCGTCACCCACCAGGTGGAGGCATGGCCAGGATGTAGTTGTCCAGATCCTGGGCCACTCCTTCTCCTCCGTCATTGATAGCGATCACCCTGATCCAGTACATGGCCATGGCCTTCAGGCTTTTCACAGTGAAAGTGGTCAAGATGATGGGGGTGACGTTACAGCGGGTCCAGTCTATGCACTCAGCCTGCCTGACCTCTATAAAATACCCTTTGGCCTCATCCTGGACCCCCACTTCCTCTGTGGGTTTGTTCCAGGACAGAGAGATGGCGGTGTAGGATGTGTCTGCCACCTTCAGATCTTCCACTTTCCCTGGGGGATCTAAAACAAACACAAAGTCATAAATCTAATGGCCATACATCATTGACTTCAAACAAATTAACGGTATAAACAAGCATCTAAATAAACAATTATTTCAGAAAATATGGTGTTTTATTATAGTTGTACATGTTGTTCGCACTTTGAAAGGATGTATGACTTACTCTTTGGGTCTTTTGCGAAAATAAACTCTGAAGGGGAACTGGGCTCGCTGAGTCCAGAGACATTGATAGCATAAACTCTGAACTCGTATTCGTTCCCTGCTACAACATCTGTCACTGCACGTTTCTTTTCTAGTAGTGAGGAGAAACAGAATCAGTCATAGAAAGTCCAATACAATTGAATTCATTAAACCAAAGAAGCTGTGGTATACTAACGCCCCTAATTCACTAAAAAAAGAGACCTTGGATAGGCTCATCTGTAGGGTTAACAGGACTCCAAAGATTACTCCCCTTCTTGCGTTTTTCCAAGTTGTAGCCCAGGATGCGAGACTTGCCAGTGTCGGTCGGGGTAGACCATGTCAGGTTGATGCAGTTGTTAAAAGCACTAGCCACTTTTGGTGGGGCAGGGCTGCTAGGAAAGGCTGAGATATTTCAGAGAAATTACATAACATTTCGTATTTGGGTAACACTTTTCAAAATGTTCTGTTATAATACCCAAATAAGGTTATCGTAAGCACAACTTTTGAAGTAGATTCTAATGACAACATATAACCACTTACGTGACATTGTTGACATCCACTATAAACCTACTAAACCTACAACTAGCTCACCCAAGGTGCCAGCCGTGAGGTCATCAGTCTCCATCATCTCACTGACGCCCTCCTCTGTGACCACCCTGATACGATAGCAATACTTCCTGCCGTGTTCCACGTCGTTATCCTTGTATTCGGGCACGCCAGGGATGTCCCCCAGCTTCTTCCAAGTGTTGCGGCCAACTTGCTGGCGCTCCAGGTTGTAGTTTATTACTGGGCAGCCACCGTCATCCTTTGGAGCTCTCCATTTGATATGAATACAAGAGGCTGTGCTTTCGAGGACCTCCACAGGGCCCTGGGGCGCAGTGGGTTTGTCTACCAGATCAGACAGAGAGAGAGAGAAGTCACATTACCCTAGCCAAAACAGTCTGCAGTCATGTCTCTGCATTGGAATTTAAGAGAGAGAACTGACTGTCCACAGCACAGATACACCTGAATATCTCTGAACAATGATTGAACTGAGACAGTTCTTACCTTGAATTCTTGAATTGAACTAATTAAAACATTGGTTCCATCTCTCAACTCACCGAGGACAATGAGTCTTGAGATAGCCTCCATGGTACCATGTTCGTTCTTGAGCTTGATCTTGATCTCTCCAGTGTCTTTGCGCTGGCACTTGCTGAGGAGCAGGCGGCTTTGGGTGAAGGACTTCTCTATCTTGGTGGTGTTATCGTCCAGGAGCTCTTCTCCTTTTCTGTACCACTGGATCTTCATGGGCTCGCGGCCCACAAAGGGCAGTTTGAAAGTGGTGCTATTCCCCACTTTGACTATGACCGGCTGAGAGAACGCAGACAGATCATCAGGGTCAAACCTGGGAGGGTCTGAATAGGACACAGATCATGCAATGTAACTGACATTTGACTCAACTGCAATTTTTTTATTTTTTTATCTGAATACTAAAAGTGGAAAACTTTTTTTAAGTGCATAATGATTTTATAATTTGAGTATTGTGAAATGGCTACTCAAATTATGTTGAGACAGTGTAGACATTGTATTGTACATATAACCAAAATGAATGCCTTTCGTTTTCTAACCTTCCACATTCAGCATTGCCTCAGTTTTACGCCCGTCTGCCTCAAAGCGGTATTTTCCAGAGTCTTCCTCCTGACAACGGTTGATGACCAGCTTGTGGTTTGCACCATCTCTGGACATTCTGTGTCCATCATCTGCTGTCAACTGTCAGGAAAGATATATATTATAATTTATCTTAAGATATTATCAAATAAAAATATATTGGGGGGTGAGAATGACAAAGATAATCCAGTCTAACCTTCTTGCTATCTCTGTACCAGGTCCCTTCACAATTATCATTGCTCAGCTTACACATCAGTTCTGCAGGCTGGCCAATGAGGGCATGGACATTCGACAACCCGCTTACGAACTGAACTCCTGGATCTGGCATATACAACAGCAAACAATTAGGGACTTAAGACTGGTTTTATTACATTTGGATCAGACATACTTACCAGATGTGATGTTAACATCTAATGCCATTTTGTAGTGCTCTGAAGAAATTATTATTTGCGCTGTGGAGAGACCTGAAAATAGTTCTGCAGCAATGCTCCACATCCAACCAGAGTTTGAGAGGATCTGCAGAGAAGAATGGGGGAAACTCCACAAAAATACAGTTGTGCCAAGCTTGTAGCTTCATACCCAACAACCCTTTAATTGCTCACAAAGCAGCTTCAACTAAGTACTGAGTAAAGGGTATGAAGAGTTATGTAAATGTGACATTTCAGTTTTTATTTTTAATTAAGATCAAGGGGTCTGAATACTTTCTAAATGCACTGTGATATATATATATATATACAGTATATACACTGAACAAAAATAAAAGCAACATGCAAACATTTCAACGATTTTAATGAGTTATATAGTTCATATAAGTAAATCAGTCAAATTAAATAAATTCATTATGCCAGAATCTATGGATTTCACATGACTGGGCAGTGGTGCAGCCATAGGACCACCCACTAGGCAGCCAAGGCCATCCACTGGGGAGCCAATCAGAATTAGTTTTTCCCTACAAAATTATTACAGACAGAAATACTCCTCAGTTTCATTAGCTGTCCGGATGGCTGGTCTCAGACGATGCCCCCGGTGAAGAAGCCGGGTGTGGAGGTCCTGGGCTGGTGTGGTTACACGTGATCTGACTGACATAAAATTGTGGCTAGTAGTATTACAGAGAAACAACGACAAAAAAGATTATACGGTGCATTCTGAAAGTATTCAGACCCTTTGACTTCTCCACATTTTGATACTTTTGTTACAGCCTTATCCTAAAATAGATTGAATACATTTTTTCCCTCATTAATTGACACACAATACCCCATAATCACAAAGCAAAAACAGGTTTTTAGATTTTTTTTGCAAAAATGTAAGATCCTATTGTTGACAGTGCATGTCAGAGCAAAAACCAAGCCATGATGTCGAAGGAATGTCCGTACAGCTCCAAGACATGATTGTGTCGAGGCACAGATGTGGAGAAGGTTACCAAAAGAAATCTGCAGCATTAAAGGGCCCCAGGAACACAGTGGCCTCCATCATTCTTAAATGGAAGAAGTTTGGAACCTTCCTAGAGATGTCCGCCTGTCCAAGCTTAGCAATCACGTGAGAAGTGCCTTGGTCAGAGACATTACCAAAAACCCATTGGTCACTCTGACAGAGCTCCAGAGTTCCTCTGTAGGGATGAGAGACCCTTCCAGAAGGACAACCATCTCTGCAACACTCCACCAATCAGGCCTTTATGGTAGAGTGGCCAGACGGAAGCCACTCCTTAGTAAAAGGCACATGACAGCTCGTTTGGAGTTTGTCAAAAGGCACCTACAGGACTCTGACCATGAGAAAGAAGATTATCTGACCTGATGAAACCAAGATCAAACTCTTTGGCCTGAATGCCAAGTGTCACGTCTGGAGGAAACCTGGCACCATC
Organism: Oncorhynchus keta; assembly: GCF_023373465.1. Taxonomy (NCBI): domain Eukaryota; kingdom Metazoa; phylum Chordata; class Actinopteri; order Salmoniformes; family Salmonidae; genus Oncorhynchus; species Oncorhynchus keta. The sequence continues at coordinate 24,174,377 of NC_068448.1, forward strand.
CCTACGGTGAAGCATGGTGGTGGTAGCATCATGTTGTGGGGATGTTTTTGAGCGGCAAGGACTGGGAGACTAGTCAGGATTGAGGCAAAGATGAGCAGAGTAAAGTACAGAGAGATCCTTGATGAGAACCTGCTCCAGGGCGCTCAGGACCTCAGACTGGGGAAAAGGTTCACCTTCCAACAGGACAATGACCCTAAGCACACAGCAAAGACAACACAGGAGTGGCTTCGGGACAAGTCTCTGAATGTCCTTGAGTGGCCAAGCCAGAGCGCGGAATTTAACCTGATCAAGTAGGATAATGGTTAGACCAGAAAATGTACAGTTGAAGTCGGAAGTTTACATACACTTAGGTTGGAGTCATTAAAACTCATTTTTCAACCACTCCACACATTTCTTGTTAACAAACTATAGTTTTGGCAAGTCGGTTAGGATATTTACTATGTGCATGACACAAGTCATTTTTCCAACAATTGTTTACAGACAGATTAATTCACTGTATCACAATTCTAGCGGGTCAGAAGTTTACATACACTAAGTTGACTGTGCCTTTTAACAGCTCGGAAAATTCCAGAAAACTGGAGGTGTACCTGTGGGCAGAACTGAAAAAGCGTGCGAAAGGAAGGCCTTTAAATTGTTTAACATGGGTCAAGCATTTCGGGTAGCCTTCCACAAGCTTCCCACATTAAGTTGGGTGAATTTTGGCCCATTCATCCTGACAGAGCTGGTGTAACTGAGTCAGGTTTGTAGGCCTCCTTGCTCGCATACGCTTTTGCAGTTCTGCCCACAAATTTTCTATAGGATTGAGGTCAGGGAATTGTTTTGGCCACTCCAATACCTTGAATTTGTTGTTCTTAAGCTATTTTGCCACAAGTTTGGAAGTATGCTTGGGGTCATTGTCCATTTGGAAGACACATTTGCAACCAAGCTTTAACTTCCTGACTGATGTCTTGAGATGTTGCTTCAATATAGCCACATAATTTTCCTTCCTCGTGAGCCATCTATTTTGTGAAGTGCACCAGTCCCTCCTGCAGCAACGTACCCCCACAACATGATGTTGCCACCCCCGTGCTGTCCTCAAAACATAATGATGGTCTTCATGGCCATTATTGTTCAATGGTCTTCATGGACATTTCTCCAAAAAGTACGATCTTTGTCCCCATGTGCAGGTTCAAACCAGAGTCTGGCTTTTTTATGGTGGTTTTGGAGCAGTGGCTTCTTCCTTGCTGAGCAGCCTTTCAGGTTATGTCGATATAGGACTCATTTTACTGTGGATATAGATACCTTTGTACCTGTTTCCTCCAGCATCTTCACAAGGTCCTTTGTTCTGGGATTAATTTGCACGTTTCGAAACCAATGTACATTCATCTCTAGGAGACAGAATGCGTCTCCTTCCTGAGCAGTACTATTGTTTGTACTCATGAATGTGGTACCTTCAGGAGTTTGGAAATTGCTCCCAATGATGAATCAGGTCTACAATTTTTTTCTGTGGTATTGGCTGATTTCTTTGGATTTTCCCATGATGTCAAGCAAAGAGGCACTGAGTTTTAAGGTAGGCCTTGAAATAAATCCACAGGTACACCTCCAATTGACTCAAATTATGTTAATTGACCTTTCAGATGCGTGTAAAGCCATGACATAATTTTCTGGAATTTTCCGAGCTGTTGAAAAGGCACAGTCAACTTAGTGTATATTTACTTCTGACCCGCTGGAATTGTGATACAGTGAATTGTAAGTGAAATAATCTGTCTGTAAACAATTGTTGGAAACTTGTGTCATGCACAAAGTAGATGTCCTAACCAACTTGCAAAAACTACAGTTTGTTAACAAGATTTTTGTGGTTGAAAAACGAGTTTTAATGACTCCAGCGTAAGTGTATGTAAACTTCCGACTTCATCTGTAAAGCATTAAAATAATGCACACAAATGCACAACACAACAAGCATTTCTATGGCATCAGATCTTATTTTTTTAAGATAACAGTAATTAGAAGTACATTTCTTTAGCCTCATCTATAGAATAGTTAGAATAGTTATATGGAACATAGAAGAGTTTCATAGAACATCCACCCAGAAGAACACATTGCATGGAAAATTATATTGATGTTATTATAGGACTACATAAATCATAGTTTTGGTTACTTTGAGATGTGCACATACAGTATGGTAAGAGATGAGATTCAACATTCCCCTTTAAGGTACATGAATATTCTCAGTATCATATCTTGTCAGTGTAACAGATGACCCTGTTAAAACAGTGTCATATTTCTCCAATTATTTCCCAAACTTGAGTGATACTCATGTGAATGCCATCTCCTCCATGCAGTCAGTACATGACGTCACGTGTGGTCTCTTACCAATCACTGTGTCCTTCAGCAGTGGGCCTTGCCTTGTGCGCTCTGAACGCTTGCCAGACACATCAGTGTACTGCTCAGTTTCTCCTGTACCACTTTGAGCATTGGGATCTGTGATTTGGCCGTAAAATAATAACCTTGCAAGCAATTTCCAAAATTACTTAGCATTTTGTTAAATTATGAAATGAAACCATCAGCAACCATTCATTGTGAATAGAACACAAAAAGCATGACAGAGATACAGGAACACACAACACAAAAAGCCACTCTATGAGATCAGGGATTTTATATACTGTATAAATAAATATACAGTACCAGTAAAAGGTTTGGACACACCTACTCATTCAAGGGTTTTTCTTTATTTTTGACCAAGAAGGGCTATCTCCTGTATACCACCCATACCTTTTCACAACACAACTGATGGCTCGAAAGCATTAAGAAGGAAATAAATTCCACAAATTAACTTTTAACAATGCACACCTGTTAATTGGAATGAATTCCAGATGACTGAGAGAATGCCAAGAGTGTGCAAAGCTGTCATCAAAATAAAGGTTGGCTACTTTGAAGAATCTAAAATATATTTCGATTTTTTCAACACTTCATTGGTTACTGAATGATTCCATGTGTGTTATGTCATAGTTGTGATGTCTTCACTATTATTCTACAATGTAGAAAATAGTAAAAATAAAGAAAAACCCTTGAATGAGTAGGTGTGTCCAAACTTTTGATTGGTACTGTACATATACCCTTGATAAAGATGAGCAAAAATGACTATTTAAAATAAATAACACAAATACTGATCAATATTGTATGCTGCAAAAAATGGGAACATTATATTATTTTATACTAATACAATTGCTCAGAGAAACAGATTTGGTCACACTTTATTTAGGTTATACTGTCAACAAACTACCTGTTGATAAGCAACTTCTTGCTAAGGTTAGAGTTAGGTTAAGTTTAGAATAAGGGTTAAGCTTAGAGTTAGGGTTAGGGAGGTTAAGGGTTCAAGTTTTGGCTAGGGTTAGGGTAAATTGAAATGTTATTGATAGTCTGTAGATAATCTGTAGAGCAGGGATCATCAACTAGATTCAGCCATGGGGCACAGACAGCAGGAACATAATTACAAATCATTTGAAGACTGCAAATTGACCGCAAGAAGCCCAAACAGATATCATATTTGACTAAAACATAATATTTTCAAACCTTGCTTACATTTGTATAAGATCACATATACAGTGCCTTCGGAAAGTATTCAGACCCCATGACATGTTTTACATTTTGTTAGGTTACAGCCTTATTCTTAAATGGATTAAATAGATGTTTTTGTCCTCACAAATCTACACACAACACTCCATAATGACAAAGCAAAAACTGTTTTTTAGAAATGTTTGTTAATATATATTTTAAAAACTCCTGAAATATCACATTTACATAAGTATTCAGACCCTTTACTCAGTACTTCGTTGTAGCACCTTTGGCTGTAATTACAGCCTCGAGTCTTCTAGGGTATAACGCTACAAACGTGGCACAACTGTATTTAGGGAGTTTCTCCCATTCTTCTCTGAAGATCCTCTCAAGCTCTGTCAGGTTGGATGGGATTGGATGGGGAGTGTTCCTGCAGAGCTATTTTCAGGTCTCTCCAGAGATGTTCGATCAGGTTCAAGTCCGGGCTCTGGCCGGCCACTCAAGGACATTCAGAAACTTGTGCCAAAGCTACTCCTGCTTTGTCTTGGCTGTGTGCTTAGGATTGTTGTACTGTTGGTAGGTGAACCTTCTCCCTAGTCTGAGATCCTGAGCGCTCTGGAGCAGGTTTTCATCAAGGATTTCTCTGTACATTGCTCCGTTCATCTTTCACTCGATCCTGACTAGTCTCCCAGTCCATGCCGCTGAAAAACATCCCACAGCATGATACTGCCACAGCAATGCTTTATCGTAGGGACGGTGCCAGGTTTTCTCCAGAAGTGACAAATCTTGATTCTCATGGCCTCAAGAGTCTTTAGGTGCATTTTGGCAAACTCCAAGCGGGCTGTCATGTGCCTTTTACTGAGGAGTGGCTTCTGTCTGGCCACTGTACTATAAAGGCCTGATTGGTGGAGTGCTGCAGAGATGGTTGTCCTTCTGGAACGTTCTCCCATCTCCACAAAGGAACTCTGAAGCTCGGTCAGACCTCCTCCCTGACCAAAGCCCCGATTGATTAGTTTGGCCAGGTGGCCAGTTCTAGGAAGAGTCTTGGTGGTTCCAAACGTCTTCCACTTAAGATTGATGGAGGCCACTGTGTTCTTGGGGACCTTCAATGGTACAGACATTTTTTTGGTACCCTTTCCCAGATCTGTGCCTCGACACAATCCTGTTTCTGAGCTCTACAGACAATTCCTTTGACCTCATGGCTTGATTTTTGCTCTGACATGCCATGCACTGTCAATTTTGTGACCTTATATAGATAGACAAGTATGCCTTTCCAAATAATGTACAATCAATTCAATTTACCACAGGTGGACTCCAATCATGTTGTGGAAACATCTCAAAGACTTTCAATGGAAACATAATGCACCTGAGCTCAATTTCTAGTCTTACAGCAAAGGGTTTGAATACTTATATAAATTGTATTTTTTTTTTACATTTATTTAACTAGGGAAGTCATTTAAGAACAAATTCTTATTTTAAATGACGGCCTCGGAACAGTGAGGCCTTATTCAGGGGCAGAACGACAGGGGATTCGATCTTGCAATCTTTTGTTTACTAGACCAACACTCTAACCACTAGGCTACCTGCCACCCCAGGTAAATAAGGTATTTAACTTTTATAGTTTTAATCCATTTGCAAAAATAAATAAAAACAGTTTATGCTTTGTCATTATGGGGTAACGTGTGTAGATTAATGATGGGAATTTTTGAGTAAAAAAAAAAGTAATATATTTTCGATGAAGGCTGTAATGTAACAAAATGCGAAAAAAGTCAAGGGGTCTGAATACTTTTAGAAGGCACCGTGTCTCTCTATTATGCATGGGAATACTTTCAAACAGATCTTCCGAATTATAATCACTTCATAAAGATGATTTGCTGGTGTTTTTAGTCTTATGTCCAACAATAAAAAATACAAATATATATTTTTTCAGCACTTGGGGGGCCAAATAAAATCACCCACTGGCCAAATTCGGCTCGCGGGCCTCATGTTGAGGAACCCTGCTGCAGATCATCTACATACAAACTATCCAAATAAAGTGTTACCCAATACTCTAGCACCCTCCCCTTGCGAGGACAATGACACTGAACTTTTTTCTAAATTGTTTCATGAGATTGGAGAACATGTTGGGCGGGATCTTAGACCATACTTCCATACAGAATCTTTCCAGATCCTTGATATCCTTTGTGTCCTCTTATGGACTGCTCTCTTCAATTCAAACCACAGGTTTTCAATGGGGTTCGAGTCTGGAGACTGATATGTCCATTGCAAAATGTTTCATTTGTGGTCAATTAAACATTTCTTTGTGGATTTTGATTAGTACTTGGGGTTATTGTCTTGCTGGAAGATCTACTTGCAGCAAAATGTCAGCCTCCTGGCAGAGGCAACAAGGTTTTTGGCTAAAATGTCCTGGTACTTGGCAAAGTTCATGATGCCGTTGCCCCAGGACCAGTGGATGAAAAATAGCCCCATAACATCAAAGTTTGACCACCATATTTTACCGTAAGCATGAGGTACTCTTCTGCATATGCTTTTGTTTTTCAATGCCAAACCCACCACTGGTGTGCATGGCCAAGGAGCTCTAGTTTCATGTCATCTGACCATAGCACCGCCTGGAGTTTGATAAATGGCATTGGCATTTGGATTGGATCCAGTGCTATGGTCAGATGACATGAAAATCGAGCTCTTAGGCCACATACACCAGCTGTGGATTTTGTCATAGATAAAGACTCAGTATCATTATCCTTGCAAGGGGAGGGTGCTGGAGTATTGAAAACAGGAGATCCTATTATTACTTGTTCAACAAAATCATTCTCTGAGCAATTGGTTTAGTATAAAAATATAAAATGTCCTTTTTTTGCATGCAATATAGCTCAGTATTTGTATTCTTTATAACAGTCTTTTTTGCTCATCTTTATCAAGGGTGCCAATAAGTATGGACCTGACTGTACATATACTGTATACATTTTTTTTATTTTATTTATTTCACCTTTATTTAACCAGGTAGGCTAGTTGAGAACAAGTTCTCATTTGCAACTGCGACCTGGCCAAGATAAAGCATAGCAGTGTGAACAGACAACACAGAGTTACACATGGAGTAAACAATTAACAAGTCAATAACACAGTAGAAAAAAAGGGGAGTCTATATACAATGTGTGCAAAAGGCATGAGGAGGTAGGGGAATAATTACAATATTGCAGATTAACACTGGAGTGATAAATGATCAGATGATCATGTACAGGTGGAGATATTGGTGTGCAAAAGAGCAGAAAAGTAAATAAATAAAAACTGTAGGGATGAGGTAGGTGAAAATGGGTGGGCTATTTACCAATAGATTATGTACAGCTGCAGCGATCGGTTAGCTGCTCAGATAGCTGATAGCTGAAGTTGGTGAGGGAGATAAAAGTCTCCAACTTCAGCGATTTTTACAATTCGTTCCAGTCACAGGCAGCAGAGTACTGGAACGAAAGGCGGCCGAATGAGGTGTTGGCTTTAGGGATGATCAGTGAGATACACCTGCTGGAGCGCGTGCTACGGATGGGTGTTGCCATCGTGACCAGTGAACTGAGATAAGGCGGAGCTTTACCTAGCATGGCCTTGTAGATGACCTGGAGCCAGTGGGTCTGGCGACGAATATGTAGCGAGGGCCAGCCAACTAGAGCATACAAGTCGCAGTGGTGGGTAGTATAAGGTGCTTTAGTGACAAAACGGATGGCAATGTGATAAACTGCATCCAGTTTGCTGAGTAGAGTGTTGGAAGCGATTTTGTAGATGACATCGCCGAAGTCGAGGATCGGTAGGATAGTCAGTTTTACTAGGGTAAGCTTGGCAGCGTGAGTGAAGGAGGCTTTGTTGCGGAATAGAAAGCCGACTCTTGATTTGATTTTCGATTGGAGATGTTTGATATGGGTCTGGAAGGAGAGTTTGCAGTCTAGCCAGACACCTAGGTACCTATAGGTGTCTACATATTCAAGGTCGGAACCATCCAGTGTGGTGATGCTAGTCGGGCATGCGGGTGCAGGCAGCGATCGGTTGAAAAGCATGCATTTGGTTTTACTCGCGTTTAAGAGCAGTTGGAGGCCACGGAAGGAGTGTTGTATGGCATTGAAGCTCGTTTGGAGGTTAGATAGCACAGTGTCCAATGACGGGCCGAAAGTATATAGAATGGTGTCGTCTGCGTACAGGTGGATCAGGGAATCGCCCGCAGCAAGACCAACATCATTGATATATACAGAGAAAAAAGTCGGCCCGAGAATTGAACCCTGTGGCACCCCCATAGAGACTGCCAGAGGACCGGACAGCATGCCCTCCGATTTGACACACTGAACTCTGTCTGCAAAGTAATTGGTGAACCAGGCAAGGCAGTCATCCGAAAAACCGAGGCTACTGAGTACTAAGCCCCATCACGTACAATTTAGTTAGAAGAGTTCTATGGAACATAGAAGAGTTTCATAGAACATCCACCCAGAAGAACACATTGCATGGAAAATTATATTGATGTTATTATAGGACAACATAAATCCATTCTCAAAAATGAACATACTTTTGGTTACTTTGAGATGTGCACATTCAGTATGGTAAGAGATGAGATTCAACATTCCCCTTTAAGGTACATGTATCTTCTCAGTGTAACAGATGATCCTGTTACAACAGTACCATATTTCTCCAATTATTTCCCAAACTTGAGTGATACTCATGTGAATGCCATCTCCTCCATGCAGTCAGTACATGACGTCACGTGTGGTCTCTTACCAATCACGGTGTCCTTCAGCAGTGGGCCTTGCCTTGTGCGCTCTGATCGCTTGCCAGATGATTCAGTGTACTCCTCAGTTTCTCCTGTACCACTTTGCCCATTGGGATCTGTGATTTGGCCATAAAATAATACAAATATTGCAAGAAATTTCCAAAATGTTATTTTGTTAAATCTGAAATTAACCCATCAGCTGTAGGCTTGGAGTTCTTAAAATGGTCTTGACATGGAGATACTGTTTCCATGATTTGTCTTACAATGATTTGTTAAATATTTGGAAATCAAGGAAGCTTTCAATGTCTTTTGAATAGAACACAAAAAGCATGGCAGCGATAACCAAACACACAACACAACAAGCCTCTCTATGTGATCAGGGATTATATACACTGAGTGTACAACACATTCCTAAATATTAACTTGCACTCCCCTCCCTCTTTTGCTTTGCCCATTCACCCTCTGAATGGCACATACACAATCCATTTCTCAATTGTCTCAAAGCTTAAAATTCCTTCTTTAACCTGTCTCCTTCCATTCATCTACACTGACTTAAGAGGATTTAACAAGTGACATCAATAAGGGATCTTAGCTTTCCATCTGGATTCGCCTCGTCAGTCTATGTTATGGAAAGAGCAGGTGTTCCTAATGTTTTGTACACTCAGTGTATATACACTACATGACCAAAAGTATGCGGACACCTGCTCTTCAAACATCTCATTCCAAAATCATGGAGTTGGCCCCCCCTTTGTTGCTATAACATCCTCCACTCTTCTAGGAAGGCTTTCCACTAGATGTTGAAACATTTCTGTGGGGACTTGCTTCCATTCAGCCAACAAGAGCATTAGTGAGGTCGGGCACTGATGTTGGGCAATTAGGCATGGCTCGCAGCCGGCATTCCAATTCATCCCAAAGGTGTTTGATGGGGTTGAGGTCAGGGCTCTGTGCAGGCCAGTCAAGTTCTTCCACCCCGATCTCGTCAAACTATTTCTGTATGGACCTCGCTTTGTGCACGGGGGCATTGTAATGTTGAAACAGGAAAGGGCCTTCCCCAAACTGTTGCCACAAATTTGGAAGCACAGAATCGTCTAGAATGTCATTGTATGCTGTAGTGTTAAGATTACCCTTCACTGGAAATGAGGGGCCAAGCCTGAACCATGAAAAACAGCCCCAGACCATTATTCCTCCACCACTTTACAGTTGGTACTATGCATTGGGGCAAGTAGCGTTCTCCTGGCATCTGCCAAACTTAGATTCTTCAGATGGACTGCAAGATGGTGAAGCGTGATTCATCACTCCAGAGAACGTGTTTCCAGGCTTGTGTGTGGCTGCTCGGCCATGGAAACCCATTTTATGAAGCCCTCAATGAACAGTTTTTGTGCTGAAGTTGCTTCCAGAGGCAGTTTGGAACTCAGTAGTGAGTGTTGCAATCAAGGACAGACAATTTTTACTCGCTTACACGCTTCAGCAATCGGCAGTCCCATTCCGTGAGCTTGTGTGGCCTACTACTTCGCAGGTGAGCTGTTTCCACTTCACAATAATTGCACTTACAGTTGACCAGGGAAGCTCTAGCAGGGCAAGAATTTGACGAACTGACTTGTTGGAAAGGTGAAATCCATGACGGTGCCTGGTTGAAAGTCACTGACCTGTTCAGTAAGGCCATTCTATTTCCAATGTTTGTCTATGGAGATTGCATGGCTGTGTGCTCGATTTTATACACCTGTAAGCAACGGGTGTGGCTGAAATAGCCAAATCTACTAATTTGAAGGGGTGTCCACTTACTTTTGTGTATATATATATACAGTACCAGTCAAAAGTTTGGACACACAAACTCATTCCAGGGATTTTCTTTATATTGACTATTTTCTACGTTGTAGAATAATAGGGAAGAAATCAAAACTACGAAATAACACATATGGAATCATGTAGTAACCAAAATAAAATATGTTATTACAAATATTACAAATCAAAATATATTTTAAGTAGCCACCCTTTGCCTTGATGACAGCTTTGCACATTTTTGGCATTCTCTCAACCAACTTCATGAGGTAGTCACCTGGAATTAATTTCAATTAACAGGTGTGCCTTGTTAAAAGTTAATTGGTGGAATTTCTTTCCTTCTTAATGCGTTTGAGCCAATCAGTTGTGTTGTGACAAGGTAGGGGTAGTATACAGAAGATAGCGCTATCTGGTAAAAGACCAAGTCCATATTATGGCAAGAACAGCTCAACTAAGCAAAGAGAGACGACAGTCCATCATTACTTTAAGACATGAAGGTCAGTCAATGCGAAAATGTTCAAGAACTTTGAAAGTTTCTTCAAGTGCAGTCGCAAAAACCATCATATGATGAAACTGGCTCTCATCAGGACCACCACAGGAAAGGAAGACCTAGAGTTACCTCTGCTGCAGAGGATAAGTTCATTAGTGTTAACTGCATCTCAGATTCCAGCCCAAATAAATGTGTCACAGAGTTCAAGTAACAGGCACATCTCAACATCAACTGTTCAAAGGAGACGTGAATCAGGCCTTCGTGGTTGAATTGCTGCAAAGCAAACCACTACTACAATAATAAGAAGAGACTTGCTTGGGCCAAGAAACACAATCAACGGACATTAGACCGGTGGAAATCTGTCCTTTGGTCTGATGAGTCCAAATTTGAGATTTTTGGTTCCAACCACCGTGTCTTTGTGAGAAGCAGAGTAGGTGAACGGATGATCTCCGCTTGTGTAATTCCTACCGTGAAGCATGGAGGAGGTGTGATGGTGCTTTGCTGGTGACACTGTCTGTGATTTATTTAGAATTCAAGGCACACTTAACCAGCATGGTTACCACAGCATTCTGCAGAGATATGCCATCCCATCTTGTTTGCGCTTAGTGGGACTCTCACTTGTTTTTCAACAGGACAATGACCCAACACACCTCCAGGCTGTGTAAGGGCTATTTGACCAAGAACGAGAGTGATGGAGTGCTGCATCAGATGACCTGGCCTGCACAATCACCTGACCTCAACCCAATTGAGATGGTTTGGGATGACTGGAACCGTAGAGTGAAGGAAAAGCAGCCAACAAGTGCTCAGCATATGTGGGAACTCAAGACTGTTGGAAAAGCATTCCAGGTGAAGCTGGTTGAGAGAATGCCAAGCGTACGCAAAGCTGTCATCAAGGCAAAGGGTGGCTACTTTGGTTACTACATGATTCCATGTGTTATTTCATAGTTTTGATGTCTTCACTATTGTTCTACAATGTAGAAAATAGTAAAAAATAAAGAAACACTCTTAAATGAGTAGGTGTGTCCAAACGTTTGACTTGTACTGTACATAGATATATAGCTATATACATATATATTTAAGCCCCATCTAGTAACATTTTGTCAGAAGAGTTCTATGGAACACAGAAGTTTCATAGAACATCTCCCCAGAAGAACACACCACAAGGAAGATACTGTGGATGTTATCATAGGACTATGGAAATCTATTCCAGAAAAGTATCATACTATTGGCTATTCTTAAATCTTCTCCTAGTCATTTCCCAAACTTGAATGACATTTGTCACTCATGTTAAAGCCATCGCCATCTCCTCCATTCAGTCAGTGCATGACGTCACGTGTATGACATCACGCATGGTCTCTTACCAATCACTGTGTCTTTCAGCAGTGGGCCTTGCCTTGTGCGCACTGAATGCATGCCAGCTGCATCAATGTACTCTTCAGTTTCTCCTGTCCCACTTTTCACATTGGGATCTGTTGTTTGGCCGTAAAATAATAAAAACCTTGATGGCACTTTCCACAATTACTTTTCATTTGATTGAATATGAAAATAAACCATCCGCTTTATGATTGTAATGGAAACAGTGACTTGACATAGCAACAATGAACAATACATGACAAAATAACCATATATATATACACAGATTAATAGAACAAAAACACACTCAGACATATTATTGTGAACAAAACATACATTGGGACATACAAGCAAACCAGTAATACTTTACATTAAGGCATACTTAAAGGGATTTCTGAAGGGGTTTATAAGTAGTTTATAAAGAGTAAATTATATATTTAATGTTTATGTTTTTACAAACCACTTATGAACCCCTTTTAAATCCTTTTAGGTAAGTATTTGTTAGTGTGAAGTGTTACCAACAAACACTGTTCTACACATATGAACAAACTTGAACATGTCACAAATATATAAAGCAGAAAGTTGTGGACAGACAAACATGTTTGACCAATTGTTTTCAAGAGAGGTCATTCTAAGTAATACTTTGTCTTCTAATCTGAACTTGGATAAGATCAGATGTTGTGTTGGTGTCTATTGACGTCTTTTCACGATGAACAGATCCTGAACCATGCTGTTGGCATGGAGATTCTGGTATCAGAGTTATTGGAATGGTCTTTCCATGCAGATACTGTTTCCATGGTTTGTTTCACAAATATTTGTTGAATATTTGAAAATCAAGGACGCTTTCAAAGTCTTATGAGTAGAACACAAAAAGCATGACAGAAATACACAAACACACAACACAACAAGCCTCTACAGGATTCAGGGATTAGATATATTTTCGTATTATTGTAGATATGTAAAGTTTAGTTTTATGGAACATAGAAAAGTTGAATAGATATTCCATTGAAGATACTACTGATGTTAGAGGACTGCATACTGTACATTCATTCTCAAAAATAAACAGACATGGATTATTTTGAGATACTGTATGTATGATTAGATTCAACATTCCCCTTGAATGAACATTTCAGTATCATCTCATCGGTATCATACTTCTCCAAGTTATTTCCCAAACTTGAGTTATATTTGTAGGAACGTCATGTCCTTCGTGCAGTCAGTACACAAAGTCATATGTGATCTCTTACCAATCACACTGTCTTTCAGCAGAAGGCCTTGTCTTGTGCGCATTGAACACTTAGCAGACTCATCAGTGTACTCAGTTTCTCCTGTCCCCATTTTCGCATTGGGATCTGTGGTTTGGCCTTAAAGTTAGAATAATCCTGCCGACACTTTTCATAATTACTTTTTGTTTGGTTAAATATAAAACGAAACAATCCATTCATTCCTTGATTGTAATGGTAACGATGACAAGATAGATCTACAAATAAAAATATATGACAAATAACGAATTCTGTTATACAGTTATAACACAATGGTTATTTTGGTACTGGCCAAATAATGAGCTAATATATGACTGCAATGTTATTGATTATTATTGTGAGTAAAGCCAGTGCTGTCATATAAGCTCAGTATTTGTCTAGCAGATAAATGAGAAGCACAATTTCTACCAATGTATCATTACTGATTTATTACTGATTTATCTACAACAGCTTATAAACTACCTATAAACCTTTTAAAATACCTTAAGATAAGTATTCCTTAATCTGTTCAACTTTAACACCCTCTGGTGGCATTTTCTAAACTACACAATATTGTATACTACATGCTTAGTACTGTTAGAAAGGTAAGAACTGTGGGATTCCAATTGTCAAATGTTGGAGAATAATACATTTGAAAGTCTAGGTTTTTTCATAAAATATGTCACCAATTACTGTTCCGAAAGGATAAATAGGAACACAGACGTTTCAAAAGTGCAGGGCTTGTGCAATGTCATTTTTCGTCTTATAGGAATAATTAGTTGTCTTACTGGAATGATATACATATGAGGAGAAAGCTAAAGCCTCTACCTATCCATTGATGTAAATATATCCCCTGTCTGATTCCCAGTTCGTCCACTAGATGACAGTAGGTGATCACAAGATGTCTCTTGGCCTCTTGAAACCAGTTGCGTCTGGTTTGTCACTGTGCCAAAATGGCCAAACGGATTTTCAAGCCTGACATATTAAAACGACCCTAGCAATCACGGCTTTCAGGAATAAGACATAAACAGGTGAGGAAACTGCAAAGTATTTTCCCGTTCACTTTTCCTATTGTAAACGAGTGAGAGAGATCAACAGCGCATGCGGAGGATGCATTTTAGATAATGTGGATGGAGAAGGAAATGCATTTCTTTACAACAGTGGTCACCAACCTTTTCTGAGTCAAGATCACTTTCTGAGTCAAAATGCATGCCAAGAACTACAGCTATGATTGTTTATTAACATGACTTAAAAAATGTAAGCATATGCAACATTAACCAATTAAAAACAGTACTGTAGCAATGAGGTTTGTGCAGTAAGCTATAGGCCCAATAAATTTTCACCGCATACTGGCTTTGCTTGAATTTACCTGCATTTACCTACAATGCATTGTTTTTAGGGAATAAAAAAAAAAAAAACAGTATTTCCAAATTTTAGGTAGGCTATATGACCACACCGTTAATAGAGCCATTGCTGTATTACTTGTGAGGCACAGCTGATTGAGCCTACATTTAAATAATTTGCTTTTTATTTTACTGGGCTGATGGTGCCTGCATCTGATGGTCAGTCTCAGCAGAGGGAGAGAGCAGCAGACTAATAAAACACGGATCCCACGGAACCCAAACCTCTGCATGCGTGCGCCATCGTGGGTAACCGATGTGAAATGGCTAGCTAGTTAGCGGTGTTGCGCGCTAATAGCATTTCAATCGGTGACATCACTCGCTTTGAGACCTTGAAGTAGTGGTTCCCCTTGCTCTGCAAGGGCCGTGGCTTTTGTGGAGCGATGGGTAACGATGTTTCGTGGGTGACTGTTGTTGATGTGTGCAGAGGGTCCCTGGTTCGAGCAAGGCGAGGGGATGGACTAAAGTTATACTGTTACACGTGCATAAATGCATTTTGTCCCCCCACACCAAACGCGATCACGACACGCAGGTTAAAATATCAAAACAAACTCTGAACCAATTACATTAATTTGAGGACAAGTCGAAAAGCATTAAACATTTATGTTGATAGCTAATTTGTCCTGGGATATTAACATTGAGTTGTTATTTTAACTGAAATGCACATCCTCTACTCCGCCACTTAATCCACACATAAAACGGTCAACCGAATCGTTTCTAGTCATCTCTCCTCCTTCCAGGCTTTTTCTTCTCTTTATATTGAGATTGGCAACTTTCCTAAATTAGGTGCATTACCGCCACTGACTTCGGTCGTCCTTCAGTCACCCACGTGGGTATAACCAATGAGGCGATGGCACATGGGTACCTACTTCTATCAACCAATAAGGAGATGGGAGAGGCAGGACTTGCAGCGCGATCTGCATCAAAAATAGAACTGACTTCTATTTTAGCCGTTAGCAATGCAGACGCTCATTGGCGCGCGTGCGCGCGAGCAGTGTGGGTGCAGTAATTGAATAACATAGATTTCTTCTATTTTGCACTGCTCGCAACGCGAGCTGTGTCGTCAGCCTGTAAAATAGAAGTCAGTTCTATTTGTGACGCAGATCGTGCTGCAAGTCATGCCTCTCGCATCTCCTCATTGGTTTATACAAGCAGGTACCCACGTGCAATCTCCTCATTGGTTATACCCAAAAAAAGCCTAGAAGGAGGAGAGATGACTAGAAACGATTCTGTTGACCGTTTTATGTGTGGATTAATTGTCGGAGTAGAGGACCTTGTACATTTCAGGTAAAATAACAACTCAATGTTTATATCCCAGAACAAATTAGCTAGCAAGTGCAAGCTAGCTAGCTAAATTGCCATAAATGTTTCATGCTTTTCGACCTTTCCCCAAATTAATATAATTGGTTTAGAGTTTGTTTTGATATTTTAACCTGCATGCCGTGATTGCGTTTGGTGTGGGGGGACAAAACACACTTATGCATGATGGCGCAAGCGTGCGTTCCGTGTAGGGTTCTCAACACACTCCACTCTCCCTTTCCTCCACTGACACTGACCAAAAAGGGACACCGTCTTCCAGCTGATGGCGAAACTGGAGTCGCACCATATTATTTCTGCCTCATACAGAAATTCATGTTGTTACTCATATGAACAGAGAAAGTGAAATATTCCTTGAAATTAAAAAAGACCCAAGCCGCTAATAATAATGTAATGAAACATCAGGGAGCAGGTCTCGCTTCTAGCCCAAGGTCCTGCACGCTACCGACTGTGCTGCAAAATCATGCTCGTGCAGCAGTCGATTTCCGCGCTTATAAACCTAGGGTCGTTACACTACTCCCTCCTTTCAAAGAGCGCGTCCTCGCGCAAGCTTGCGACTCTACGTATTACAGGAACGCGCTCACCGGCACACGCACTGTCGTGGATGGAAGGTCCGATCACTTCTGACACCAATGTTATGAAACAGCAGGGAGCAGGTCTCGGACCCTCGACCTTCTAGCCCGAGGTCCGGCGCGCTATCGACTGTGCCGCAAAAGCATGCTCGTGCGGCAGAGTCGATTTCCGCGCTTATAAACCCAGGGTCGTTACAATAACAACAACGCAATAACAACAACAATACTTTCCTAATCATTCATTACTGCTGCACTGCTTGTAGCGCTGAGTGGAAATAGGAAGAACGCGCATTTTATGGCTTATAAAAGTGTTGAATACAAAGTGTTAAACATGAACTCACTCAAAAAAACAGCAGTTCTTTGCTGTATTCGTTGACAGTCTCTCTCTAGACATGTTTTTTAAAGTTTTGAAATCTCACAGTATCTATTTTCTTGTAGCTTTCTTTTATGCCTGCTACGTTACTGCAGACTCGGATATCTGAACAATCTGATTGGCCAGCGGTAGCATAGTGTACTTGATTTCCTCTCCAGGCCCACCGGGAAGGCAGAGTTTGTACCTTCAGACACATGAAATTTCAACAGTTTGCTTACCCGGCGCGCAGGGCTTCTGAATTGGCTGCACCTACCACCAACAGCTCGAGACTAATAAAAAAAATAGTAACACAAGGCTTTATCGTTGGGTTTTTACAGAAATGTTTGGCGATTGGCTAGAAAGGCCTTGGAGATCGCAATCGACCGGTTGGTGACCACTGCTTTACAATGACCATTAGGGTGTACCTTTTCCATACACACTAAAAGTTTGAGCTTTTTGTGACTTTACCTACAATGCATACTCTATGAATATGGCCAAAGCAAGGAGTGGGAGGTAACCAAACTGTCTGGACCCGGTACCAGGTCCAAAACAGTCCCTTAGATATATTAAACGGGTTGTTAAAAGTGTTACTAATAAGAACAAACTGTTCTATACGAACAGACTTGAATAAGTCACAGAGAGATAACATACACATGTGAACAGAAGAACTTGTTAGAAAATAATGGATGAGATTCAATATTTTAACTATATACTATTTTTAGTTTTAATTTATTTATAAAATACATGTTGCTTGTTAAAACTATGGTTAAGTAAACTGCATACTGTTTAACCACTTGATGTCAAGTGGAATACAAATGATACTGTAACTGTATTACTGCATGTTACTCTAAGTTAAATTACTGTACGGTTAGTTCAAATGTTGACAAATTAAAATAATATTTTCATTTTTTTTCTCCATTTTTATCATTTAATGCAATCCCAAGGTGACTTGTTAATTCATTAAGATGCATCTGAGATTTTAGAGACTACCTCCATGCAGTAGCCAAGGTGTCTCAGTGTGTTTCTTACCAATGACTGTGTCTGGTATAAGTGGACCAGTATGGCCCTTACGTCCCTTACTGTCTCCATCGCCTTCCCCGTTTGCATTTGGGTCAATGTCATTGTTTGATGCTCCTATCAGCAATTATTATATCAGTTTGAAATATTGTAAAAAATGCATAAACCATTATACAGTAGACCTGAATACATATTGTACATTCTTATTAATGTAGGATGTTGTGCCAATGTGTTATCCTTTTCATTATACATTATTTTTCTATGTCGTCTATATACATTATCTTTTCAAGTACAGTATATAACATGTGTCCAATGTGTTTATAATCGAGATATCATTTGTCTTACCTTTGCCTTTGTCCGAAACATCAGTGGATTTCTTGTACTTGTCATCTCTTTCCTTCTCAGCATCTTTGATTTTACATACATAAAATGATTTAAAAAAAGGGGTTTACAAGTTGTTTATTAATGGTTAATTATTTGTTTATATAGATGATATAGTATAAACTACTTACACAACCTTTAAAATACTTTTAGGTAAGTAATTCCTTCATGTAAAGTGTTACTAACAAGAACAAATGTTCTACACAGACTTGAATAAGTCAATGAGACATAACATACCGTTGTGGACAGAAGAACCTGTTATACAAATGTTTATCATTTCATGCATGAGATTCAATATTTCAAGTATTTACTATTTTTGACATTAGTGTACTATTTTAAGGTGGGTTTTATCAAATGTATTTTGCTTGATATCTGTGGTTAAGTAAACTGCAATTCTGGTTAATCACTTGATGTCAAGTGGAATACAAATGATACTGTAAGTTTATTACTGCATGTTACTCTAAGTTAAATTACTGTAAGTTATGTTAAAATGTAGAAAATGTAAATAAAGTAAAATGTTTTTTTAGTGTTTATCATTTAATGCAATCCTAAGGTGACTTGTTAATTCATTAAGATGCATCTGAGATTTTAGAGACTACCTCCATGCAGTAGCCAAGGTGTCTCAGTGTGTTTCTTACCAATGACTGCGTCTGGTATAAGTGGTCCCTTACTGTCTCCATCTCCTTCCACGTTTGCATTTGGGTCAATGCCATTGTTTGATGATCCTATCAGTAATTATTGTATCAGTTGTCAATTTGAAATATCGTCAAAAATGCATAAACCATTATACACCTGAATACATATTGTACATTTCTATTAACATAGGATGTTGTGACAATGTGTTATCCTTTTCATTATACCATATTTTTCAAAGTCGACCCTATTACTTTCCTTTTTCTTTTTCAGTATATAACATATATGTCCAATGTGTTTATAATAGGGCTATCATTCGTCTTACCTTTGCCTTTGTCAGAATCATCAGTGGATTTCTTGTTCTTCTTGTCATCTCCTTCCTTTTCAGAGTCTTTCATTTCGCCAACTGATTTGCTAACTGATTTGCCACCATCTTTGGATTTGTTTGATCCACTTTTAGACTTGTTTTTTCCATCTCCGGTGTCTTTACCTTCCCCACTGTCTCCGCCTTCCCCACTGTCTCCGCCTTCCCCACTGTCTCCATCCCCAGTGTCAGGAGGAGGGGGTGCCAGGAGTGCCTCTCGGGCAAGCCTCTCCTCTTCCGCTCTGGCCTTGTTTGCAGCGTCGATCTGCTCCTGCCTTTCCTTCGCCAGTTTTTCCTGCTGCTCTTGAGCCAGTTTCCCCAGATCCAACCCTGTTCCACCAGCCTGGGTTGTTTTTCGCGTCTTCTTTTTACCATGGGAAGCAGGGTCGCTGTCAGCTGAGAGAGAAAGAGAGCGGGTGAGAGAAAGGGAGAGATAGGGGAATACTGTACAAGGTGCTCAGTGAGCATGGTTATTAAAATGATTATTGATATGGAACATTTCGATAAGTGTTGAGAAGACATAGTACCTCTCAAATCTGTCATGAGACCAGAACTGAGTTAGCGAGGTGAATAGTATATGTTGTTCAACCAAAAATGAATCAATCTGCTGTTTCCTTCATCTGAAACATTACATATTGTGCAAGATATGAAGATGTAATGTTACCTTCCACTATCAGCCAGGCACTGCATGTCTTGATTCCTGCCGCAGCAGAGTAGATACCCTTGTCCAGCTGGCTACAGTCCTTTATTAGCAGTCTGTGGATCAGCTTGTCTTCGGATACAGTTATGGTGTATTTCTCTCCCTCCTCCAGAGTGGCATTCTTGCCCATCCATTTGATTCTGGGACAGGGTTGTGACAGGACACACTCAAACATAGCATCCTCTCTCTCTTTGGCCTTCACCTCCTGGATCTTGACAATGAAATCCACTGTGGGAACTGGGAGTAAAAGGGGAAATGGAACAAGCTCATGGGAATAAATAAGGACAGTTTATTATCTTCTATCAAAAAGGAATGCTATTCATAATCACTCTGTGCTCATCTTACTCTTGAAGTCTGTAGAGAACAGATTGACCTCCTCAACATCCACCTGATAGAGCCCAGCATCCTCTGCCTTAAGGTCCCGCACACTGAAGATTAACTTCTTCCCAACAGTCTTTAAGCTGTGTTTCATTTCTTCTTCATCACTATAGGGAATCATTACACCATCCTGCAAGATGATACAGAGTTCACACAGTGACAGCTACTATCAGATATGAGTTCAAATTCAGTTCATTTCATCAATTTAAAAAAAGAAAAAACTAAAATCCTCATAGTTGATGGGGTGTATGACAATTTACATGTTTTGACATGGATATCATGGCAAAATGATAATGGGATGAAGTTACTCTGGAACCATAGAAAATGTAATTATATGCCTGGAACTTTGGGTGAGAAATTTAAAGGAGATACTATTGCCTTACAAGAAAGAAGGTGACAAATTCTGTTTTAATTGTGCAATGTCAGTCTTTCCTTTAAGGCAGTTGTCATCCATTAAAATGTTGTACAATGTTGAATGACAAGTTTGTTGTGTAAGTTGAGATAAAAGCTAAATTATGTATAATGATACCTTTGCCTCATGTGGAATCTGAATCAGAGGTCAACTTCTAGATGTCTCACCTTGTAGAGGAAAATCCTACTGGAGAGGTCTTTGAGCTCAAGGTCAAACTCAAACGAAGCAATGCCTACTCCTTTAATATCAATATGTTTCAGGTTATTGATGGTCTCAATATACTGAGGAAGGGATGGCAGATGGTTTGGAAGATCACCACGAGGAAAAGGGTGGAGAGAAAATAATGGATGAGAGGGAGGGGAGTGGAGAGAAATGGAGTTTAAAATCACGAGGATGAAATGATAGGTTAAGGCTATTGCCACAATGACTTAATGTAGTTAACTAGTTACACTTCAATTAATTTCAGACACTATGAATCATGAGGTTCATACTGGTCATGTAGGTTTTCACACAAGCCATGAGCTACATTATATGACCAAAAACAGTACACACAGAAGACGTTTTGCACATACTGAATGTGCCCAATTCTCAAACCTGGGCCTGTTCCTCCTGTCTCTCCTTTTTCTTCTCACTGAGTTTCTTCAGCATTACACGGAAGTCTTTGACACCAAACTCAGCGCAGATTCGTTCATAGTCCTTCCTGTCTGCACTCATGATGATTTCCCAGAACCTTTCATCGATTTCTCCAGGTTCTTTCACAGCTTCCTCTTTGTCCACTCCCTTCCTGGTTGAAACATGACAGAAGCATGGCTTGAGTATTGGTACAAAACCATATACCATATTCTGTAGGATCTTCGTCAATGGTGGTCGTTGACATTTAAAAGGATTAGGATGATTTTTGCTTTATTAGCATGGCCTTTTTTCTAGTACGGCATATTGGATGACTGTCATTCATATTCCATTCACCTAGCTCAATGTAACATCGATAGGTTTAGGTTACTACATGATACTAGAATTGTCCCTGTACCCATCATGAGTTTGCTACAAACTAAACTGTGAATGAAAGTTTAAGAATGAAAACCTTTCCAAGTCAAACCTTCATATCCTGACCGCTAACTATTACACACAGCCTACATCATTGTCAGGTCATAGTCAACATAGCTACAAGAACTAACACGTTAGTAAAGTCGCTCAATCATGCAGTAAAGTGTACTCAGCAGCAATCAGTTTAGCAGTTACACTGGCGGGCTCCGGTGGCAATAAATGAATAAAACCAAAAGCTTATCTTGGTAGCATTCCAGTGTTGGATAGCCATAGCCAGCTAGCTAACATACCACCCCTCTCTGTTAGCTAGCTACTATGGAATAAATTAATTTGTTCAAAACTGTTCAAATATTGACTTTCTCTGTCTTTGAGTCAACTACTCACCACATTTCATGCACTAGCTGTAGCATATGCTTTTAGTACTAGATTCATGCTCTGATCCTTTGATTGGGTGGAAAACATGTCAGTTCATGCTGCAAGAACTCTGATAGATTACTGTGGAAGTCTATGGAAGGGGCTGAGAACCATGAGCCTCATAGGTTTTGTATTGAAGTCAATACCCTACAGAATGCTGCTGAGGCTACTAAAGACCTTCATTGCAAAACCGTGTGTTTGAATCAATTATTTAGTGACGTGATTAAATTTAGTATAGTTTTATCTAAAAAAGGATAACTTCTTTAATGTTTCACTATTTACATTTTTCTGGTTCTCCCCTTACTCCTCCGAAGAGCCTCCACTGAGCTTAGTTTCCCCATTTGTAAGCATTGTGGTCATCCCATCGCACTGTTTTGTCAGGCACAGAGGTCCCTGTTTACAAATACATGTAATGTAAATAGAAGGGTTTGGTTACTGATATCATGATATCATGATCGTCTCATATCTTACCTTTTTCTGAGCAATTTCCTGAACTCTGCTGGATCTACTGAACCTAAACAAAATAAAGGACGCTCAATGTTACCCAACTTAATGTAAAGTGAGAAGATACCATTGGAGTCTGGTGGGAGGAACTATAGGAGGATGGGCTCATTGTATTGGCTGGAATGGAATAAATGGAACCGTATCAAACACCTCAAACATATGGAAACCACTTTCCATTTACTCCATTCCAGCCAATACAATGAGCAAGTCGTGCTATATCTCCTCATACTAGGCTCCACTGCAGAATACTCACTGGGCAAAAACTAGTTGAATCAACGTTGCTCCCACATTATTTTGACAAAATAAACAAATGTGATGATGTTGAATCAACATGGAAAACTGATTGGATTTGCAAAAAGTTATCAATGTAAGCGAATTTCATCTTTTTGGGGGTATTTCATGTTGAAATCACATTAGCTGACAACTCAAACAAATGTAAATCAAACTAAATGTTGAACTGATGTCTGTGCCCAGTGGGTAGTCACATTAAATATCTGGTTCTAGTAACACCTTATTTGGATAGACCCAAATAGATGTTCAACTGTCAACAAACTATTCAACCAACTACTCACTACCCGGAGTTTGATAGTTTGAACATCTACAGTATGGATGATCTATTGTGGAGTATGTATCCAAATGTCTAAAAATGGTGCTATTGGTGGTGGAGGGTTCAGTAAGGAGGAAACTAGATGGTAACAGGGCAGCTAAACCAGATTCATGTTTGCAGAGCAGGATACATCATATTCATTTAAATGAAAACAGGTGTATGCCCATCGGCTTCGCAAGATTACGCTTTGGTTCTAGATTTCAACATGCAGCTCACGCCCGAGAACAACAGGATAAAATGCCTCACTCTACTCACCTCAGCAAAAAGTATTGATTCCAATGTAGCAGATAAATAACAAACTGTTTTCTCACTGCTCCAGTGTAGCTTTAGAGTAGTTGTGCAATGCCCATGGTGAGGTGGTTACTGTTTAATGTGATGTAGGTAAATAAGCAGTAGCAAAAGTATGTCAAATATGTACAAAGTAAATACAGTGCATTCGAAAAGTATTCAGACCCTTTGACTTTTTCTAGATTTTGTTACGTTACTGCCTTATTCTAAAATTAATTAAACCGCCCCCCTCATCAATCTACACACAATACCCCATAATGGCAAAGCAAAAATAGGTTTTTAGATTTTTTTGCGAATTTATAAAAAATAAACTAAAATATTAAAATATTACATTTACATAAGCATTCAGACCCCTACTCAGTACTTGTTGAAGCACCTTTGGCAGCGATTACAGCCTAGAGTCTTCTTGGATATGACTCTACAAGCGTGGCACACCTGTATTCTCTTCAGAGATGTTCGATTGGATTCAAGTCTGGGCCCTGGCTGGGCCACTCAAGGACATTCAGAGACTTGTCCCGAAGCCACTACTGTGTTGTCTTGGCTGTGTGCTTAGGGTCGTTGTCCTATTGAAAGGTGAAACGTCGCCCCAGTCTGAGGTCCTGAGCGCTCTGGAGCAGGTTTTCATCAAGGATCTCTCTGTACTTTGCTCCGTTAATCTATCCCTCAATTCTGTGTGATGACCCTCCCAGTCTGTCTGCCAAATTCTTTCTCTTTGATCTTGTTTTCCTGAATAGGATGTCGGAGTGTGGAGCTGGGAGTGTTGTCAGTGAAATGGGATAAATTCCCCCATACATTGAGGAGACTCTCTCCACGCAGACACACTGTTGTTTTTGGTTGTGGCATTTTGGGGCTTCTTTGTGTTCCTTTGTTTTGGCATCTCTCAACATCCCTCATTATCATCATCTACTCACTTACACTACTGACTACACACAATTGTTACTTGGATATAGTTTACTTTATTTAATAAACATGTTTGTAATTTCTTTATCTCCTTGTTGTCTCCCTCTTTGTTATGGGCTATGAGCTGATTCTTAACACCTCCCTGTCCCTGCCGCTGAAAAATATCCACACAGCACGATGCTACCACCACCATGCTTCACCATAGGGATGATGCCAGGTTCCAAAAGATGTGACGCTTTGCATTCAGGCCAAAGAGTTCAATCTTGGTTTCATCAGACCAGAGAATCTTGTCATGTGCCTTTAAGTGAGGAGTGGCTTCCGTCTGGTCTCTCTACAATAAAGGCCTGATTGGTGGAGTGATGCAGAGATGGTTGTCCTTCTGGAAGGTTCTCCCATCTCCACAGAGGAACTCTGGAGCTCAGTCAGAGTGACCATCAGATTCTTGGTCACCGCTCTGACCAAGGCCCTTCTCCCCCAAGTGCTCAGTTTGGCCGGGCGGCCAGCTCTAGGAAGAGTGTTGATGGTTCCAAACTTCTTCCATTTAAGAATGATGGAGGCCACTGTAGTTATGGATCTTCAATGCTGCAGAAATGTTTTGGTACCTTTCCCCAGATGTGTACCTTGACACAATCCTGTGTCAGAGCTCTACGGACAATTCCTTCAATCTCATGGCTTGGATTTTGGCCTTACATGCACTGTCAAATGTGGGACATTATATAGACGTGTGTGTACCTTTCCAAATGATGTCCAATCTATTTAATGTACCAAAAGTGGACTCCAATCAAGTTGCAGAAACATCTCAAGGATGTTCAATGGAAACAGGATGCACCTGAGCTCAATTTCGAGTCTCATAGCAAAGGGTCTGAATACTTATGTAAATAAGGTATTTCTGTTTTTTATTGTTAATACATTTGCAAAAATGTTTGAAACCTGTTCTTACTTTGTCATTATGGGGTATTGCGTGCAGATTGATGAGATTTTGCAAAAATGTAATACATTTTAGAATAAAGCTGTAACGTAACAAAATGTGTAAAAGGTCAAGGGGTTTGAATACTTTCCGAATGCACTATATACACAAAGAAAATAGGGTTCCTCAAGGATTCTTTGGGAAAGATGTGGAATCATAATGACTCAAATAATATCCCTTTGAGCCCTGAAATGATTATTTGCAGTTCACAAAAGTGTTCTTTGCTCTATGAGTGATAATTCAAATGTTGGGGGCGGCAACTCATTAGAATATTTTTGGGTCCAGTTTGCGCACAGCTCTTTTTGTGTAACCAGGAGTGAGAGTAACATTCCAGTTAATGTAATCTATTGTGTTATGCCATTACACGTTATATATGACTATGGCTAATGTCAGAGTCTTGTGAAAGAATCACACAAAATGGCCTTGTGAGAAGTGATGTCTAAATCAGTGATACGCAAGCCGTTCCAGAGCTGGTGTATGAAATCTATGTCTTCTTCTTCTCTGTTTTTTAAATACAACATCTGAAAATGTCATCCACAACCACAAAAATAATTTTAAAGAGCTAAAGCAAGTCCCACAATTTTACTTAATTTAAAATGACCATTTTAGTTCATATTGAACAATGTTTTGCATTTGTCAATGAGCCGGAAGTTGAGAGACAAATGTGTTTGAATGGCTTTGGGCTACATGACGTTAATATAAAACAATAAACGTGACGATGAACAGACAGGAACATAAATTGGACAGAAATCAAATAATAAGTAAGCATAAATCTAAACCAAGATTATAAGGACTTAATAATGCCGGATAATAGCCATGTAGCAACCTGTCCCCTGTCTGGCTGCAACAGGAATGACAGAGCTTACATATGTTTCCATCAAGGCCTCACGTTTGAATATCAGCCTACCTTTGCAACAAATCAACAAATAATGGAATGAAAAAAATGGATTTTGTGGCCCATGAGAGGGCCACAAAAATACATTCAGGTAATACAAGCACACACAATTGCCATAAATACACACTTCAATTATTAGTGTAGAACCATGCCTAAGTATTGAATAAACAGGGTACACATTGCTCTCCCACTGGGATTTAGCCAACTGGGCATTACCCAACACAAAGGATGGACGAACACATGGACGAACGAAGTTCTGGTTGACACGCCCCCTTCCTGAGCACGACAAGGGAACAAATATTTCACCTCTTAAATTACGAGGAATCAAAGGTAAGTTCTAATCATTACTTTTAACATAGGAATAGCCATCCTAATAATAACATATGTGCAATTTGTAGGAGTAACATTAAAACACAAAAAGCATGATTAACAGAGTGAAACTAGTGGAGCAGCAAACAAATGTTTGGTGCCAAAACCTATTGAATGACTGCATCCTAAAAGTGATACTTGTTGGCAAATGATCAACAGTACCACATGACATGGTAAGCAAACACATACATGCAATGATTAAATGTGCTTTCAAAATTAAAAAATGGTTTCCATAAACAATGCTGTTTTTTTAGAGAACAGGTAAAAATATTAGGCCACGGATTGAAAAGTCTCCTTCTCCAAATACTCTTTTGTAGTTTAAAAAAACCTTTAATCATGGATGGATGGATGGATGAATGAATGAAAATACCCACCTATGTCTTCTAACTGCTCCATGGCCTTCTTCTTCTTGAATCCAACTAATAACAGACGTTTAGGGTTAGCATCAAAATACAAGGACTCAACTGATCATACAAGTAAGTTATATGAAGTGTAAAGAAACAAACATTCTCACCCTCAATCACATTCAATGCTGCAGTGCAAATAGCTTTGCCATATTCATTGATAGCATAGCATTTGTAAGTGTCTGCCTCCTCTCCAGACACTCTGTGAATCTGGTGAAATAAATTAACTGTTTAATCACAACTGAACAGATTCATAGGTTATATGCATACTCTTGTGCATAAGGTTAGACTCACCTCTAAAGTGTATTCACCAGTAGCTTCATCATATTTCTTTTGAAATGTTTCTGTGTCTGACATATCCCCCTTAGCTCTTCCCCAAGTCACCTCTGGTTTGGGATCCCCACACACATTGGCTTTGAAAATGGCTAATTTACCTGTATGATGTGCAAAAACATTGATTCATTATAAAATACCCCAATCCCAACGTGAAAAAGGATTGAAAGGAATGTGAGTCTTATTTAGTTATTGCTTGCTTTTTTCAAGTCTACCAACAAGTCTACCAGCAGGCCTGCTAGCTAAGATAGTTAGACAAGGTAGCTACTCTAACTTGATTGATAGCATGAAAAGGCTTCTTGGTAGCTAGTTATGAGTTTGGGAGATTGGGAATCTTTCTGGACTAGCTAAAGCCAACTTAATAAAAGCTAAGTGTAGTATTACAAATAAAAAAAACATGTATTTAAAAATGTTTGACAAATCTTAGGGGACACGTGCCCCTGTGCCCCCTATGGGCATGACACCTCTGAGCATATAGACCAACACTGAGAGGGCCTAGGCCTGATATAGAAAACCTAAAACATCCTGGGGGCTCACCCTCTTGAATGGTTAGAGCGATGGGTTTGCGAAGGAAGTCTGGGGTGCTCTTGCCCTCCGGTAGAACCTCTATAAACTGCGTGATCATGACCCCAGGGACCTTGGACCTCTTCTTGATGCCAGCTGGAGAAAAGATGAGAAGTAAGAGGGAAATAAGTCTGATTAAGCCCCAACAAATGTTTTACAAAAACACAAATCCAATCAATGAATCAATACATGAACTGCACTCAAAAATGGCATGAATCAATTATCAATTATTCAATCATGATATATAAATACAATACATTCGGGATGTATTGGGACTCCTTGACCTTTTCCACATGTTGTTATGTTAAAGCCTTATTCTAAAATGGATTATATTGTCCCCCCCCCCTTATTAATCTACACACAATACCCCACAAAGCAAAAGAGGGTTTTTAGATTTTTTAGCACATCTATATAAAATAAAATGTACATAAGTATTCAGACCATTTACTCAGTATTTTGTTAAAGCACTTTTGGCAGAGATTACAGCCAGCATTCTTCTTGGGTAAGACGCTACAAGCTTGGCACACCTGTATTTGGGGAGTTTCACCCATTCTTCTGTGCGGATAATATTCTTTAATCACTGCCAAGGGTGCTTGAACAAAGTACTGAGTAAATGGTCTGAATACTTATGTAAATGTGATATTTAAGCTTTTTATGTTTAATACATTTGAAAAATGTCTAAAAACCTGTTTTTGCTTTGTCAATATGGGGTATTGTGTGTAGATTGATGAGGGGGAAAAACAATTTAATCAATTTTAGAATAAGGCTGTAATGTAACAAAATGTGGAAAAAGACAAGGGGTCTGAGTACTTTCTGAATGCACTGTATATATACAGTACCAGTCAAAAGTTTGGCCACGCCTACATTACTCATTATAAACGCATGCTTTTCAACCGATTGCTGCCCGCACCTGCCCGCCCGGCCAGCATCACTACTCTGGACGGTTCTGACTTAGAATATGTGGACAACTACAAATACCTAGGTGACTGGCTGGACTGTAAACTCTCCTTCCAGACTCAAATTAAACATCTCCAATCCAAAATTAAATCTAGATTCAGCTTCCTATTTCGCAACAAAGCCTCCTTCACTCACGCTGCCAAACATACCCTCATAAAACTGACTATCCTACCGATCCTCGAACATCGGCGATGTCATTTACAAAATAGCCTCCAACACTCTACTTAGCAAACTGGATGAAGTCTATCACAGTGCCATCCGTTTTGTCACCAAAGCCCCATATACCACCCACCACTGCGACCTGTATGCTCTAGTCGGCTGGCCCTCGCTACATATTAGTCGCCAGACCCACTGGCTCCAGGTCATCTATAAGTCTTTGCTAGGTAAAGCTCCGCCTTATCTCAGCTCACTGGTCACCATAACAGCACCCACCGGTAGCGCACTCCAGCAGGTATATCTCACTGGTCATCTCCAAAGCCAACACCTCCTTTGGCCACCTTTCCTTACAGTTCTCTGCTGCCAATGACTGGAAGAATTGCAAAAATCACTCAATTTGGAGACTTATATCTCCCTCACTAACTTTAAGCATCAGCTATCTGAGCAGCTTACCGATCGCTGCAGCTGTACACAGCCCATCTGTAACTAGCCCATCCAACTACCTACCTCATCCCCATATTGTTTTTATGAATTTTTTGCTCTTTTGCACACCAGTATTTCTACTTGCAAATCATCATCTGCACATCTATCACTCCAGTGTTAATTAGCTAAATTGTAATTACTTTGCTACTATGACGCATTTATTGCCTTACCTCCTGACGCCATTTGCACACCCTGTATATAGACTTCTTCTATTGTGTTATTGACTGCACGTTTGTTTATTCCATGTGTAACTCTGTGTTGTTGTTTGTGTCGGATTCCTTTGCTTAATCTTGGCCAGGTTGCAGTTGTGAATGCGAACTTGTTCTTAACTGGCCTACCTGGTTATAAAAAGGTGAAATAAAAATGTTCTATATTTTTTTCTCCAAAATGGCAGCTTTGCACACTTGGCACTCTTGGCTTTTCCAACAGTCTTGAAAGAATTCTCACATATGCTGAGCACTTCTTGGCTTTTGCTCCTCTGCGGTCCAACTCATCCCAAAACATTGGGTGATTGTGGAGACCAGGTCATCTGTTGCAGCATTCCATCACTCTCTTCTTGGTCAAATAGCCCTTACACAGCCTGGAGGTGTGTTGGGTCATTGTCCTGTTGAAAAATAAATGATAGTCCCACTAAACGCAAACCAGATGGGATGGAGTATCACTGCTGAATGCTGTGGTAGCCATGCTGGTTAAGTGTGCCTTGAATTCTAAATAAATCACAGACAGTGACACCAGCAAAGCACCCCCACTCCTCCATGCTTCATTGTGAGAACCACACATGCAGATATCATCCGTTCACCTACTCTGTGTCTCACAAAGACATGACGGGTGGGAATCCCAAAATCTCAAATTTGGACTCATCAGACCAAAGGACAGATTTCCACGGTCTAATGTCCATTGCTTGTGTTTCTTGGCCCAAGCAAGTCTCTTCCTCTAATTGGTGTCCTTTAGTAGTGATTTCTTTGCAGCAATTTGACCATGAAGGTCTGATTCATGCAGTCTCCTCTGAACAGTTGATGTTGAGATGTGTCTGTTACTTGAACTCTGTGAAGCATTTATTTGGGCTGTAATTTCGAAGGCTGGGAATTTTAGTGAACTCTGGTAAGTCTGTGTTTTCCTTTCCTGTGGCGGTCCTCATGAGAGCCAATTTCATCATAGCGCATTATGGTTTTTGTGACTGCACTTGAAGAAACTTTCAAAGTTGACATTTTCTGTATTGACTGACCTTCATGTCTTAAAGTAATGATGAACTGTCCTTTCTCTTTGCTTAGTTGAGCTGGTCTTGTCACAACATGGACTTGGTATTTTACCAAATAGGGCTATCTTCTGTATACCATCCCTACCTTGTCACAACAGAGCTGATTGCCTCAAATGCAAACAAATGAACTTTTAACAAGGCACACCTGTTAAATAAAATGCATTCCAGGTGACTACCTCATGAAGCTGGTTGAGAAAATGGCAAGAATGTGCAAAGCTGTCATCAAGGCAAAAGGTGGCTACTTTGAATAATCTCAAATATAAAATATATTTTGATTACTGCATGTTTCCATATGTGTTATTTCAAAGTTGATGTTTTCACTATTATTCTACAATGTTGAACATATTAAAAATAAAGAAAAACCCTTGAATGTGTAGGTGTGTCCAAACTTTTGACTGGTACTGTATATATGTATGTATATTTACTTCTATTTTGTTTAACATACTATGCACTCTGGTCAGGTTGTTTATTTTGCATGACTGATATTTAGGTTGTGGCTTTATCTGACTTCTTATCCTCACCAGCAGATGTCAGTCATGATGTGCTTTTCCACATGTGAGGTACTGGAAATGGTTTGTCTGAATGCCTTCACTGTTCACATGACAGGACAATAAACATCCAAAGTGCACTGGGCAGTACATTTTTTACAAATTGTTCTTGTCCTTGAATGTGAATAGTATTTTACAATTTCACACAGGAAAATGTTTGAGTTTTTGGAAGTGTTTTGTCGCGTGTTTTGTATTTTTTATATTTTCGTCACAGAATGTAGACATCAAAGGAAAATCAACCTCTTTATCCTGAAGTACATTGATTACAGTTTACCTTTATGTTTTACAATATCTTAAGAAAATAAACATTTATATTTCCTGTTATGTGCATTCCAGAAGAATGTGCATGAATACTACACAATCTTCTAAAACATGAATCCAACACAGATACTATACCACTGACGTTTGAATCCAAAATAGTTGAAAATGTTGTTTGTTTGTGTTTTTCATCTTCAAATACGTCCAGAGGTCACACCTGACCTGAAGGCAGCATGAGGTTAACTGATTTAATTAATTGCCCAGAATATTTAGAATCTCAGGACAACCAATCAAAATCAATTTACCTCAATATATGGAATTTGAAAACCAAAACACCAGTGAGTGAAAAAGCGAAACTTGCTTTTTGATCATCACTGTCCTACCTTTTTTCTCTTCTTCCTGTTCAGCCTCTGAAGGGCCTGGGTGTGCAAAGACAAAAGGATGACATGGAAGCAGATGGGTCAAGAAACATTCATCCTGGTAAGGACTTGGAGAGAGGGAGAGGAGAAGTACCTTTCTGGCAAAGACATGGTTTAGGCCTAGTACTTTGGCAGAATGGCAGAGAGACATTAGAATCCTCATACATTACAATATGTATGGTAAAGACAGGATATATTCCAACATAGGGACATACAATACATTTGTAACACATTACTTAAAGCCATAAGTTAACATTATGTAACATATTATGTAAGCTTTATAATACACAATCATAAAGGCTCATATATGCCTAAAACAAGTAATGAAGGATTTTTGGCTTAAAGTAAAGTGTGACCAATTTATTAAATGGGGTGAAAGACAAATACAGGTACAAAGACATTTTGCTACATTTGGAATGTAGTTTTGTACATTTAAGGACAATAGTTAAAGACATATCCCTAATGGGCTTAACTAATGGTACTACAAGGACCAAGTTAGTACGGCAATACAACTTCATTCATTTCTTGCAGAAAATGTCATGTTGTAGAGATTTTTCCTCTTTCCTGTGAGACATGGTACTGGACCCTAGAGCTTGATTTCATGGCCCTCCCTCCCCATCATCAGGGCAATTCCAATGTTCTTGTGTTTATGTTCTACTCAACTCCGATTCAATGGCTATATTTCAAAGAGCTGCCATTGTGTATAAAGGAGACAAACCTCGGGCTCATCTGCAATGTTCAATATTCAGTGAGACTGAACATTAATTTTAAACCGAGTTCCATCTTGTCTTGTTCATTGTCTTGGGTCTTAGTCGCCTCTTCTGAAACTGCTGATCACTTGAAACAAAATGTTCTTATTTCCTTTGTTGTGGTTTTTCTTGGGGTGGTTTATCTCCCAAATGGTGCAGCGGTCTAAGGTACTGCATCTCAGTGCTAGAGGTATCACTACAGACCCTGGTTTGATTCCAGGCTGTATCACAACCAGCTGTGATTGGGAGTTCTATAGGGCGGTGCACAATTGGCCCAGCGTCGTCAGGGTTAGGGTTTGGCCGGGGTAGGCCATCATTGTAAATAAGAATTTGATATAAATTGACTTGCCTAGTTAAATAAAGGTTACATAAAAAAATAATACATAACATTTCATAATAGACTGATCAGGGACCTTGGTACATCCATAGTTCCTGAGAGTTAAGAGTTGGCAGGAGCGCTGATATTGCCATTCTGTGGTCCTCAGTAGTGTCTTTTTAGGCATTACAATAAAGCAAATATCTGAAATGTTTGTCTCATCAGTTCCTTTAATGTAATTCCACAAGGTACTATTAATCAATCACACTACGGCCCACTAGCCACAATGCCTGAAAACATTGCCAAAGTACAATTTCTTCAATCCATTGAGTTCCCTAAGGACAGCCTTTTCACAATATGAAAAATGGTCAAACAAATTCTCCTGTTCATAATGGGAAAATAATTGGCCCCAGAGAAAAATAGTTTACATGATGAAAGCATTTTTGTAACCCGGCTATTATCAAAAAGAGTTTTACTTGGCCAATATAAGTAGCAATGCTAAAGCAGGCTTTCTGCCAACATACACAATACCATGTCGTGAAAAAGTATTTTCCCCTTTCTGATATTCTCTATTTTTGCAAATCTTTGACACTGAATGTTATCAGATCTTCAATCAAAACCTAATATTACATAAAGGGAACCTGAGTTGACAAATTACAATTCAAATGAATTGCCGCCGTACACTAAATAACTGGTTGAGGCACCTTTAACTGAATTGACTGCAACCAAATGCTTCCTGTAGTTGTTGATCAGTCTCATTGCTGTGGAGGGATTTTGGCTCACTCTTCAATGCAGAACTGCTTTAACTCAGTGACATTTTTGTGTTTTCAAGCATGAGCTGCCAATTTCAAGTCTTGCCAGAACATCTCAATTGGGATTAGGTCTGGACTTTGACTAGGCTATTCCAAAAAGTCAAGTGTGTTGCTTTTTAACCAATTTTCAAGTAGACTTGATTGTGTGTTTTGGATCATTGTCTTGCTGCATGACCCAGCTGTGCTCCAGCTTCAGCTCACAAACAGATGGCCTGACATTCTCCTGTAGAATTCTATGATACAGAGCAGAATTCATGGTTCATTCTATTAAGGCAAGTCGTCCAGGTCCTGAGGGAGCAAAGCATCCCCAAATCTACCAACACCATGCTCAACTGGTCAACCTGGTCAAATAAAGGTGAAATAAAATCAAATAAAAAAACGTTGGTATGAGGTTCTTACTCAAGTTTGTCAAAAGGCACCTGGAAGCACCTGGATGATCATCAAAACTCATGGAAGAATGTTCTACGGACAGATGAGTGAAAAGTCAAACTTTTTGGATGACATGGGTCCCATTATCCCATTAATATTGAGTATCAAAAATATGCTAAAGTTAAGACATTTTTTGAAAGGGGGAAAATACTTTTTCACATAACTGTATATAAAAAAGTATTGGACACCCCTTCAAATGAATGGAATCAGCTATTTTAGCCACAACCAGTGCTGACAGGTGTATAAAATCGAGAACACAGCAATGCAATCTCCATTGGCCGTCGAATGGCCTTGCTGAAGAGCTCAGTGACTTT
The DNA here is from genome assembly GCF_023373465.1 of Oncorhynchus keta. Classification (NCBI taxonomy): domain Eukaryota; kingdom Metazoa; phylum Chordata; class Actinopteri; order Salmoniformes; family Salmonidae; genus Oncorhynchus; species Oncorhynchus keta. The sequence goes on from NC_068448.1 coordinate 24,209,029, forward strand.
CAACGTGGCACCATCATAGGATGCCACCTCCCAACAACGTCTAGGAGCAACAACGGCTCAGTTGCCAAGTGATAGGCCACCCAAGCTCACAGAACCGGACCGCAGAGTACTGAAGCGCGTAGCGTGTGGAAATCGTCTGTCTTCAGTTGTAACACTCACTACCAACTTCCAAACTGCCTCTGGAAGCAACTTCAGCACAATAACTGTTCGTCGGGAGCTTCATGAAATGGGTTTCCATGGCCGAGCAGCAGCACACGAGTCTAAGATTCCAGTGAAGGGAAATCTTAACACCGTAGCATACAATTACATTCTAGATGATTCTGTGCTTCCAACTTTGTGGCAACAGTTTGGGCAAAGCCCTTTCGTATTTCAGCATGAAAATGCCCCTGTGCACAAAGCAAGGTACATACAGAAATGGTTTGTCGAGATCGGTGTGGAAGAACTTGATTGGCCTGCACAGAGCCCTGACCTCAACCCCATCTAACTCCTTTGGGATGAATTGGAACGCCGGCTGCGAGCCAGGCCTATTTGCTCAACATCAGTGCCCAACCTCACTAATGTTCTTGTAGCTGAATGGAAGCAAGTCCATGCATCATTGTTCCAACATCTAGTGGAAAGGCTTCCCAGAAGAGTCAAGGCTGTTATAGCAACAAAGGGGGACCAACTCCATATTAATAGCCATAATTTTGGAATCAGATGTTCGACAAACAGGTGTCCACATACATTTGGTCATGTAGTGTTTGCTGCCAATATAGGCTACTGCAATACCACAGTGCACCACAAGTTATCCCCATCTTTATTTTCTCTGGCAATCATTGGGGGCCTTGTGAAGATAACGCTTGATGTTTGATGTCTTCTCTGTCTTAGTATGTACTGTACTGGAATTAGGAAGGAGAGAAAGGAACACTCATGTATACAGTACCTCCTTGGCCAGTGGCCGTCTGGTCTGTGACCTTTGACTTCTTCCACATCTTGGCAGATATGTGTGTGTGATCCAAAAGCTCAGTCAACCAGGGGGCTCTCTGTAAATGAAAACATCATGTAAACATCAACTGATTGATTACTTAGGAATTTTTATATTTTCAATCATTGTTCTCCATTATACTTTATCTATCACGAGAATGTCTTTCCAAAAGAGGTTGCAGAGTCCAAAGTTCCTGAACACAGCAGCTGTATGTCTGTCTCTAGAAGGCAATGTTAACATGTCATCTGTAAAGTCTTGCACTTGCTGAAGTGTCCATTAAATGTGGAGTGTGAAGGATGCATGTTGTGTATGAACTTTAGGCTGATGCCCTTTTCCTGTGTGACTGATAGTGACCACAGCTCATAACAGTGACAATGACACATGCTCAGGGTGCACAGTGTGCTGTACCGTAGACTGTATTTAATCTAAGAGATGAAAAGTTCCTTGTTGTTGGCTGACAATATCCATAATTTATGGGACGCATATGATTGTGTGTGTGTGTGTCTGTGTGTGTGTGTGTGTGTGTGTGTCTGTGTTTGTCATAATCTGGTAAATATACAGCATACAGTACATTGCCTTTCATCTTTTTGTGTGGTGTTGTCATTTTAAACTGTCAGAAGCCAATTTAATTACATGGGATTCAGAAGATGTATTACCTTTCATTAAACAGCCAAGACTAACCCTGTGCATGTGATAGGGCACATACCTCATAAAACTATGATCATGCTATCACCAAGATTGTGCAAATGACTGGAGTGGTTATACTTGAATGGGTACGCAGATAGAAATAGCAAGGTCAACAAAGGTTTTTGATATAAAAATGCAAACAAGTATCTAGTTTGTAACAGTTTTTGGCAAACGATCTGATCTGTTTGAGAGAAAAAAAAGAGAAAAAAAAAGGCAAAATATCAGAATTAGAGTGACTGTGCCAAAAAGTGTCAGACTTAAGGTGATTGCAGTAGAAAAGCTTAAGGGGCTTGGTTAGGGTTGCAAAGGGAGGGTATAATACTGGAAACATTCATTTTCCACTAAACTACCAGAATATTGTTGTCTTTCAAGGATTTTATGTAATCTATTACTTAAGTACCCTTTTGAGTACTTCAGATTATCACAGGTGTCTGTAATAATCGCTGGCCTCCTATGTGGCCTTGTCAAATAAATTAAATAATTGAATAAGATGATTTTAAAATAAAAAATATGTCAAAGCTGTAAAACATTATCCTAAATATAAACCATCAACCAATTGAATACCATAGGTGTTTAATATGGGGGTTTCAGCATGAAATATCCTTTATATATAGTAAACATCCCCACAGCATGATGATGCCACCACCATGCTTCACAATTGGGATGGTGCCAGGTTTCCTCCACACACATTTAGGCCAAAGAGTTCAATCTTGGTTTAATCAGACCAAAAAAATATTGTTTCTCATAGTCTGAGAGTCTTCAGGTGCCTTTTGGCAAACACCAAGCGGGCTGTCATGTGCCTTTTACTGAGGAGTGGCTTCTGTCTGGCCTCTCTGGTGGAGTGCTGCAGAGATATTTGTCCTTCTGGAAGGTTCTCCCATCTCCACAGAGGAACTCTGGAGCTCTGTCAGAGTGACCAGGTTCTTGGTCACCTCCCTGACCAAGGCCCTTCTCCCCCGATTGCTCAGTTTGGCCAGGCAGCCAGCTTTAGGAAGTGTCTTGGTGATTCCAAACTTCTTCCATTTAAGAATGATGGAGGCCACTGTTTTTGGGGACCTTCAAAGCTGCATACTTTTTTTGGTATCTTTTCCCAGATCTGTGCCTCGACACAACCCTGTCTCGGAGCTCTACAGATAATTCCTTCAACCTCATGGCTTGGTTTTTGCTATGACATGCACTGCCAACTGTGGGACATTAGAAAGACAGGTGTGTGCCATTTCAAATCATGTCCAATCAATTGAATTTACCATCATGTCCAATCAAGTTGCAGAAACATCTCAAGGATGATCAATGGAAACAGCATGCACCTGAGCTCAATAGTCTAGTCTCACAGCAAAGGGTCTGAATACTTATGTAAATAAGGCATTTCTATTTTTTATTGTTAATACATTTGCAAAAATGTCTGAAAACCTGTTTTTACTTTGTCATATTGGGGTATTGCTTGTAGATTGATGAGATTTTATAAAAATGTAATACATTTTAGAATAAAGCTGTAACGTAACAAAATGTGTAAAAAGTCAAGGGGTTTGAATACTTTCCAAATGCACTATATACACAAAGAAAATAGGGTTCCTCAAGGGTTCTTTCGGAAAGGTGTGGAATCGTAATGACTCAAATAATATCCCTTGAGCCCTGAAATTATTATTTGCAGTTCACAAAAGTGTTCTTTGCTCTATGAGTGATAATTCAAATGATGGGGGGGCGACTCATTAGAATATTTCTAAAAACATTTTTCTTGTTTTGCCATTATAGGCTATTGTGTGTAGATTGATGAGAAAAAGGCTGGAACGTAACAAAATGTTGAAAAAGTCAATGGGTCTAAATACCTTCCGAAGGCACTGTATATATTTTTAATACTTTTATTTGTTTCACTGTCAACATGTATTTGAAATAAATGTTTTGGCATCAAACTGGTAGCAGTGGTGAAAACAGTCAATAGTTGAACAGGTTGCGGAAGGAGTTATAAATATGCCATTGTTGATTAGATGCTTTTTTCACTATTTAGGCTATTTTCTCTTGAACCATATGATCTATCTACTAGAAACTCATGGACAATTTGAACACCGATATAAAAAAGGAATACTATATAGGAATTCAATATAAATGACCAAAGTTACGATTGCCATAGATTTGATATTAACTACCAAAATGACGGAAGATTCCAATAATTTCGTAAATTACTGGTACTGTAGCTTTCATCCCTAGACTTGGTATGAGGCAATTCTCAAACGTTTAGAGCTGTGGATACTGTATGTCTTATCATAAAGCACTTTGATACAACTGCAGATGTAAAAAGGGTTAATAAAATAATAATGATTGATTATCAAGATAGCATTCTTTGTCAATAACGCACATACCGTTCTAATTGAGCATTCCATGCTCTAAGTCTAAACCATTAGAACTTCACTTGCATGTGTACCTGCCAACTGATACATAGTGAGAGGCTAAGCCTGACGAAATATGGCACAGATAGTTGAGTTTTATAAATCAATCAGAGTGCTGTGCTAGTTTATCCTCACATGTCTTCACATTACGATCTGAGAGATCATTGTTGAGTACAGTATTTTCTTTGAAACATTCCAAATAAAGAAGTATATGCTTAGCTTATGTGAGTATAATAAATCAAACCTGCTGAACAAAATGGCAAACTCTGAAACTTAAGGTTTTAGAAATTCCTAGAGCTACAGTAGTTTGAATGAAGGCATTATTGCTACATGGAAAGAGTCCCAAATGTATTTGAGGGTCATTACATCTAGGCAGTCAGAGCACCATACTAAATAAAACGTATATGACTTTAATGAACATCAGGGTGCCAAGCATTCCCTTCTTGTCATGTTCTTTCCCGTCCCATGAATCATAACACTAGCAGGACAAACACTGACAGTACACACTTCGAACTCTATAGTTAGCTGTGACCCTGCTGGTAACCTACTGCTAGACCTGGGTTCAAATGCTATTATAAATCATTGCAAATACTGTATATGTGCTTGATTGAGATTGTCTGTTGCAATGCAACCAATAGAAAAGTCTCAAAAGTGCTAACACTGACTACCTGGCTCTCCAGGCAGCCTAAAGCAAACACTCAAAGTATTTGAAAGATTTTAATTAGTATTTGAACCCAGGCCTGCCTACTGCAATGACTTCTTGTGTCTTTACCAGTGGAGGCTGCTGAGGGGAGGACAGCTCATAATAATGTCTTGAACGGAGTAAATGGAATGGCATCAAACACATAAATTACATTTATTGTGTGCAGCATGAAATATTGCATTATAATACATTTACGACAAGAATCAAGTCATCACAGAGATAGTGTGCTGGGACCGAGCTCATTGGGGAAAAATACAGTATGGTCCAGTGTAGAACAGTTAACCAAATATATTGCCCTTTAAATGGGCAAAAATATGGTAATTCCTCATACACGACTGATCTCCCTCTTAGTTGAACCCTCAGAGTGTTTGTTTTTCAAAATCCAGTATAACTTTAGGTACACTGTAGGTACATTTCAGGTACACCTGGGAATTAAATCTGTTTTATGGTCCCTGGAAATTACATTTCTCCAGTGACCTTACTCAGTATGATCTTGCAATAGTCAGTTAAAGGTAGCTTACCTGCCTGTCGCCTGTCTAATGCTCACGTACTGTTAGTCCAACTCAGACTGTATTTGAGGGCTTGGGTCTTTCCTTGGGTCTTTCCTTGGGTCTTTCCTTGGGTATTTCTTGGGGTATTTTCTCGCTGCCCTCAAGGTTTTGCTTTGTAGTAAATCCTTTGGGGGAAACGGGTTTGATTTCTCTGCCAGCCTGTTAGTAACCAGACACAGTGATTCTGATCAAGAGGAGGCTCTCCCTGTATTTAGGCAGACGGTTCCTCAAAAGGGGAGGAGGGTGGTCAGGGGGTAGGGGGCTATATGATGAAAAGGATGATGGAGTGAGGGGTATCAACAGATACTGAGTTTCTCTACACCACATAATGACTGGTGACAGTCTAGCCATCTTCACAGAAACATTTGCTGAAAAGAACATGATTGGTGTGGTGGTCTCCATTTAAAGCTATGTAACCTAAGTTATTAGGTTGATATTCAAATCTTGTCACGCATACAGTGCCTATATCATTCAATCAGAGAGTAGATGTATCTTATTCATTAGCTGCTTTAATTCAAACAGAAAATGGGGATTGTTTCAAATGCAAGATATGTACATGAAGTTATTCACATAATTTGTTTTCATTTCTTATATGCCTCTATTCAACGGTCAACTAGTGTTACTGCTAAAAAGCACTTCAAAGAATATTGTAGTAATATTGACGGAAACACCATATGCTTCCCATATACTGTAGCTTTTCAAACACAATGTGGGTTAATATTGAACTTACATAGCTGACCTCTCATAGCGCTAATGGTCATCAGCTGTGATGATACTACAACGTAGACTTCACAGGTTGAGGTTAAGAAGGAGTCACTTGTCCCTTTCATCATGCTGAATGCATTATGTAACATGTTATGCGTAATGAAGAGTACCTTATTTTTATTGTGTCATATCTTTTTCTCATCCTGTTAATGCTCCGAGACAGTTGTTGTTGGAGGACTCTTATGAGTCTTTTAAAATAAAAAACCATTGACCTAAACTAAAGTTAAAGGGCTTTGAATGATTTGGAAAACTTCTGTGAGAACTTAACCTTCAATCAACACAAGGATCTCAGTTTAATAATTTCTCTAATATACAGTGATGTGAAAAAGTACTTGCCCCCTTCCTAATTTTCTCTACTTTTGCATATTTTTCATACGGAATGTTATCAGATCTTCAACCAAAACCTAACATTAGATTAAGCAAACCAGAGTGAACAAATAATACAACAGTTTCATACTTATTTCATAACCAAAATTATGCAATACCAAATATACTTGTGTGAAAAAGTAATTGCCCCCTTGCACTCAATAACTGGTTGTGCCACCTGCAATGACTTCAACCAAACGCTTCCCGTAGTTGTTGTTTCCTCACCGTTGCATAACTTAGTTTATTTGAAATAAATAAATATAAAATGTAAACTCAGGTATCTAATAGTAGGTTTTAATTGAAGATCTGAAAACATTCAGTGTCAAAAATATGCAAAAACAGAGAAAATCACAAATACTTCTGTATATACAGTGCTGTGAAAAAGTATTTGCCCCCTTTCTAATTTTCTTTTCTGTTGCACATTTTTGATACTGAATATTAATGGGATAATGTATTATTTTTTATGTATCCTTTGAAAGGATACAGATAGCATAAAGAAGTCAGGAAACGAAGCATAAAAACACCGCCCTTGATGTTTGCGTCAAACAGCCTAGTCAAAACCTTATCTCATCAGCCTGATAGTCGTGTCTAACAGTTTGTTTTTGCAGTTGTTCCTGAATTTCCAATGGCAGACACTTGCATGAGGAAGACTGCGTGTAATGCCTGTTTATACTCGGTCCTCTCCATGGGAACGTGTCTGTTTCTGATATCACTGAGATCTTAATCCTTCACACTCAGAGTGGCTTCTATGTAATTACTGCTGCTTTGACAGTCTGGTCATGATCCAAAGGACAATTCTGAATCCCGACTGGGGGATACAATATATTGTGCTTGTGCAATGTTGTTTGCATCATTACTGTTCGCACAGACACTCTACTAGTCTTTCTGTAGTTCTGTTTCTATGTCACCATCCTATATACTGTAGCGGCATAAATAATGAATAATATGAGCTTGTTATGCTGAAGGTTGCATGTCCCCAAAACTTGATATGACAAATGCGGTCACTTGACCATGATTGATGAAAGGACAAGGAGGATATTTTAAACTGGGTAATAAAACATCTAACATTGCGCTCCAAATGAAAACACAGGGAGCAAGAGGTTTGGACGCATTGGTCCTGTTGTTGTAGTACGTGACAGCGATCTTTCAACTGATACACGACAATGCAGTACATGCTTTCCAAGCTGTTTGCTGCTAGTGAAATGCGTACAGACCACAGTCCCTTTTCCCAAGCATTGATATTTGTTTACATCAAAAAGTGAATACACATGGCATCTAAACATGTTCGCTATCATTCAAATCTGTGTAGACATTTTTGATGTTTCTCATCTAAGCAACATTCATTTATTTGTAAGTTCAATGAGTTCACCTAGCTTCCTCTTCTAAAGTGAGCCATCCTAAAAGAATGAAATACTAATCGTCTGGAGGTACAAATATCATAACAAGCTGCAGCTGACCAGAACGCCGGATGTATTTATTTCAATAAGACCAGCAAGTTTCATGTGGTGCCAGTCTCCTGCCATGTTCGTCCTTCCACATACAGTTCCCCAAGTGGAACTAAATAGCCTCCAGAGTAGACATAATCCCACATAAACCTACTGGATTAGTCCCTTCTTCGATCCTTTTCCATATTGATAAAATGTCATGGCACATAGTGATCATTCCAGCCATGGACAAGTACTGAGGTGAGCCGCCTGGGTGCTAACAAGACAGCAATGGCCGGCCCCTCATTGGAGCATGGCGGCCTTTGGGTTATGTCACCAGTGCCTGGTCATCCAAAATACAGCAAGAGACATAACCAGATCTCGATGAGGAAAACAGGAAGAAAAAACAAGTGAAGTTTACTTTTTTGCCATTTTAAACGTCAATATGTCAGCGATCTCTGATGTAGCTGGTGACGAACTCGGGAAAATAATTTTGATAAATGTATGCAATAATGGGTAATATCTTCTGAGAAAATAAAATAACACATTTCATATATCAAAATGTATATGGTAAGCATGGCCTCTTGCCTAGATGTGCAAGAGACATGACTCTAAATGGACTTAAAGGGTCTTCAACATGTGCCGGATGGTCTGCCAAGTGGTCACTCAAATTACCTGCCATTCATCAAACGTCTTTTTCAAAAGTTCTACAAATAATTTTGTGAGGTTGTAAGCTTCTAGAAATGCTTGTAAAAGTCCTGAATCAGCCTCTGGAGAGTAAATACATGTTTTAACTGACATGCCTGAGGTCAGTGGTGTAAAGTACTTAAGTAAAAATACTTTAAAGTACTACTTAAGTCATTTTTTTTAGGTATCTTTACTTTACTTTACTATTTATATTTTTGACAACTTTTACTTTTACTCCACTGCATTCCTAAATAAAATAATGTACTTTTTACTCCCATACATTTTCCCTGACGCCCAAAAGTATTTACATTTTTAATGCTAAGCAGAACAAGAAAATGGTCACAAATGCTTTGTTTGTTAATTATGTCTGAGTGTTGGAGTGTGCTCCAGGCTATCCGTAAATTTAAAAAATATATATATATCTTGCCATCTGGTTTGGAATTTGAAATGATTTATACTTTTACTTAAGTATATTAAAACCAAATACCTTTAGACTTTACTCAAGTAGTAGTTTACTGGGTGACTTTCACTTTTTACTTGAGTTATTTTCAATTCAGGTATCTTTAATTTGACTCAAGTATGACAATTGGGTAGTTTTCCGACCACTACCTGAGGTAATACAGTATATTGAGAAGTTGAGTAAACAAGTGATCCCATTCCACTGAAGAGGCATGCAGACTGACAGGAGCATCTCTGGCGGAGAGACCCGATTTATCTCTCAACGTGGGTATGCTATGCACAGCCAACCTGTTCAGGTCACATATCAAGGCCACATAAATAAATCAAAAGCTATTCTAAAAGCATACATCATAAAATAATTGGCTGCAGAAAGGCCACAGTAAGGTGTTGTCTAGTCAGAATTATCATAATCCGATTAAACTAATGATGAGCTTGGCAGAATCTATCAATGTAATGTGAATGGGGTATATCCTTCATCTCTGCTAACATATACTACTGTACCTTCTGCCGTATGCCTCAACCAGGCAGCGATCGCATTGTTTTATACCTCTTGGGCCCACTTGTTCATTGTTGCCATTCAGTGCACGCTGACTAACTCACTGAGCTATGATATGCCCAGACAAATAGCATTTCCACATGGCTGATGACCTCCGAGACTTCAGAGACAATGATAAATCGCATGATCACATGATGAAACCAAAACTAGCCAGTGACAGTAATAAAGTACAGGATGGGGTTGGCTGTAATTCTAATACAGTGACATTTATTGTAATGCTATTCTCATCTCCCCTCACAAAGATTCACATTGCTGGGTTAAAAGTTGCACCCTTGTCATTTTGATTCTCCCATGTTTGGATATATCTGGAGATACCTGAGAGATGATATTCTTGTAACTTAGGGTTATCTTATTGATAAATACTTACACACACACACACACACACACACACATTACAAATCCTACAATGTGATTTTCTGGATTTTTTTCTCATTTTGTCTGTCATAGTTGAAGTGTACCTATGATGAACATTACAGGCCTCTCTCATCTTTTTCAGTGGGATAACTTGCACAATTGGTGGCTGACTAAATACTTTTTTGCCCCACTGTACATACTTTCAAAATCTTAGCTAGCAGTCATCATTATGAATCAAGTCGACAATCTACTGGCAAATCCTTTTTATTCCTTGTCATATTAAGATAAATAGTGAAGAGAAATAGATAAAAACATATTGGTGCTCATCGGCTATTGGACATAAACATTACACAACAAGTTGGAAATCGCAAAATCAACAATGAGTGGTTTGGAAAGAATCAGTGACAGTGGCTAACTGCAACCATTGCAAAGCAATCACTCGCCTGATATTCAGTGGAGTGGCTGTGTGATCCCAAATCTGGGTTTAAGTGTCTCGTTTCCAGGTTTAAAATGATAAACATTCAACATTGGCCATGCTGTCAATGAAGCATGATTTGTGCCGCGCTCAAAACAACTGTTAACTTGGAACTGCAAAAACTTGACTTTGAGCTCCGACTTCGAGCGACGAGCTCCGACTGGGAAATACGCTTTGAACGGTCATCCAACTAAGAATTGTAAATCGGGAACTCGGGCCTCTTTTCTAGAGCTACGACATGAAGATCATTGACATCATCATGATTCAACCTTGTTTTTTTCAAGTTCCCAGTGAAATCACCATAAATGCCAGACTTTGCCCATGAAGGACCGCCATGCCACCTTCCTGTTCAAGTGAGCACAGCACAAAAAGGTGAGTCCAGAAATGTCTTGTATGCTGCTGCATAAACAATGTAATATGCCAGGGAGATACTGTATGTATACGGTAGCTAAGAAAGTAATATTAAGTGTATGTTGTGTAGTAAGCTGTTAGTAGCCCATGCGCCTCATCCTAATAATTTAGTCAACCTTTCTTAATTCCGCCTATTGTTCTGACTTGGTGGTGCACATGTAGATGTGTAAATTTTGCAAGAGCTTTCATTGTCTGTTTATATGCTCCCTTTATTTATCCTACAGCTCTGACTTAGTGTACAGGGAGAACACTGTAAGAATGGCCCATGTTCTGATTTCTGATTTCTGTTGGTGTACATTTCAAAAGTGCCAAACAAATAATTATATTGACTACGTCTGTCCTAGCTCGCTCTGTCTTAATTTAAATTACGGATTGCCTTTTATCCACTTGTCGTCACCTTATGCCATAGTTTGAACATCTCAATTAGAAACCATATTGGTTTAGCAAGTCAGCCATATCAGCTATTTTCTTTGGGCCCCACCAAGATTTACATGCTAAAATTGCCACTGGACTAGTATCAAATCTAATCTCTCAGCCTCTTCAGTATTATATTCCAGTTTATACATACCGGTCTATGAAAAACCTTTGAATGCCAAAATTGCAATTCTAATGGGACAATCAACGAAGTGAAAGCTAGTTACAAGTCATCCTGATTTTTACAAAAATGTAACCAATTTAGAAATCCACTAGACGTGGCTCTTCAAACTTGGAGGCTGCTATTGCTCTAAAGACGAGACCAATTGTCGAAGAATAGATGTGGTTCAAAAGCCATTAGTTGAGGGATTTACCAATGAAAGTACATCCTTCACAGCTGCTGTACAGCTGAAATATATTGGCAGAGCAACTTGATTCCTCTATAAAGCCTCAGAGACTGAGATGATCACAGGACCATAAATTACCACTTTGGTGTCCAAATATTGTTGTCTTTTCCAAGAACACCATGAAGACTTTATAGTGGGTTTATACATCATAATCCAACTAGATATGATCTGGTCCACTGTCTGGCAACATTATAACAAATGTCTGGTTTAATAATGCTTGGTACTTAACGGGTACACAACCATGAACAGTCTACCCAGCAAACCGGCAACATTAGCTAAGATTCCCATTAAGTTATAGTTAGGGTTTAACTAACATTTGGATGACAACATCCAAAAACATAGAATGTTTTTGATAACAAAATATTGGTATTCTTAAAAAAATGTTTAAAATTAAATATCCTTGGAATAATCTAACATTCACTAACTAACATGTTGTGCACAACATCAATAACAAGATTCACAGAACATTAAAAAGTTCTCATCAGGTTTACAGTTAATGTAATAACACAATAAACCAGTAATGTTCACAGCAAACAGTGTCAACAGAAAGTTAAGGTTCCCACTCCATCCGTTTCCCAGATGTATGGTGCATTCAGAAAGTATTTATACCCATTTCACATTTTGTTGTGTTACAGTCTGAATTCAAAACGTATTAAATATAACATATTCTCACCCATCTACACACAATACCCCTAATGACACATTTTTGCATTTTACAGTTTAAGTCAGAAGTTTACATACACCTTAGCCAAATACATTTAAACTCAGTTTTCACCATTCCTGACATTTAATCCTAATAAACAATTCCCTGTCTTAGGCCAGTTAGGATCACCACTTTATTTTAAGAATGTGAAATGTCAAACTAATAGTAGAGAGAATGATTTATTTGAGCTTTTATTTCTTTCATAAAATAAAATGTAATATTGAAAAACTCCCCAGTCCTTAACGAATACAAGCATACCCATAACATGATGCAGCCACCACTATGCCTGAAAATATGGAGAGTGTTACCCAGTAATGTGTTCTATTGGATTTCCCCAAACATTAAACTTTTTTTATTCAGGACAAAGTTAATTTCCTTGCCACATTTTTTGCAGTATTACTTTGACCTTGTTTTGGAGGTCCTCAGAACATTTAAAACATGTTATATTTAAGTTTGACGTAATATTACCACAACATTCTCAGCATGCAAAATGAAGGCATAAGATAACAGACTGGAATACATCTTCTTTGTGTTTCTCTATAGATGTAATAGCAATTCACATTTGAGGACTATATTGTAGGTGGAGCAACATTTTAATTTCACCAGCATTTAATCATACAAACCCATTTGTTCCACTTCATACTGTATGTCAATAGTCTGCACATTACTTTGTATATTAGCTATTTGAACAGCATTTTAGTCATACAAACCCAATCATTCTTTTTACTTTTTACTTCATATGTTGACAATCTGCACATGTGGGGTTTGAACCTGTAATGTGTGGTTGCCAACCAGGTCTTTTGTCCTCTATGCCACCAGCGAAGCTCTTTTGCAGCTTCTTTTCTCTTGGTATGTAACAATGGCACTAAGGTCAATCAGGAATTCCACGCTTCCATTTTAGCCTTCCTAGACATAACTAACCCAGGGAGATACTGGTAACTTTTCACCATCACCCATCTTCTTTATATGCTGCATACTTCTGGGCCCATATTCACAAGGTATCCAAAACGAAGAAACATTGTAGAATCATCCACACAACTGGACAGTATTTGTGTTTTGGGAACATATATTTTGTGATGTCCCCACATTGTTCTCACCAGACTGTTCCCACAACCTAATGGAACATTCTGGGAACTTTTAAAAACCAAATGAAATGTGTTCTAGGAACGTTCTTGCAACGTCAGGTGAATGTCATACAATCATTCTATAATCATCACCACGATTGGAGAGTTTTTGTGTTATGAGAACATTTGCTACGACTTTACGAATGTTCTGGGAACTTTCACATATTTTTGTTTACTGGGTAGAGTCTAATAAAGAACACAAACAACAATTCATGAAAACAGTGATAAATGTAATTTAATTTCGGATTACACACACAGCTTGTTTAAACATGCCAAGCCTTCTCGCACCTGCTCCACATTAAGGTTAATCCCAGAATGGTGTAGATCATATCAACTCTAATATCAAGTCTCCTGACCAGGGCTAGGGAGTTATCCCCGGCTGGAAGGATGATTTAGGGGAGGACCAGCTGACACTTGGCCTTTCTGGTATTTTCCTTACATCATATTGTCCCCAGCCCATCTGTTTAGGGTATTCGGGTAGAGAGAGATCATCTGGCTAAGATGTCTCTAGTAATGACCTTAGATGATCTGTCATTTCTCGTACCATGGAGAGCTGAGAACTCATTTTCTCTTTAGAAGGCCACTTTAGGCCCTCGTCACTTCATCCCCTTGCTGCCACCTCCATCCTACTCAACTCAAGTGGTCGCTGGCAGTGGTGTAAAGTACTACTTGAGTCATTTTTGGGGGTATCTGTACTTTACTATTTATATTTGACAACTTTTATTTTTCCTTCACTACATTCCTAAAGAAAAGAAATTGCATTTTTACTCCATACATTTTTCCTGACATCCAAAAGTACTCGTTACATTTTGAATGCTTATTAGCAGGGCAGGAAAATGGTCTAATTTGCGCACTTGTCAAGAGAATATCTCTGGTAATCCTTACTTCCTCAGATCTGGCAGACTCACTAAACTGCTTCGTTAGTAAATTTAAAATGAATTGTTTGTAAATTACTGTTTTATAATTTTTCTTTGATAAGTATATTTTTGCAAATACATTTACTTTTGACACTAAAGTATATTTAAAAACAAATACAGTAACTTTAGACTTTTACTCCAGTAGTATTTTACTGGGTGACTATTGAGGTATCTTTACTTTTACTCATGAAGCCCTAATCTATGGATTTCACATGACTGGGCAGGGGCTCAGCCATGGGTGAGCCTGGGAGGGCATAGGCCCATCCACTGGGATTGTAGCCCAGCTAATCAGAATGATTTTTTCCCAACAAAATTTATTTACTACAGACAGAAATACTACTCAGTTTCATCTGCTGTACTGGTGGCTTGGTCTCAGATGATCCCGCAGGTGAAGAAGATGGATGTGGAGGTCCTAGGCTGGCGTGGTTACACGTGGTCTGCGGTTGTGAGGCCGGTTGGGCGTAATGCCAAATTCTCTAAAATTACGTTGAAGGTGGCTTATGGTAGAGAAATTATCATTAAATTCTCTGGCAAGGGTTCTGGTGGACATTCCTGCATCAGCATGCCAAATCCACTCTCCCTCAAAACTTAAGACATCTCTGGCATTGTGCTGTGTGACAAAACTGCACATTTTAGAGTGGACTTTTATTGTCCCCAGCACAATGTGCAACTGTGTAATGATCATGGTGTTCAATCAGCTTCTTGATATGCCACACCTGTAAGATGGATGGATTATCTTGGCAAAGGAGAAATGCTCTTTAACAGAGATCTTAACAAATTTGTGCACAAAGTTTGAGTGAAATAAGCTTTTTGTGCATATGGAAAATGTCTGGGATATTTCATTTCAGCTCATGAAACATGGGATCAACACTTTACATGTTGCATTAATATTTTTGTTCAGTATAGCTAGAGTCTGAAAGAGTCTGAAAGGTACACCTAGAGATGGCTTGGCTCCTTGTCAGGCTGGGATCAACACCATGCCACAGTGATGTCAAAGAACCCCAGATTGATATAACCCTGGCACACTGCAGGGTCTGCATCTACCACCATTGGACTAGGCCTACATAGTGCAGGATTTCATAAGTCAAATTAAAATAACATGGATGAAAGTATTTTCCCTGTGCAATAAAAAATTATATGGGAAATAATGGTGTAGCATACACTGTAGTTGGAAGAAACATGGGAAAGTTATGCTGCTTTGAAAGTGGATGACTTGCAAACACACTCAGGTAACAAGTAGGAGAAAATGAGAGATTTTGCTGAGATGTTCACATTTGCTAGAGAACTCTTATTTTTTTACACCCACTCAGCATTGTTCACATCCTCTTAAGCCTTAGCCCCACCCATCTCTTTAAGAATTCACATCTAAACACATGTAAGTCAGCATGGCATTGGGTAACACTTAATTTGGATAGTTCCTCTACAGACTATTTACAGACTATCAGTAACATTTCAACTAACTATCTACTAACCCTAGCCCTAACCTAACCTTAACCCTTATCCTAACCCTTATCCTAACCCTTATTCTAAACCTTACCCTAATTGTAACCTTAGCAAGGAGTTGCTTATCAACAGATAGTTTGTTAATATTATGAACACCTGTAGACCATCAAAAGTGTGACCTGGCATTGTCCTCCAGAAAGTAGTCTCTGTACTTAAACTTTCCCACAGTGAGCTTTGTCGATAGCACCAGCTAAATTCAGGCAGTAATGTTTTTGAGAGCCGCAACAACACTTTGGCAGTTGTCCATAGTTAAACATTTCCACCCAATGTTAGTTTTCCAAACGGCCCTATTGTGATATAAGCCCATTTTCTACTCCCATATAAACCCATTGTCTATTCCCATTCAAACCCATTATCTACTCCCATACAAGCCCATTATCTACTCCCATAAAAGCCCATTGTCTACTCCCGTGTAGGTTATTGACAGACAATAATTTGACCCTAAGATCTTCATTAAGTGTCATACTGTACACTACCCCAATGTTTCCCATCTCCAGTCCTCGAGAAACCCTAACAGTACACATTTTTGTTGTAGCCCCAGACAAGCACACCTGACTAAACTTGTCAACTAATTATCAAGCCTTCAATGAGTTGAATCAGGTGAGCTTGTCTGGGGCTACGCCAAAAATGTGTGCTATTGAGGAATGGAGTTGGAAAACACTGCTCTCGACTACTGGAGAGTGTGTATAAATAGAGGAAGTATGGTTCTGGAACCAAGGTGTTGGTCATGTCCATGTGGTCTGTCAGCTGTAAATATGACGCACCCTGGACAGCTGGTGGGTGGCAGCACAATCAATCAAACTGTGTCATAACTACAATCTTCCTGGATATGGTCTTATTAATAGTTATTGTCTCTAAGAACATGAAGTCTTTCTCATAAAACTAGGAAATTAGGTAGATTATTTACCTAAAAATGTATTTGCTAGCTTCCTACCACCATGGCACATGGAAAAGGACATGTACTATGTCTTCTCTCATTCATGGCGATGAAGTGACATTTAAATCTCCTGCAATGTAAAATGTAAATCACAGGTCTTGTGATATTTTGATGTTTGACCTATGGCCTCAGATCCTTTTCTTGTATCCGTCTCTTCAATAGGTCAATCACACACAAAGAACTGCTGTAACAGAGGTCTTCCTCAAATGTCATGTCATTATAGTCTGGGCCCCTCACTGAGGTGATTAAACTACTTGTCAACAGGTTCGCTCTGCGTTTCTTAAGATGGATTGTATCCTGGTGACAGTCTGTTGACCCCATGGTAACTTGATGCTGTTGCCGTGGTAGTGATAGGCTACATTAGGCTATTCCCCATGACCAAAACTAGGAGAGATGCGTTTCTTTTCCCGTGGCTTCCACAAGGTGGTGGTATAACACTTTGATTCTGTTGCAGTTTGAAAAGAGACCAATTATGATTTTGGTTGGGAAAAATCATAATAAAAATAAAATCATATCCCCCTCCCAATCTGCAACAATGTCCTTCACAGCAACACACTAATTTCACCAGAATTATGTTTAATAACAGAAAACACATACTAATCAGAAATGTGCATGATTTCAGAACTTCCTGTAGAATAATGAGCTATATATTCGTTACGTAATCTCCTTGTCTGATGCTGTATAGATCACATGAATCTCTAAGGTGTATTTGATATTTGTTGCCAACAAACATAACCTGTTATTAAGTGTTTTGATACACTGCCAGTGTTTTGACTCACTGCCAGTGCAGACTACAGAAATGATTTACAGTGTGGTCATCAATGTCTTTAAATGGGAAATATCTAAGACTAAAGGGAAATTCCCAAGTCTCTTTGGTCCCTCAGATGGCCTTACAATGTGCTTTACACTTGACAATACACTTGAACATACAGGGCATGCTATCCTATGTCACAAGAGTCCCTTTACCATATCACATTTTCCAGTTCTGTGGTATCGTTGAAAAGCTGCAAAATGGCAAGATTTATTTTATAAAAATAAATTAAATTGGAGAGCTGTAAACACAAAACACCAAGGTAGGCTTGGTGTTTGTAAAGCTGAAGAAAATAATTCCATGAAGGTTCTGCCCTGTATTGCACTTTTCCCATCCAATATTTCCATTCACTGGTTATTTCATTTGCAGGATATGAGTGGGGGACTTCACAATGAGATGACAAGGCTATCTCGTTGAAAGTAAATGAAAAAGCTTCTTTGGAAGGATGTGTGCCTGTCATCCGTTGATTGTCACCAAGCAACCGCAACAAGAAGCAAAAGCTTAAAACCATCTGACCTATTATCCCGCAGGCTTTCAGTGCTGCTGATTCAAACGCTGTCATACACTGCCTTTCCATCACTGACTATCTCTTCTCTCCCTGGCCTGCAAGACAATCCCCCTCCACCCACACTTATATACACACAAACACCACTCTGTTCTCTTATCTTGAGCAAACCAACATTTTTATTAATCTAAAGGCTCAGCTCGACATCCATTTTCTCTGAAAAGAATCTGTAAAGATATCTGATCCTAATTTAATATCATGGTTGCTTTTGGTGGAGGTCTGCAACCCTTCCTGGAAACGTGGACAATACAATTATAAACATTTCTTCTAACCATTAGAACAGTTGTTACCATGAGGAGAAAATGAATGTCTTTGCTCAGAAATTAGTTCTCTGAAACGTCTAAATGACTTTGGTTTGCATCTTAAGGGAAGTTGATTGTTTTGTAAGGTATTTGTCTGTTAATGAGGCACGCCAAATTAAGAAACTCTGGTAGTTTCCTAAACTTAGTTTGTTCTCGATTCAGTCTGGCACATGATGGAAGTGTGCAGTAATGAGTCTCTAAGGAACATGGCCGCCATTCTTTGAGATCCCCAACATCACTCAGAAGAACCACAACATAAGACAGAGAGCGAGGACCATACGTCTCTCAGTGGTAAGAATTCTCCCCCTCTGTACCAACACGCCTCAGACTCTGAGTCACTTTTTCCCAAGTTACAGTTTCAACGTTTCAAAGTTTATTTGCCACATGGATACAACTGGTGTAAAACAGTACAGTGAAATTTTTACCTTGAGAGCTCTTTCCAACAAACAATGCAGTGATAATAATGATTTAGATAATAATAGAACATTAAATGTAAAAAACACACAAGAATTACTTACATATTCATATATAATTCTTTGATCTACAAATCTCAACATGAATATTCTCTTGGTCCTTTCAACGTGAGCCAGCTGCATGGCATCCTATAAACAGCCCTTCAGGGTTCATTATCGTGCCTGCTAAGGCTCTGTTGTCTGTGACCTGTCTCGGACTTCTGCATTGCATTACTCCTTTACAAAATGTATCCTCAGACCACTTTAATAAATGGATCACTAAATAAAAGGCCTCCCGGGTGGCGCGGTGGTTAAGGGCGCTGTACTGCAGCACCAGCTGTGCCACCAGAGACTCTGGGTTTGCGCCCAGGTTCTGTCGTAACCAGCTGCGACCGGGAGGTCCGTGGGGCGACGCACAATTGACCTAGCGTCGTCTGGGTTAGGGAGGGGTTGGCCGGTAGGGATATCCATGTCTCATCGCGCACCAGCGACTCCTGTGGTGGGCCGGGCACAGTGCGTGCTAACCAAGGTTGCCAGGTGCACGGTGTTTCCTCCAACACATTGGTGCGGCTGGCTTCCAGGTTGGATGCGTGCTGTGTTAAGAAGCAGTGCGGCTTGGTTGGGTTGTGTATCGGAGGACGCATGACTTTCAACCTTCGTCTCTCCCGAGCCCGAACGGGAGTTGTAGCGATGAGACAAGATAGTAGCTACTAAAACAATTGGATACCACGAAATTGGGGAAAAAAATAAATATATAATATATATAAATAAATAAAATAAATAAATGGATCACTAGTCACTTTAACCCTCCTGCTGTGTTCCGGTCGAATTGGACCGATTTACAAGTTCTCTCTGAAAAATGTACTTTAATCTAATGACTTTGTCCACACAAAATACATTTGGATGATTTTCATTACATTTTGGGTGTTTTATTTAACTGTGATGTTCCCGGTCAAAAATGACTGGTCAAATGAATGGGTGAGACTACAATTAGTGTATAAAATTTAGTTCAGGCACATGCCCATTCATCAGATGGATACACTTCCTCTTCCAGACCCCCACATGCATGTATGTTTGAGCACCTCACTCGCCTTCTTGGCTTCCATGGCAACCACCACATGAACCTTTCCCCAATAGAATCTTTCCCCCATGAGAACCAGACCTGTTGGCATTCTCATAATCAATCGCAACATTGTTTCAATAATAAGAACTTTTCTCAAAGCTCTAGTATATGAAGCTTTTTTGAGGCCTTGCTCACAATTCATTCCGTGCCTCTACACCTGCATTGCTTGCTGTTTGGGGATTTAGGCTGGGTTTCTGTACAGCACTTTGAGATATCAGCTGATGTAAGAAGGGCTATATAAATACATTTGATTTGGTAGCATTATGACTAAACGATATACTGTATGTGAGGGAGGCTCTTGATCATATCTTTGATCATTACACTGGTGAGGAGAGAGTCCTTGTTAAACTCTGTGATAAATAGCACAATATGTTTAATCTGAGTATTTGTTATTATCATGACACTAGGTGAGACCCAAATGCAGACACAGGAGGCAGATGGTTGGAGTTTAAGATGTTTAATAAATCCAAAGGGAATAGACAAGAGAATGGTCGTGGACAGGCAAAAGGTCATAACCAGATCAGAGTCCAGGAGGTACAGAGTGGCAGACAGGCTAAAGGTCAGGGCAGGCAGAATGGTCAGGCAGGCAGGTACAGAGTCCAGAACAGGCAAGGGTCAAAACCAGGAGGACTAGAAAAAGGAGAAGAGAGCTTCCAGTTGAAGCTCGCATCCGCTACAAGACCATGGTGCTTGCCTACGGAGCTGTGAGGGGAACGGCACCTCAGTACCTCCAGGCTCTGATCAGGCCCTACACCCAAACAAGGGCACTGCGTTCATCCACCTCTGGCCTGCTCGCCTCCCTACCACTGAGGAAGTACAGTTCCCGCTCAGCCCAGTCAAAACTGTTCGCTGCTCTGGCCCCCCAATGGTGGAACAAACTCCCTCACGACGCCAGGACAGCGGAGTCAATCACCACCTTCCGGAGACACCTGAAACCCCACCTCTTTAAGGAATACCTAGGATAGGATAAGTAATCCTTCTCACCCCCCCTAAAAGATTTAGATGCACTATTGTAAAGTGGCTGTTCCACTTGATGTCATAAGGTGAATGCACCAATTTGTAAGTCGCTCTGGATAAGAGCGTCTGCTAAATGACTTAAATGTAAATGTAAATGCAAAGCAGGAAAACGGGAAAAACCGCTGGTAGGCTTGGACATACAAGACAAACTGGAATAGAGAGACAGGAAACACAGGGATAAATACACTGAGGAAAACAAGTGACACCTGGAGGGGGTGGAGACAATAACGAGGACAGGTGAAACAGATCAGGGTGTGACAGTTATAGCCAAAATAATCCATACATTTGAGCTTTGTTCTACTCAAAAACAAGTTGTATGAGCTCATGTCAATGAGGCCTACAGGCCATAAATAGCAAATAGAAGTTCAAAACTTGTAATGTTCACAAGATCTTAAGTTGACTAAAAGATCTAAAACATTAGGTGATAATATGTATTATTATGGATTTATAATTAGCTATAATGAGGCAGTCATTTTGGACTGGGAACACAGAATTCATTGACATGAAACGAACACAACAAGAGGGTTAAACAATGCCACTAATAACGTTAACATATCTTACATTACTCATCTCATATGTATATACTCTACCTTATACAGTACCATCTATTGTGCCTTGCCTATGCCGCACAGCCATCGCTCATCCATATATCTTTATGTACATATTCTTATTCCATCCCTTTAGATTTGTGTGTATTAGGTAGCTGTTGGGGAATTGTTAGATTACTTATTAGATATTACTGCACAGTCGGTGTAACGGGATTCTTCTGGTGAAGGAGAGGAGGACCAAAATGCAGCGTGGTTGAAATTCATGTTTGTTTTTAATAAGAAAACTATACATGAATAAACTACAAAAAACAACAACCGTGTAAACCTGAAACAGTCCCGTGTAGAACAAACACTGACACAGGAGACAATCACCCACAAACCCCAACACCAAACAGGCTACCGAAATATGGTTCCCAATCAGAGACAATGACTAACACCTGCCTCTGATTGAGAACCATATCAGGCCAAACACAGAAACATACAAACTAGACATACAACATAGAATGCCCACTCAGATCACACCCTGACCAAACAAAACATAGAAACATACAAAGAAAACTATGGTCAGGGTGTGAAAGTCGGGAACTAGAAGCACAAGCATTTCACTACACTCACATTAACATCTGCTAATCATGTGTATGTGACCAATAAAATTTGATTTGATTTGGTGATGCACGCTTGTATTCTTGCATTCATTTCATTTTTGGACATACCTGCTAGGTCCATGCAGTGACTGCCATGATAACGATGGGCAAAGAGCCACTTCTATAATGAGTCCAAGTTCCATATCACATTTTAATGACCACTATGGCAATATCAATAAATCACAGAAATGCTATATTGATCCCCATGGTTGTCATAGTTATGAATATGCTGGTATTGTTGGTGTTGGTAATGATATTTGGCCCGTTACATTCTGTTCACTTGTCAAGAGTATAGTCTATATAGTATGGGGTAAAGACTGACAAGTGAATCACCTCTGTTGGCAAGAGCCACTGTGTTCGTGAACATGATCCTTCAGAGAGATAGCAGCCAGAGCTGTAGCTTATTAGTGATAATCCACTCAGGAGTAGGCCTACACCAACAGACCTATCTGGGTTGTTCAAGGGCAATATGTATGTATGGCTCGAGCCTCTGGGAAATCTGTACTCATTTGCTTTGTCAGTCAGTCTTCAGGGGGAGGAAGGGTGCTTTAGAATGGGTGTAGAACAAAAACGTTCTAATAGATGCAACTCTGAAGCGAATAGAAAAGTTTGTAAATTTACATACTGCATATTCACTGAAGTAGATGTGAATGGAAATATATGGAGGACTTTAGAGAGGTATGCTGAAGTCAGTACTTCTGTCAGACACAACTAAGTTTATAGAGTAACTCTCAGGGATGATGCTCTACCATTTGCATACAGTATTGCTCTCATTTACTATCCTACCAATTAATGTAGCTTATCATCTCAGACATAGACTCTGTTTGAAATATGATCCAACTGCATCAATGATAAGATGGTTATCCTGCCAGATACAATGTAGGTCACAGTGAACGATACAGCATAGGTTTTTTAAGACAGGGATGAGAGAAGGGGATGACAGCAGTGGTTGTGATTGTGACAGCTGGTTGAACAGCCAGTTTAATGGAACTATCTGTTAGCAGCCCTACAACTGATCGCCTGTCACTCTCATCAGGCCGCTGTGACACCATGATGCTGGTCACAGATTATAGTCATCCAAGCCATAGCCTGGTACCTTTTATTTATTTTTATTGAATTTTAAATCATACAATCTACTTGCAGTGAAGCCACTCAACATCTTCATCACATTCCGTCATTTAACCATCTCCCGTCCAGAGCTACCCACAGAAGCAAACAGGGACAACTCCTTGCTCAAGGGCACGTTGACAGATCTTCCACAAGGTCAAAAACAGGGACAAGCCACCGGCCCAAGCTCCCAACCACCAGCCCTCCAAGACCCCCCCCCCAAGAAAAATAAATAACAAATAGTGCTGTCTGGTTTGCTTAAATAAGGAATTTGAAAATATCATACTTTTCCTTTTGGTACTTAAGTACATTTTAGCGATTACATTTACTTTTCATACTAAAGTATATTTAAAACCAAATACTTTTAGACTCCTACTAAATTAGTATTTTACTGGGTGACTTTCACTTTTACTTGAGTCAGCATGGTAAAATAATAATAACCACAGGCAGAACAGTTGAAACTGGAGCAGCAGCATGGCCAGGTGGACTGGGGACAGCAAGGAGTCATCATGCCAGGTAGTCCTGAGGCATGGTCATAGGGCTCAGGTCCTCCAATAGAGAGAAAGAAAGAGAGAAAGAGAGAGAGAATTAGAGAGAGCATACTTAAATTCACACAGGACACCGGATAGGACAGGAGAAGTACTCCAGATATAACAAACTGACCCTAGCCCCCCGACACATAAACTACTGCAGCATAAATACTGGAGGCTGAGACAGGAGGGGTCAGGAGACACTGTGGCCCCATCCGATGAGACCCCCGGACAGGGCCAAACAGGAAGGATATAACCCCACCCACTTTGCCAAAGCACAGCCCCCACACCACTAGAGGGATATCTTCAACCACCAACTTACCATCCTGAGACAAGGCCGAGTATAGCCCACAAAGATCTCCGCCACGGCACAACCCAAGGGGGGCGCCAACCCAGACAGGAAGATCACATCAGTGATTCAACCCACTCAAGTGACGCACCCCTCCTAGGGACGGTATGAAAGAGCCCTAGTAAGCCAGTGACTCAGCCCCTGTAATAGGGTTAGAGGCAGAGAATCCCAGTGGAAAGAGGGGAACTGGCCAGGCAGAGACAACAAGGGCGGTTCGTTGCTCCAGAGCCTTTCCGTTCACCTTCACTCTCCTGGGCCAGACTACACTCAATCATATGACCCACTGAAGAGATGATTCTTCAGTAAAGACTTAAAGGTTGAGACCGAGTTTGCTTCTCTGACATGGGTAGGCAGACCATTCCATAAAAATGGAGCTCTATAGGAGAAAGCCCTGCCTCCAGCTGTTTGCTTAGAAATTCTAGGGACAATTAGGAGGCCTGCGTCTTGTGACCGTAGCGTACGTGTAGGTATGTACGGCAGGACCAAATCAGAGAGATAGGTAGGAGCAATCCCATGTAATGCTTTGTAGGTTAGCAGTAAAATCTTGAAATCAGCCCTTGCCTTGACAGGAAGCCAATGTAGGGAGGCTAGCACTGGAGTAATATGATCAAATTTTTTGGTTCTAGTCAGGATTCTAGCAGCCGTATTTAGCACTAACTGAAGTTTATTTAGTGCTTTATCCGGGTAGCCGGAAAGTAGAGCATTGCAGTAGTCTAACCTAGAAGTGACAAAAGCATGGATTAATTTTTCTGCATCATTTTTGGACAGAAAGTTTCTGATTTTTGCAATGTTACGTAGATGGAAAAAAGCTGTCCTTGAAACAGTCTTGATATGTTCTTCAAAAGAGAGATCAGGGTCCAGAGTAATGCTGAGGTCCTTCACAGTTTTATTTGAGACGACTGTACAACCATTAAGATTGATTGTAAGATTCAACAGAAGATCTCTTTGTTTCTTGGGACCTAGAACAAGCATCTCTGTTTTGTCCGAGTTTAAAAGTAGAACTTTTGCAGCCATCCATGCTTCTAGCGAGGGCGATTTTGGGGCTTCACCATGTTTCATTGAAATGTACAGCTGTGTGTCATCCGCATAGCAGAGACAGTTAACATTATGTTTTCGAATGACATCCCCAAGAGGTAAAATATATAGTGAAAACAATAGTGGTCCTAAAACGGAACCTTGAGGAACACCGGAATTTACAGTTGATTTGTCAGAGGACAAACCATTCACAGAGACAAACTGATATCTTTCCGACAGATAAGATCTAAACCAGGCCAGAACTTGTCCGTGTAGACCAATTTGGGTTTCCAATCTCTCCAAAAGAATGTGGTGATCGATGGTATCAAAAGCAGCACTAAGGTCTAGGAGCACGAGGACAGATGCAGAGCCTCGGTCTGATGCCATTAAAAGGTCATTTAGTCAGTCTCAGTGCTATGATGGGGTCTAAAACCAGACTGAAGCATTTCGTAAACATTGTTTGTCTTCAGGAAGGCAGTGAGTTGCTACGCAACAGCGTTTTCAAAAAAATTGAGAGGAATGGAAGATTCGATATAGGCCGATAGTTTTTTATATTTTCTGGATCAAGGTTTGGCTTTTACAAGAGAGGCTTTATTATTGCCATTTTTAGTGAGTTTGGTACACATCCGGTGGATAGAGAGCCGTTTATTATGTTCAACATAGGAGGGCCACGCACAGGAAGCAGCTCTTTCAGTAGTTTAGTTGGAATAGGGTCCAGTATGCAGCTTGAAGGTTTAGAAGCCATGATTATTTTCATCATTGTGTCAAGAGATATAGTCCTAAAACACTTGAGTGTCTCTCTTGATCCTAGGTCCCTGCAGAGTTGTGCAGACTCAGGACAACTGAGCTTTGATGGAATACGCAGATTTAAAGAGGAGTCCGTAATTTGCTTTCTAATAATCATGATCTTTTCCTCAAAGAAGTTCATGAATGTATTACTGCTGAAGTGAAAGCCATCCTCTCTTGGGGAATGCTGCTTTTTAGTTAGCTTTGCGACAGTATCAAAAAGGAATTTCGGATTGTTCTTATTTTCCTCAATTAAGTTGGAAAAATAAGATGATCGAGCAGCAGTAAGGGCTCTTCGATACTGCACAGTACTGTCTTTCCAAGCTAGTCGGAAGACTTCCAGTTTGGTGGGGCGTCATTTCCGTCCCAATTTTCTGGAAGCTTGCTTCAGAGCTCATGTGTTTTCTGTATTTTTTTTATTTTTATTTTTTTATTTCACCTTTATTTAACCAGGTAGGCTAGTTGAGAACAAGTTCTCATTTGCAACTGCGACCTGGCCAAGATAAAGCATAGTAGTGTGAACAGACAACACAGTTACACATGGAGTAAACAATTAACAAGTCAATAACAGTAGAAAACAAGGGGAGTCTATATACAATGTTTGTAAAAGGCATGAGGAGGTAGGCGAATAATTACAATATTGCAGATTAACACTGGAGTGATAAATGATCAGATGATCATGTACAGGTAGAGATATTGGTGTGCAAAAGAGCAGAAAAGTAAATAAATAAAAACTGTGGGGATGAGGTAGGTGAAAATGGGTGGGCTATTTACCAATAGATTATGTACAGCTGCAGCGATCGGTTAGCTGCTCAGATAGCTGATGTTTGAAGTTGGTGAGGGAGATAAAAGTCTCCAACTTCAGCGATTTTTGCAATTCGTTCCAGTCACAGGCAGCAGAGTACTGGAACGAAAGGCGGCCGAATGAGGTGTTGGCTTTAGGGATGATCAGTGAGATACACCTGCTGGAGCGCGTGCTATGGATGGGTGTTGCCATCGTGACCAGTGAACTGAGATAAGGCGGAGCTTTGCCTAGCATGGCCTTGTAGATGACCTGGAGCCAGTGGGTCTGGCGACGAATATGTAGCGAGGGCCAGCCGACTAGAGCATACAAGTCGCAGTGGTGGGTAGTATAAGGTGCTTTAGTGACAAAATGGATGGCACTGTGATAAACTGC
Organism: Oncorhynchus keta; assembly: GCF_023373465.1. Taxonomy (NCBI): domain Eukaryota; kingdom Metazoa; phylum Chordata; class Actinopteri; order Salmoniformes; family Salmonidae; genus Oncorhynchus; species Oncorhynchus keta. The sequence goes on from NC_068448.1 coordinate 24,236,245, forward strand.
ATCCAGTTTGCTGAGTAGAGTGTTGGAAGCAATTTTGTAGATGACATCGTCGAAGTCGAGGATCGGTAGGATAGTCAGTTTTACTAGGGTAAGCTTGGCAGCGTGAGTGAAGGAGGCTTTGTTGCGGAATAGAAAGCCGACTCTTGATTTGATTTTCGATTGGAGATGTTTGATATGGGTCTGGAAGGAGAGTTTGCAGTCTAGCCAGACACCTAGGTACTTATAGGTGTCCACATATTCAAGGTCGGAACCATCCAGTGTGGTGATGCTAGTCGGGCATGTGGGTGCAGGCAGCGATCGGTTGAAAAGCATGCATTTGGTTTTACTAGCGTTTAAGAGCAGTTGGAGGCCACGGAAGGAGTGTTGTATGGCATTGAAGCTCGTTTGGAGGTTAGATAGCACAGTGTCCAATGACGGGCCGAAAGTATATAGAATGGTGTCGTCTGCGTAGATGTGGATCAGGGAATCGCCCGCAGCAAGAACATCATTGATAAATAACCTCACACTCAACGTCAACAAAACTAAGGAGATTATTGTGGACTTCAGGAAACAGCAGAGGGAACACCCCCCTATCCACATCGATGGAACAGTAGTGGAGAGGGTAGCAAGTTTTAAGTTCCTCGGCATACACATCACAGACAAACTGAATTGGTCCACTCACACTGACAGCGTTGTGAAGAAGGCGCAGCAGCGCCTCTTCAACCTCAGGAGGCTGAAGAAATTCGGCTTGTCACCAAAAGCACTCACAAACTTCTACAGATGCACAATCGAGAGCATCCTGGCGGGCTGTATCACCGCCTGGTACGGCAACTGCTCCGCCCTCAACCTCACTACCCAGAGGGTAGTGAGGTCTGCACAACGCATCACCGGGGGCAAACTACCTGCCCTCCAGGGGACCTACACCAACCGATGTTACAGGAAGGCCACAAAGATCATCAAGGACATCAACCACCCAAACCACTGCCTGTTCACCCCGCTATCATCCAGAAGGCGAGGTCAGTACAGGTGCATCAAAGCTGGGACCGAGAGACTGAAAAACAGCTTCTATCTCAAGGCCATCAGACTGTTAAACAGCCACCACTAACATTGAGTGGCTGCTGCCAACACACTGTCATTGACACTGACCCAACTCCAGCCACTTTAATAATGGGAATTGATGGGAAATGATGTAAATATATCACTAGCCACTTTAAACAATGCTACCTTATATAATGTTACTTACCCTACATTATTCATCTCATATGCATACGTATATACTGTACTCTACATCATCGACTGCATCCTTATGTAATACATGTATCACTAGCCACTTTAACTATGCCACTTTGTTAACTTTGTCTACATACTCATCTCATATGTATATACTGTACTCGATACCATCTACTGTATGCTGCTCTGTACCATCACTCATTCATATATCCTTATGTACATATTCTTCATCCCCTTACACTGTGTATAAGACAGTAGTTTTGGAATTGTTAGTTAGATTACTTGTTGGTTATCACTGCATTGTCGGAACTAGAAGCACAAGCATTTCGCTACACTCGCATTAACATCTGCTAACCATGTGTATGTGACAAATAAAATTTGATTTGATTTGATTTACAGAGAAAAGAGTCGGCCCGAGAATGAACCCTGTGGCACCCCCATAGAGACTGCCAGAGGACCGGACAGCATGCCCTCCGATTTGACACACTGAACTCTGTCTGCAAAGTAATTGGTGAACCAGGCAAGGCAGTCATCCGAAAAACCGAGGCTACTGAGTCTGCCGATAAGAATATGGTGATTGACAGAGTCGAAAGCCTTGGCAAGGTCGATAAAGACGGCTGCACAGCACTGTCTTTTATCGATGGCGGTTATGATGTCGTTTAGTACCTTGAGTGTGGCTGAGGTGCACCCGTGACCGGCTCGGAAACCAGATTGCATAGCGGAGAAGGTACGGTGGGATTCGAGATGGTCAGTGACCTGTTTGTTGACTTGGCTTTCGAAGACCTTAGATAGGCAGGGCAGAATGGATATAAGTCTGTAACAGTTTGGGTCCAGGGTGTCTCCCCCTTTGAAGAGGGGGATGACTGCGGCAGCTTTCCAATCCTTGGGGATCTCAGACGATATCTAAAGAGAGGTTGAACAGGCTGGTAATAGGGGTTGCGACAATGGCGGCGGATAGTTTCAGAAATAGAGGGTCCAGATTGTCAAGCCCAGCTGATTTATACGGGACCAGGTTTTGCAGCTCTTTCAGAACATCTGCTATCTGGATTTGGGTAAAGGAGAACGTGGAGAGGCTTGGGCGAGGAGCTGCGGGGGGGGGTCGGAGCTGTTGGCTGGCCGAGGTAGGAGTAGCCAGGCGGAAGGCATGGCCAGCCGTTGAGAAATGCTTGTTGAAGTTTTCGATAATCATGGATTTGTCGGTGGTGACCGTGTTCCCTAGCCTCAGTGCAGTGGGCAGCTGGGAGGAGGTGCTCTTGTTCTCCATGGACTTCATAGTGTGCCAGAACTTTTTGGAGTTGGAGCTACAGGATGCAAACTTCTGCCTGAAGAAGCTGGCCTTAGCTTTCCTGACTGACTGCGTGTATTGGTTCCTGACTTCCCTGAACAGTTGCATATCGCGGGGACTGTTCGATGCTATTGCAGTCCACCACGGGATGTTTTTGTGCTGGTCGAGGGCAGTCAGGTCTGGAGTGAACCAAGGGCTGTATCTGTTCTTAGTTCTGCATTCTTTGAACGGAGCATGCTTATCTAAAATGGTGAGGAAGTTACTCTTAAAGAATGACCAGGCATCCTCAACTGACGGGATGAGGTCAATGTCCTTCCAGGATACCCGGGTCAGGTCGATTAGAAAGGCCTGCTCACAGAAGTGTTTTAGGGAGCGTTTGACAGTGATGAGGGGTGGTCGTTTGACTGCGGCACCGTAGCGGATACAGGCAATGAGGCAGTGGTCGCTGAGATCCTGGTTGAAGACAGCGGAGGTGTATTTGGAGGGCCAGTTGGTCAGGATGACGTCTATGAGGGTGCCCTTGCTTACAGAGTTAGGGTTGTACCTGGTGGGTTCCTTGATGATTTGTGTGAGATTGAGGGCATCTAGCTTAGATTGTAGGACTGCCGGGGTGTTAAGCATATCCCAGTTTAGGTCACCTAACAGAACAAACTCTGAAGCTAGATGGGGGGCAATCAATTCACAAATGGTGTCCAGGGCACAGCTGGGAGCTGAGGGGGGTCGGTAGCAGGCGGCAACAGTGAGAGACTTATTTCTGGAGAGAGTAATTTTCAGAATTAGTCGTTTGAACTGTTTGGGTATGGACCTGGAAAGTATGACATTACTTTGCAGGCTATCTCTGCAGTAGACTGCAACTCCTCCCCCTTTGGCAGTTCTACCTTGACGGAAGATGTTATAGTTGGGTATGGAAATCTCTGAATTTTTGGTGGCCTTCCTGAGTCAGGATTCAGACACGGCAAGGACATCAGGGTTAGCAGAGTGTGCTAAAGCAGTGAGTAAAACAAACTTAGGGAGGAGGCTTCTGATGTTGACATGCATGAAACCAAGGCTTTTTCGATCACAGAAGTCAACAAATGAGGGTGCCTGGGGACATGCAGGGCCTGGGTTTACCTCCACATCACCCGCGGAACAGAGAAGGAGTAGTATGAGGGTGCGGCTAAAGGCTATCAAAACTGGTCGCCTAGAGCGTTAGGGACAGAGAATAAGAGGAGCAGGTTTCTGGGCATGGTAGAAAATATTCAGGGCAAAATGCGCAGACAGGGTTATGGTGGGGTGCGGGTACGGCGGAGGTAAGCCCAGGCACTGGGTGATGATGAGAGAGGTTTTATCTCTGGACATGCTGGTTGTAATGGGTGAGGTCACCGCATATGTGGGAGGTGGGACAAAGGAGGTATCGGGGGTATGAGGAGTGGGACTAGGGGCTCCATTGTGAACTAAAACAATGATAACTAACCTGAGCAACAGTATAAAAGGCATATTGACATTTGAGAGAGACATACAGCGAGGCATACAGTAATCACAGGTGTTGAATTGGGAAAGCTAGCTAAAACAGTGGGTGAGACAACAGCTAATCAGCTAGCACAACAACAGCAGGTGAAATGCCATTGACTAGGCAACGGGGCCGACAGATAAAACAAACAAGCAGAATGGAGTACCGTGATTAATTGACAGTCCAGCGTGCATCAGCTATGTAGCCAAGTGATCAGAGTCCAGGTGGCAGCGGTGGATGGGGCAGGGGGGCTGGACTGGCGAGTGTTATCCAGGTTAAAAAACTAACGATGACTAAATAGCTTGTAGCTAGTTAGCTGGTTAGCTTCTGAAGGATTCTTGAGTGTGTTCTAAAAATTAAAAATAATAGCGATTCCGTATCACATTGGGTGAGGCAGGTTTCCGGAAGGTATAAACAAATTTTAAAAAATCGGGAAGAGATAGAAAGGCCATATGGGCCACTGCGTGTTTGGGACGCGGCGATGCAGACGGTTAGCAGGCCTGTGCTAACAAGCTAACAGATTAGCAGGCCGGGGTAAACAAGGTAGTAGTTAGCGGACCTGGGCTAAACAAGCTAGCAGTTAGCATGCCGAATTAGCAAGCAAGGAGATAGTGAGGGCTAGAGAGTTAGCCTTTGGGGGACGTTGCGATGGGGTGAGTCTGTTTATTCCTCTTCATGCGGTGACATCGATAGACCGGTCGTGGGTCCGGGTATTGTAGCCCAGGAGTATGCTACGGTGGCAGCACAGGAGCTCTGGCCGGGCTAGCTTCAAGCTACGTGGGTGGAAACGCTAGCCAGGAGTAATCAACCAGGGTTGCGGTTTAGCTCGATAGCTAGTTGTGAAGATCCAGCTGAAAAATGTTCCGTTTGCGGTGGGAATCCTGATCCGGGGATAGATCCGGGGATAAAAAAATAAATAGGTCCGTTATGCTCTGGTTAGCGTCGCGTTGTTCGAACTGGCGAGAGCTTTCCGAGCTAAAGGTTAGCTGATGACCGGTTAGCTGAAGACCGCTAGCATAGCTGGTGGTTAGCTGGCTAGCTTCAGTTGAGGGGTTCCGGTTCCGAAGTAAATATAAATACTTTAGGAAAAGTAGCTACATTGGGTGAGGCGGGTTGCAGGAGAGTATTTGGAAGCTTAGGTTTAGCAAAATGTTTTTAAAGATATGCGAAGAAAAATATCTAAAACTAAAAAGAGACGATATATACAGAGAGACGATACGACAGGACGACTTACTGCTACGCCATTTCTTATGAGAAATGTTTTTAGTTTTTAGGGGTGCAACTGCATCTAGGGTATTGCGCAAGGTTAAATTGAATTCCTCAGTTAGGTGGTTAACTGATTTTTGTCCTCTGGAGTCCTTGGGTAGACAGAGGGAGTCTGGAAGGACATCAAGGAATCTTTGTGTTGTCTGTGAATTTATAGCACAACTTTTGATGTTCCTTGGTTGGGGTCTGAGCAGATTATTTGTTGCAATTGCAAACGTAATAAAATGGTGGTCCGACCCACAACATTTATTCCATGGGACAAAACTAGGTCCAGTGTATGACTGTGACAGTGAGTAGGTCCAGAGACATGTTGGACAAAACCCACTGAGTCGATGATGGCTCCAAAAGCCTTTTGGAGTGGGTCTGTGGACTTTTCCATGTGAATATATTAAACTTACCAAAGATTAGAATATTATCTGCTATGACTACAAGGTTGGATAGGAATTCAGGGAACTCAATGAGGAACGCTGTATATGGCCCAGGAGGCCTGTAAACAGTAGCTATAAAAAGTGATTGATTAGGCTGCATAGATTTCATGACTAGAAGCTCAAAAGATGAAAACGTCATTTTGTTTTTGTAAATTGAAATTTGCTATCGTAAATGTTAGCAACACCTCTGCCTTTGCAGGATGCACGGGGGATATGGTCACTAGTGTATCCAGGAGGTGAGGCCTCATTTAGCACAGTAAATTCATCAGGTTTAAGCCATGTTTCATTCAGGCCAATCACATCAAGATTATGATCAGTGATTAGTTCATTGACTATAATTGCCTTTGAAGTAAGATTTCTAACTTTAAGTAGCCCTATTTTGAGATGTGAGGTATCATGATCTCGTTCAATAATGACAGGAATGGAGGAGGTCTTTATCCTAGTGAGATTGCTAAGGCAAACACCGTCATGTTTAGTTTTGCCCAACCTAGGTCGAGGCACAGACACGGTCTCAATGGGGATAGCTGAGCTGACTACACTGACTGTGCTAGTGGCAGACTCCACTATGCTGGCAGGCTGGCTAACAGCCTGCTGCCTGACCTGCACCCTATTTCATTGTGGAGCTAGAGGAGTTAGAGCCCTGTCTATGTTGGTAGATAAGATGAGAACACCCCTCCAGCTATTATGGAGTCCGTCACTCCTCAGCAGGTCAGGCTTGGTCCTGGCTGTGGGTGAGTCCCAGAAAGAGGGCCAATTATCTACAAATTCTATATTTTGGGAAGGGCAGAAAACAGTTTTCAACCAGCGATTGAGTTGTGAGACTCTGCTGTAGAGCTCATCACTCCCTCTAACTGGGAGGGGGCCAGAGACAATTACTCGATGCCGACACATCTTTCTAGCTGATGTACACGCTGAAGCTATGTTGCGCTTGGTGACCTCTGACTGTTTCATCCTAACATCGTTGGTGCCGACGTGGATAACAATATCTCTATACTCGCCAGTTTTAGCTTTAGCCAGCACCATCTTCAGATTAGCCTTAACGTCGGTAGCTCTGCCCCCTGGTAAACAGTGTATGATCGCTGGATGATTCGTTTTAAGTCTAATACTGCGGGTAATGGAGTCGCCAATGACTAGAGTTTTTAATTTGTCAGAGCTAATGGTGGGAAGCTTCGGCGTCTCAGACTCCGTTATGGGGGGAGTAGAGACCAGAGAAGGCTCGGCCTCTGGCTCCGACTCTTTGCTTAATGGGGAAAACCGGTTGGTGAGAAAGTTGTCCGGCTGCGGGAACCGTGCGAGGGGATTTATACTAACGTTACTATCTGTACTTACTGGTGGCACAGACTCTATTTCATCCTTTCCTACACTGAAATTACCCTTGCCTAACGATTGCGTCTGAAGCTGGGCTTGAAGCACAGCTATCCTTGCCGTAAGGCGATCATTCTCCTGTATATTATGAGTACAGCGACTGCAATTAGAAGGCATCATGTTAATGTTACTACTTAGCTTCGGCTGTTGGAGGTCCTGACGAACCATGTCCAGATAATGCGTCCGGAGTAAAAAAGTTTCATGAAAAAAAAAGTTGAGGGAAAACCCCAAAATATTAACGGTTATTAAAAAGTAAAAGACGTAAAGTTGTCAGGTAGCAAAGTAAGATGCAAATATTTTTTTATGGTGTTTATACCAGCGTACTATTGTTTGTACAGATGAACGTTGCACCTTCAGGCGTTTGGAAATTGCTCCCATGGATGAACCAGACTTGTGGAGGTCTACAATTTTTGGCTGATTTCTTTTGATTTTCCCATGATGTCAAGCAAAGAGGCACTGAGTTTGAAGGTAGGCCTTAAAATACATCCACAGGTACACCTCCAATTTACTCAAATGATGTTAATTTATAATTAGCATATCAGAAGCTTCTAAAGCCATGACATAATTTTCTGAATTTTCCAAGCTGTTTAAAGGCACAGTCAACTTAGTGTATGTAAACTTCTGACCCACTGGAATTGTGATACAGTGAATTATAAGTGAAATAATCTGTCTGTAAACAATTGTTGGATATATTACTTGTGTCATACACAAAGTAGATGTCCTAACCGACTTGCCAAAACTATAGTTTGTTAACAAGACATTTTTGGAGTGGTTAAAAACTAGTTTTATTGACTCCAACCTAAGTGTATTTAAACTTCAGACTTCAACGGTCCCTCTCCATGATTGCAGGAGCTTGTCTATTTTTGCAAGTTTTTTTTATTGAAATTCATTGTCAAGAGCTCATTTATATATTTTGTGATATGTATACCAAGTATGTCTACTTCACCGTCAGCCTATTTTATAGGTAAACTGCAAGGTAACGTAAAAGTTGTATTTTTTTAAAGATCAAACACACAATATTGTATACTTATCATAATTAGGTATTAGTGCAGAAAGTCCAGAATGAGACATTGCAGGGATCTAGCTTGCGGACTTAATATAGAACTTGAGTCATCGACATAAGTTGTTTTTAAGCCTTGGATTTCTAATCCTCGAATGTTGTTATTTGATCTTATTGTAATAGCTAGCATTTCGATGGCCATAACGAATAGATATGACAATTCAAAACGCTCTGAGTAGTAGCCACTATTTCATATTTTACACCTGGGGTTGCTATACATTACTTTTACCCATTTTATAAGAGAATCACCGAAATTGAAAAAATGTCAATCAAATCCAGTCTTATAAATACTTGGCCTTGCTCCTTAGATGTTCCATGTTGTTCTATTATTTCTGGTAGTTGTCATATTATCTCCAATGTATCATCCATGTAAAAAACCTGTCTGATTAGGTTGAACAATACCTGGTAAAACCTTTTTAATTGGGAGTGCTATGCATTTTGCTAGTATTTTTCCATCACACAATGAAGGGTAAGGGGCCTACAGTTTTTTAGATAGACTGGATCTTTATATTTGATATCTTTTTTTAATAATAGTGAAATCAGAACTCCCTGCTGAGTACCTGACAGACTATAATTTCTATAGGAGTAGTTAAAACAAACTAATAATGGACATTTGAGTATATATAAAAAACAGCCCTGGCGTTTTTCCAGACTGAAAATATTTAATAGCCTCAAGTACTTCCTCTGTAATTTGGCCTTCGCACTGATCTTTTTGTACATTTAGTTAATTTTCAATGTTTTGTATTAATTGGAAAGAATTCCTTACAGTAATCGTCGTTCAGAGAGGGAGGATGAGACGGAAAAGAAAACATCTGCTTAAAGTATTTATCTTTTAAAATATAATTTGGAGAATCATAGATGACTCTGTCTTTAGTAATGAGTTCCTGCAAGTTATTTTTGGTATCGTTCTTATGTTGGAGATTCAGGAAGAATTTGGTGCATTTTTCATCATATTCTATCCAGTTTGCTTTGGTTTTGAAATAGATTACATTAGAACCTTCTTGAAAAGTTCCTCCAGCTCTTTTTGTTTTTCCTCTAACTTATTTTGTATCTCTGTAGTATAGTTTTTATTGCTATCTACCTGTACTATCAGTTAATATATTCCCTTGTTAGTCTTGTCTCTAGACAGAAGCTGCTTCTTATTATTGATGAATATTTAATTGAATGACCTCTTAAAGTAAATTTAAAGGTATCCCAAACAATAAGTGGATTTGCTGAACCTATATTGTACTGGTACCTGCCAACTCCTATAGTCATTGGCACAACACAGCACAATCAGGCTACTCAAGTCAGGCCAGCTGCAAGTAGCAACTTGAAGACAACGAAGAACATTGCAATGGGGTGCCTATCAGTCTTTTAACTTTGCTGCTTGCTACTGCAAATGCTGCAGAAATCAAACTTAATAGAGTAGATGTCAGATCAAGCTAATGAAATGCTTAGGCTGCAGTAAAGTTGAATATATTAGATTTATGAGTTCAGCAGAACTGGAGGCAAAGAGAGAGAGAGACATCTTTCTCACAATAAACTTGTGGTATAAATGTTCAGTGGTCCTTCACACTTCAAATAGTTTACAGAAAATAACTGAATGGTACATTTATAAGAATAAAATAAAAGCATCATCTTTGGTGTCTTGTGTTTGCATGGATGGCTCTAAAAATGGGATTTAAAAAAATAAAAAATACAATAGTGTATCAGTACAGGAGATGAAATCCCTACAAAATATTCTCTCTACATCTGCCAAATCATGTGCTCTCCACATGAAATGGACTGGTAATTGTCATATAATAGTAATGAAGGTGATTGCAAATGGATGTTAGCAATCAATTCCCTCACCTATTACCAAAGAGAGTCATACTTTATCCCACCCCCACATTATGCTATTTTCTCTTTTTCGCCCTCCATAATCTCCAATTTAACTTTCCAATGAATCCAAAGATACCACAGCCTGCTCAATTCTCCCATTGATTCATCTAATTCACAGGCCTAATGCAGGATTGACTGAATCAAACAACACGTAGCCAAAGCAGGCTAACTCGGCATGAGGGGCAACCATTGATGGCCACCAGATCATTGCCAGCTGATCTCTCGTTAAACCATCAATACGCGCTAAATTCACCTGATATCAATTACAACCATTATTAGTCACTTCATTACCGCTCCTTAAAAGCTGATGTTTGTGTTACCTTAGTCCTGCTTGCTACCAAAGTCTTTCAAGACATGTAAACATATAAACACTAGTTTAATTTTTTTTCTGTTAAGTTAAACAGCAGGTACATTACCAGCTGTATCAGTCAACTAAAGAGTAGCCAGTTTCTGTTCTGCTTTTTTTTAACAACTCGGTGAAAGAGCGCAACACGTACGCACTGAAAAATGTTTAACTCTTCCGTGCTGGTCCATCCAGCCTTCCAGAAGCTTCGCCTTCACACAACCTGTCAGGCCATTCTGTGGTGTCCGCATGGTCCTATATCCAATCGGATAAACACTCCAAACAGCCAACCCTGGGTCTCGACCCCGCCCTGTGCAACTGGGTACTGGACTTCCTGACGGGCCGCCCCCAGGTGGTGAGGATAGGCAACAACATCTCCACCCCGCTGATCCTCAGCACTGGGGCCCCACAAGGGTGTGTTCTGAGCCCTCTCCTGTACTCCCTGTTCACCCACGACTGCGTGGCCACGCACGCCTCCAACTCAATCATCAAGTTTGCGGACGACACAACAGTGGTAGGCTTGATTACCAACAACAACGAGACGGCCTACAGGGAGGAGGTGAGGGCCCTCGGAGTGTGGTGTCAGGAAAATAACCTCACACTCAACGTCAACAAAACTAAGGAGATGATTGTGGACTTCAGGAAACAGCAGAGGGAACACACCCCTATCCACATCGATGGAACAGTAGTGGAGAGGGTAGTAAGTTTAAGTTCCTCGGCGTACACATCACAGACAAACTGAATTGGTCCACCCACACAGACAAATCAAATCAAATCAAATTTATTTATATAGCCCTTCGTACATCAGCTGATATCTCAAAGTGCTGTACAGAAACCCAGCCTAAAACCCCAAACAGCAAACAATGCAGGTGTAAAAGCACGGTGGCTAGGAAAAACTCCCTAGAAAGGCCAAAACCTAGGAAGAAACCTAGAGAGGAACCGGGCTATGTGGGGTGGCCAGTCCTCTTCTGGCTGTGCCGGGTAGAGATTATAACAGAACATGACCAAGATGTTCAAATGTTCATAAATGACCAGCATGGTCGAATAATAATAAGGCAGAACAGTTGAAACTGGAGCAGCAGCAGTCAGGTGGAATGGGGACAGCAAGGAGCCATCATGTCAGGTAGTCCTGGGGCACTGTCCTAGGGCTCAGGTCCTCCGAGAGAGAGAGAAAGAAAGAGAGAATTAGAGAGAGCATATGTGGGGTGGCCAGTCCTCTTTTGGCTGTGCCGGGTGGAGATTATAACAGAACGTGGCCAAGATGTTCAAATGTTCATAAATGACCCAGCATGGTTGAATAATAGTAAGGCAGAACAGTTGAAACTGGAGCAGGAGCATGGCCAGGTGGACTGGGGACAGCAAGGAGTCCTCATGTCAGGTAGTCCTGGGACATGGTCCTAGGGCCCAGGCCAGTTGAAACTGGAGCAGCAGCATGGCCAGGTGGACTGGGGACAGCAAGGAGTCATCATGTCAGGTAGTCCTGGGGCATGGTCCTAGGGCTCAGGTCCTCCGAGAGAGAGAAAGAAAGAGAGAAGGAGAGAATTAGAGAACGCACACTTAGATTCACACAGGACACCGAATAGGACAGGAGAAGTACTCCAGATATAACAAACTGACCCTAGCCCCCGACACATAAACTACTGCAGCATAAATACTGGAGGCTGAGACAGGAGGGGTCAGGAGACACTGTGGCCCCATCCGAGGACACCCCGGACAGGGCCAAACAGGAAGGATATAACCCCACCCACTTTGCCAAAGCACAGCCCCCACACCACTAGAGGGATATCTTCAACCACCAACTCACCATCCTGAGACAAGGCCGAGTATAGCCCACAAAGATCTCCGCCACGGTACAACCCAAGGGGGGCAACCCAGACAGGCCGACCACAACAGTGAATCAACCCACCCAGGTGACGCACCCCCCAGGGACGGCACGAGAGAGCCCCAGCAAGCCAGTGACTCAGCCCCCGTAACAGGGTTAGAGGCAGAGAATCCCAGTGGAAAGAGGGGAACCGGCCAGGCAGAGACAGCAAGGGCGGTTCGTTGCTCCAGAGCCTTTCCGTTCACCTTCCCACTCCTGGGCCAGACAGCATTGTGAAGAAGGCACGGCAGTGCCTCTTCAACCTCAGGAGGCTGAAGAAATTCGGCTTGTCACCAAAAGCACTCACAAACTTCGACAGATGCACAATCGAGAGCATCCTGTCGGGCTGTATCACCGCCTGGTACGGCAACTGCTCCGCCCACAACCGTAAGGCTCTCCAGAGGGTAGTGAGGTCTGCACAACGCATCACCAGGGGCAAACTACCTGCCCTCCAGGACACCTACACCACCCGATGTCACAGGAAGGCCACAAAGATCATCAAGGACAACAATCACCCGAGCCACTGCCTGTTCACCCCGCTAATCATCCAGAAGGCGAGGTCAGTACAGGTGCATCAAAGCTGGGACCGAGAGACTGAAAAACAGCTTCTATCTCAAGGCCATCAGACTGTTAAACAGCCACCACTAACATTGAGTGGCTGCTGCCAACACACTGACTCAACTCCAGCCACTTTAATAATGGGAATTGATGGGAAATGATGTAAAATATATCACTAGCCACATTAAACAATGCTACCTAATATAATTACATTTACATTCATGACAAGACTCTAGACAACGTGTGGAAGCTGTAGGTATTGCAACCTCAGCCCCATTAAATGTGGTTCACCTTTATTAATGGGTTCAAGTCGCGCATGGATATATATTTTCAGTGATCAGATTTTCCTGCGCTTTTCGATGAAACGCACGTTCTGTTATAGTCACAGCCGTGATTTAACCAGTTGTATAAACGTCTGAGTGTTTTCTATCCACACATACTAATCATATGCATATACTATATTCCTGGCATGAGTAGCAGGGCGCTGAAATGTTGCGCGATTTTTAACAGAATGTTCGAAAAAGTAGGGGGTAGGATTAACAGGTTAACCCCCATTTGAACTGCCGCCGTAAAAAAGGCCTGACTAGGGTACGGAGTAGTTTTGGTACAGGTGATGCTTTGCGGCACAGCCGGCGCTAGTTTTTCCCATTTTTAAAAGTCACTGGAGAGGTCTGACTTCTCCAGACGACAAATAGCTGGATGGTGTTTGACATCAGAACCGGGCTGGACCATCTTGGTAGGGGGGGGGCAGTGTCTGTTAAAAAAAAAATATTATAATTTGTATATTGGTATATATATATATATATTATTATATAATAATATATATATATAATAATTATATTATTATATAATTTGACTATTGTAAAGTGGCTGTTCCACTGGATGTCATAAGGTGAATGCACCAATTTATAAGTCGCTCTGGATAAGAGCGTCTGCTAAATGACTTAAATGTAAATGTAATATAATGTTTACATACCCTACATTATTCATCTCATATGTATACGTATATACTTTACTCTATATCATCTACTGCATCTTTATGTAATACATGTATCACTAGCCACTTTAACTATGCCACTTTGTTTACATACTCATCTCATATGTATATACTGTACTCAATACCATCTACTGTATCTTGCCTATGCCGCTCTGTACCATCACTCATTCATATATCCTTATGTACATATTCTTTATCCCCTTACACTTGTGTCTATAAGGTAGTAGTTTTGGAATTGTTAGCTTGATTACTTGTTGGTTATTAATGCATTGTCGGAACTAGAAGCACAAGCTTTTCGCTACACTCGCATTAACATCTGCTAACCATGTGCATGTGACAAATACAATTTGATTTGATTTGATTTGAATTGTCAGGCTACTTTTTTTTCATTTTGTTTTCGGCAGAAATTAAAATGTGGCACTGATTCGCCCATGGATTGATGGTTCAGCATTGTCTCACTGAAGAGTTTAGAGTTTAACAAGTTGGGGTGTCCATGTGCGGCATGGACACGCAGTTATAAGCCTGGCTCGAGTTCTGCTCGAGTTCGCAGCAGCTGCAAGATCATCCACCTTTGTCACATGGATGAAGCCTGAGCTGGAAAGTGAAGATAACTGAAGCTGACTAGATTTAGCTTGCATTGTAGTATATCCCTCTGGTGTTCCACTCTATGATTCCTAACTACCTATAAATACAGTTTCTTGTTTTGAAATAAGAATAGACAGATGTTTACCAAAGGTAATTCTAAAAATATAATAATTTAAATAGGAAAATTGACAGCCTTTGAACCAGACCAGGCCTGGAACGAAGCTGGAATCTGTTCTACTAGCTAGCTCTTGGCCTGACAGGTAAACATATCACCCAGTCTACTGTACTGTGTCACCTCCTTTCCCCGGCTCAACTGTGCCTTTATCAGACTGCTTACAGTGACTGGACCGATCCAACACTTTTCAATCAAGCGGTCACCCTCAATCATCTCCCAAATGACAGCTTTAAGTAGCTATAAATAAGCTACAGGCCTGAGCTCCTCGTTTGTCATGCGAGACCCGGACTACTGTAGACCTCCCCTTTTAGAGACCATAGCTCTTCTTTTACAGCTGCTTTCTTCATCAATGCAATGCTGCATGGGGAATGATGGCAACACATAACTCTGGGACAATAATGGGGCCTTGCTACTCGGTAATGATGGAAGAGCCCCACACGTTAAAAAAAGTACATTTTTTAAGCTTTCATTTGATTTAAGAACAAAATCTTCAAAGTAGACACCCTTTGCCCTGATGACTGATTTGCACACTCTTGGCATTCTCTCACCCAGCTTCACTTTGAATGCTTTCCAAGGAGTTCCCACATATGCTGTGCACTTGATGGCTGTTTCTCCTATACTCTGCGGCCCAACTCATCTCAAACTGTTTGAGGTCGCATGATTGTGGAGGCCAGGTCATTTGATGCAGCACTCCATCACTCTCCTTACTGGTCAAATAGCCCTTATACAACCTGGAGGTGTGTTGGGTCATTGTCCTGTTGAAAAAATAAATGATAGTCCCACTAAGCGCAAACCAGATGGGATGGCGTATCGCTGCAGAATGCTGTGGTAGCCATGCTGGTTAAGTGTGCCTTGAATTCTAAATAAATCACAGACAGTATCACCAGCACAGCATCCCCACACCATCACACCTCCTCCTCCATGCTTCATGATGGGAAACACACATGCGGAGATCATCCGTACACCATATACTCTGCGTCTCACAAAGACACGGCGGTTGGAACCAGAAATCTCAAATTTGGACTCATCAGACAAAAGGACAATTTTCCACCGGTCTAATGTCCATTGCTTGTGTTTCTTGGCCCAAGCAAGTCTGTTCATCTTATTGGTGTCCTTCAGTAGCGTTTTTTGCAGCAATTCGACCATGAAGGCCTGATTCACGCAGTCTCCGCTGAACAGTTGATGTTGATGTGTCTGTTACTTGAACTCTGTGAAGCATTTATTTGGGCTGCAATTTCTGAGGCTGGGAACTCAAATGAACTTATCCTCTGCAGCAGAGGTAACTGAGTCTTGCTTTCCTATGGCGGTCCTCATGAGAGACATTTTCATCATAGCGCTTGATGGTTTTTGCGACTGCACTTGAAGAAACTTTCAAAGTTCTTTACATTTTCCGTTTTGACTGACCATGTCTTAAAGTAATGATGAACTGTAGTTTCTCTTTGCTTATTTGTGCTCTTCTTGACAAAATATAGACTTAGTCTATATTTGATCAAATAGGGCTATGTTCTGTATACGACCCCTACCTTGTCACAACACAACTGATTGGCTCAAATGCCAGAAGTTAATAATTTCCAACAATTCACTTTTAACAAGGCACACCTGTTAATTGAAGTACATTCCAGATGACTACGTCATGAAGCTGGTTGAAAGAATGCCAAGAGTGTGCAAAGTTGTCATCAAGGCAAAGCGTGGATACTTTGAAGAATCTCAAATATAAAATATATTTTCATTTGTTTAACACTATTTTGGTTATAACATTATTCCATATGTGTCATTTCATACCTTTGATGTCTTCACTATTATTCTACAATGTAGAAAATATAAAAAAAATAAAGAAAAACCCTTGAATGAGTAGGTGTGTCCAAACTTTTGACTGGTACTGTATATCTCCAGTTCCAAAGCCCTTCCATCATTATTATGCTTTGTGTTCCTGGTATCTGGAACAGGTGTGTGTTAGATCAGGGTTTCCAAAACTCAGTCCCCCCCCCCCTAGCACTACACACCTGATTCAAATAATCAAAGCACGATGATGAGTTCGCTATTTGAATCGGCTGTGTAGTGCTAGGGCAAAAAACTAAAATTGTACCCTGGGAGGCCCCAGAACCGAGTTTGGGAAACCCTGTGTAAGATCATGATTCGTCTCTTGTCTTCTGTATCCGCAAGTCAATATTCAAATGAATTAAATTACCTAGTGAGTTTACCAACATGTAACTTGACCCCATACAATTGAATGAAAACTGTATAGTAACATAAACTGTTATAGTTGAAATGATATTATATACAAGTTGAAGATTCCTTCCATATGGTGTCCTATTTAAGTAGAATACTTGAGCAAAGAGTAGGCAATTCATGGAATCCATTGAATTCCCCAACTTACTGGAGTCCCACTCCTTCTATCACAATAAAATATCCTAACTGCTTCTCCTCATGGCTGGTGGTTGCAATTCAACCTACATTATCACAGTAGGTAGTAGACCATCTGAACCTATGGCTGTGGTATCAAATAGTTAATTGTTTTTTACCCACTCCTTCCCCTCCCCACAGGTCCTGATGGAGAGAAACGTAAAATGGGAATTATATTGACTGTTGCAAATGTGACCTTGTTAACCATCCCGGGTAATTGTGTTGCCGTTACAACAATTACGTTTTTGTAATTTAGCAGACGCTCTTATGCAGAGCCGTGCCGTGCTCAAGGGCACATCGACAGATTTTCCACCTAGTCGGCTCAGGGAAGTGAACCAGCGATTTTTTTGTTAACTGGCCCAATGCTGTTAACCTCTAGGCTAGCTGCTGCCCTATTCTCTTTAGTAAATTAGGGTTATTGTAACAAATTAGCACCTCAAGCTAGCATTGCCTACCAATGGATGCTTCTAAATGATACTATACATTATGGAAATTAGCATTTTTAGGGAAGATATACTATAAACCAGAAATGAGACAATGCTGTGTGAAAAGTGATGAGAATGTTTCAGCAATAAAAAAAAATCCTCCCGTAGTTCACAACCTGGTAATACAGAAAGACTTCAAACACAAATTACAATGCACAGGAAAGAAAACAATAGATTTAGATTTTCTACAATGACACATACATTAAGCCCAATCAATTCAATGGAAAACAAAACAAGTATTTAACCTGGTTATAGAGCCATTTTCAACCTGGAAGTGTGGGGAATAATAAGTACCATTAGTGGCAGATACTACAGTAAATCAAGGGTGTTTGTGTGGCAGCAGTTGTCTGACACTATGACTGTGATTTATAACAAGGTCACAGGTACACAAGTTCTCCTCTCCACACGTAGTGGATGACATTTCTCCAGACTGCCATCGAGGATCACTGGGAGAGGAGGATCAATTCTGATTGCACTCTGGCTGACCGGCAGATATATGCATAGGGGGTGGGTGGTGGGTCGAGGCGGGACTGGCTCTTCAAAATAAATGGAAATGATATACCACTGGTGGTCACTGTCACTGAGAGCACTTCAACAGCAGAGGAATGTGGTTTTGTGGCCTTCCATGTAGTCACTTTGAGTGGGCATCCGCTTCCACAACACATTTACCTCTCCAGTCACCTCTGCAGTTGGTGAGTTTATAATGCAGGCCTATTTTTAATGGCAACAGATCAACCACCTGGAATAAATCAGAACAGCAATGATACTGTGCCTCATAGACTGAAAGGAAATGAATGGAGAGAATCTGTAAAATTAATAAAGCTATTGATGGGAAGTGCCCCCGCAATTCCCATGGTGGCATACACTGTACGTACATTTTCTGACAATGTCTCTAGTCCCTCCATGCCACACAACATGTCAGCAGCATACAACCCTACAGCCCATTACTGGTTTGACTCTGAAACTAAGAAGGGTTTATTTATTTCATTTTTATTTCACCTTTATTTAACCAGGTAGGCAAGTTGAGAACAAGTTCTCATTTACAATTCCAACCTGGCCGAGAAAAAGCAAAGCAGTTCGACACATACAACAACACAGAGTTACACCTGGAGTAAAACAAACATACAGTCAATAATACAGTAGAAAAATAAGTCTATATACAATGTGAGCAAGTGAAGTGAGATAAGGGAGGTAAAGGCAAAAAAGGCCATGGTGGCGAAGTAAATACAATATAGCAAGTAAAACACTGGAATGGTTGATTTGCAGTGGAAGAATGTGCAAAGTGGAGATAGAAATAATGGGGTGCAAAGGAGCAAAATAAATAAATACAGTCGGGAAAGAGGTAGTTGTTTGGGCTAAATTATAGATGGGCTATGTACAGGTGCAGTAATCTGTGAGCTCCTCTGACAGCTGGTGCTTAAAGCTAGTGAGGGAGATAAGTGTTTCCAGTTTCAGAGATTTTTGTAGTTCGTTCCAGTCATTGGCAGCAGAGAACTGGAAGGAGAGGCGGCCAAAGAAAGAATTGGTATTGGGGGTGACCAGAGAGATATACCTGCTGGAGCGCGTGCTACAGGTGGGTGCTGCTATATGGTGACCAGCGAGCTGAGATAAGGGGGGACTTTAGCTAGCAGGGTCTTGTAGATGACCTGGAGCCAGTGGGTTTGGAAACGAGTATGAAGCGAGGGCCAGCCAACGAGAGTATACAGGTCGCAGTGGTGGGTGGTATATGGGGCTTTGGCAAAACGGATGGCACTGTGATAAACTGCATCCAATTTATTGAGTAGGGTATTGTAGGGTATGACATCGCCGAAGTCGAGGATTGGTAGGATGGTCAGTTTTACAAGGGTATGTTCGGCAGCATGAGTGGTGGATGCTTTGTTGCAAAATAGGAAGCCAATTCTAGATTTAACTTTGGATTGGAGATGTTTGATGTGAGTCTGGAAAGAGAGTTGACAGTCTAACCAGACACCTAGGTAATTGTAGTTGTCCACATATTCTAAGTCAGAACCGTCCTGAGTAGTGATGTTGGACGGGCGGGCAGGTGCAGGCAGCGATCGGTTGAAGAGCATGCATTTAGTTTTACTTGTATTTAAGAGCAATTGGAGGCCACGGAAGGAGAGTTGTATGGCATGGAAGCTCGCCTGGAGGGTTGTTAACACAGTGTCCAAAGAAGGGTCAGAAGTATACAGAATGGTGTCGTCTACATAGAGGTGGATCAGAGACTCACCAGCAGCAAGAGCGACATCATTGATGTATACAGAGAAGAGAGTTGGTCCAAGAATTGAACCCTGTGGGACCCCCATAGAGACTGCCAGAGGCCTGGACAACAGACCCTTCGATTTGACACACTGAACTCTATCAGAGAAGTAGTTGGTGAACCAGGCAAGGCAATCATTTGAGAAACCAAGGCTGTCGAGTCTGCCGATGAGGATGTGGTGACAGAGTCGAAACCCTTGGCCAGGTCAATGAATACGGCTGTACATTATTGTTTCTTATCGATGGCGGTTAAGATATTGTTTAGGACCTTGAGCATGGCTGAGGTGCACCCATGACCAGCTCTGAAACCAGATTGCATAGTGGAGAAGGTATGGTGGGATTCAAAATGGTCTGTAATCTGTTTGGGTAGGTCCCTGGATGGTGGACTAGATGCTGCTGGATATGTTGTTGGAAGGCCAGTAGGAGGCAATCTTTCCTCTGGTAAAAAAATAAATAAACGATCCCAGGGCAGTGACATTGGGGAAATTGCCCTGTGTACAGTCGTGACCAAAGGTTTTGAGAATGACACAAATATTAATTTCCACAAGTTTGCTGCTTCAGTGTCTGTCACACCCTGACCATAGTTTGCTTTGTATGTTTCTATGTTTTGTTTGGTCAGGGTGTGATCTGAGTGGGCATTCTATGTTGTGTGTATAGTTTGTCTGTTTCTGTGTTTGGCCTGATATGGTTCTCAGTCAGAGGCAGGTGTTAGTCATTGTCTCTGATTGGGAACCATATTTAGGTAGCCTGTTTGTTGTTGGTTTTTGTGGGTGATTGTTCCTGTCTCTGTGTTTGCACCAGATAGGGCTGTTTTGGTTTTCCACGTTTGTTGTTTTGTATTATGTTCATGTTTAGTTGTCTTATTAAAAAACATGAATAGAAACCACACTGCATTTTGGTCCGCCTCTCCTTCACCTCAAGAAAACCGTTACTGAAGTATAATTACAAGCATTTCATAAGTATCAAAGACTTTTAATGACAATTACATGAAGTTGATGCAAAAATTCAATATTTGCAGTGTTTATTTCAAGACCTCTGCAATCTGCCTTGGCATGCTGTCAATTAACTTCTGGGCCACATCCTGACTGATGGTAGACCATTCTTGCATAATCAATGCTTGGAGTTTGTCAGAATTTGTGGGTTTTTGTATGTCTACCCGCCTCTTGAGGATTGACCACAAGTTCTCAATGGGATTAACCTGTTTGGGATAGCGGAGAGCATTTTCACGTTCGGATGAAAACTGTTTGAATGATGTCTGTGAGTGTAACAGAACTCATATGACAGGCAAAGTTTGTAGTTTTTCAACTCATTGCCTATCGAATATACAGTGTCTATGGGGTCCTATTGCACTACCTAAGGCTTCCACTAATGTCAACAGTCTTTAGAACGTTGTTTCAGGCTTCTACTATGAAGAGGGAGAGAATGAGAGCTGTTTCATCCAGAGGTCTGGCAGAAGGCCATGAGCTGATCAGGCACGCACCCGTGAGAGCGACCTGCGTTCCATTGCATTCCTTTTTTTTCAATTTAAAGTTTTATTAAGTTTTCTTGTTTTTCATTCAACCAACAAAACACATTCCACATTCACAGATGTGACATGCTTAAAAATATATATATATATATATTACTAATAATAAATAAGTTGTTTTTAAATATATATATATACATACATACACATACACACAAAGAACAATGAAAAAATAAACATATATATAAAACTTGCAGCAGCACTATCAAGGTTCTTATTAGCTATTTCTAGCCTTAGCTAAGACAACGAGCAAATAATTCATTTTTAGATTTTACAGCACCTTACACAACATGTATCTGCTCATTTCCCTAATCACCCCCTTCACTGTGTCCAATTTGAAATATAGTTGAGTAGTGGAGACCAGAGTCTATCAAATTTGGGTTGTCTCTTGTGGAGGTCATAAGTGAGCTTTTCATGAGGGAGAAAGTCAACAATCTGGTCAATCCACATTTTAAATGTAGGAGAGGTATTAGAGGCCCTCAATAGAAGAATACATTTCTTAGCAAAGTATGTAATAGTCATAATCAGAATCAGCCAGAATCTGGCAATCTCTCTACAGCTCCAAAATACATGCATATAGGTTCCACTTTCAGAGGTACATATTTTACAGTTAGGAGATATGTCTGTTTTCATTCTATGGAGTCTCAAAGGAGTGTAATAACATTTGTACAAAAATGTGTAATTCGATTCTTTCATTTTTACATTTAGTAGAGGAGCAGTATACCCTGTCGCAAACCTCCGCCCATAACTCATCACTGATAGTCAGACCTAGGTCCTTTTCCCAGATTATTTTCAAAGGAGTAAAGGAGGAGCCTCCTTTCTCAGAAAGGAGTCTATAGATATAAGATATTTTGCCTTTAATGGATTGTGCTGATAGTTTAGGCAGCGAGATTCCCTCTAGGAATGAGTGGAGTTCTGGCTCCGTGTGTTTTCTCTCAGAGGTATATAGTTTGCAGTAAAAATCATGAAAAGTTAAATTGACATTTTTTGGGTGATATGTGACCTCGTCCTCTACTGTTCGGATAGCTATGATTGTACGCTCTGACTGCTCTTTTTTAAATTGGTACGCAAGCAATCTACTAGACCTATTGCTATACTCATGGTATTTCTGTTTAGAAAATATGTTTTTTTATCTCCCGAGTGTAGTCCAAATTCAGGTTGGCTTTGGCTGCTTTAAGTTGACTCCAGGAGGTGCTGTCTGGGGATTGTTTATGTACTTTTTCACAGCATTCCGGCTCCCTCTCAAGATCTAGCATGTGTGCTTCCATTGCTTTTTCTTAGAGGAAGCATATGCAATTAGATGGCCTCTTAGTGTGGCTTTAGCAGCGTCCCACATTGTGGCCGGAGAAACAGTTGAATCATTGTTGTCTTGTGTGTAGTTGTCTATCCATGTAGTTACCAATGTATGGAACGCTTCGTTTGATAACAAGGAGGTGTTGAATTTCCAGCTCTTTGACCTCGGGATGTTTTTGCAGAGGTCAAAGCGGAGGTGGACAAAGGTGTGATCTGAGAGTGCTTTGGGTCCGATTGTACACGTGGCTGAATTTATGATACTCTTTGGGATACAAATGTAATCTATACGGGAGTAGGTGTTATGGACATTAGAGTAGTATGTATGTATAGTCCATTAGTCTCTCTCCAGATATCTATCAGTCCCATCTCTTTGGTAAGAGAGTTCAACATTTTTGCAGATCTAGGATTTGTGGTGGGGACTTGAAATAATATGTCTAGGGTTGGGTTAAGGGTACAATTAAAATCTCTGGCCACCACGCCAAAGGAAACACAATGCTAATTGAACATGAAAGCAGGAGTATCTGTGTTAGGGGTGTATATGGTTAAGATAGTAATTGGTTGTCCATACAGTGACCCAGTTATCAAAATAAATCTCCCCACCGGATCAGATATGTTTTTGTCAATGATGAATAGAACATTCTTATGGATAAGTATGGCTGTACCTCTACTGTTTGTTTTGAAAGATGAGAAATACACCTGTCCCACCCAAGCTCTGCGGAGTTTGGCATGTTCGGCATCACAGAGCTGTGTCTCTTGTAATAGCGCGATGTCTGCTTTTTCCTTTTTAGAGCACATAGTATCTTTTTCTGTTTTATTGCATGACCTAGACCATGGCAGTAGATTTAAGGTACTAGTCATCGTCATCGAACAGTAATCGAACTTTAGTGCAAGTCATCTCTGGGTAAAAGTGGATAATAGTTACAGCTGCGGTCACATAAAAGGAAAATAAATGGTGTACATAAAATAACAATCTCTGAACACCCCAGCCGAGTTCCCAAACACCTCGACACATCCCGTTGGATCTATTACCCCACCCCCCCCGCTCAGTCTCAATTCTGTGTTCTGAAAAAAAACTAAAAACTGCGAACAGTTAGGAACGCACGTCTCCCCATCCCCACCAAAGAAATGCCTCATCCTCTCCTCTCCGCCCCGCATTGAGTAAATGACAACGTAGCCCCCGTCCAGACCACATTAAAAGAGGGAGAAAATAAAATCAATAACCCAGCCTACATATACAGTGGGGCAAAAGTATTTAGTCAGCCACCAATTGTGCAAGTTATCCCACTTAAAAAGATGAGAGAGGCCTGTAATTTGCATCATAGGTACACTTCAACTATGACAGAAAAAATGAGAAAAAAAATCCAGAAAATCACATTGTAGGATTTTTTATGAATTTATTAGCAAATTATGGTGGAAAATAAATATTAGGTTAGTGATTAATTTTATCTATATTTCTGCTTTTTGTGACTCCTCTCGTTGGCTGGAAAATGACTGTGTGTATTTTTGTGACTAGGCTCTGACCTAACATAATTGATTGGTGTGCTTTCACCGTAAGGCCTTTTTGACATCGGACATGATGGGAAAATTAACAAGACGTTAAGCTTTAATTTGGTGTATTGCACTTGTGAATGTATGAAAGTAAAATATCTCTAAAAAATATTTTGGAATTTCGCGCTCTGCCTTTTCAGAGGATGTTGTCCGCAAGCGGAACCCCTAGCCCTAACAAGTTGAGGTCTGGGGAGTTTCCTGGCCATGGACCCAAAATATCGATGCTTTGTTCCCCGAGCCACTTAGTTATCACTTTTGCCTTATGACAAGGTGCTCTATGATGCTGGAAAAGGCATTGTTCGCCACCAAACTGTTCCTGGATGGTTGGGAGAAGTTGCTCTCAGGAGTTGTGTTGGTACCATTCTTTATTCATGGCTGTGTTCTTAGGCAAAATTGTGAGTGAGCCCACTCCCTTGGCTGAGAAGCAACCCCACACATGAATGGTCTCAGGATGCTTTACTGTTGGCATGACACAAGACTGGTGGTAGGGCTCACCTTGTCTTCTCCAGACAAGCTTTTTTCCAGATGCCCCAAACAATTGGAAAGGGGATTCATTAGAGAAAATCACTTTACCTCAGTCCTCAGCAGTCCAATCCCTGTACCTTTTGCAGAATATCAGTCTGTCCCTGACGTTTTTCCTGGAGAGAAGTGGTTTCATTGCTGCCCTTCTTGACACCAGGCCATCCTCCAAAAGTGTTCACCTCACTGTGCGTGCAGATGCACTCACACCTGCCTGCTGCCATTCCTGAGCAAGCTCTGTACTGGTGGTGCACCAATCCCGCTGCTGAATCAACTTTAGAAGATGGTCCTGCCTCTTGCTGCACTTTCTTGGGCGCCCTAAAGCCTTCTTCACAACAATTGAACCACACTCCTTGAAGTTCTTGATGATCTGATAAATGGTTGATTTAGGTGCAATCTTACTGGCAGAAATATCCTTGCCTGTGAAGCCCTTTTTGTGCAAAGCAATGATGACGTCACGTGTTTCCTTGCAGGTAACCATGGTTCACAGAGGAAGAACAATGATTCCAAGCACCACCCTCCTTTTGAAGCTTCCAGTCTGTTATTCAAACTCAATCAGCATGACAGAGTGATCTCCAGCCTTGTCCTCGCCAACACTCACACCTGTGTTAACGAGAGAATCACTGACATGATGTCAGCTGGTCCTTTTGTGGCAGGGCTGAAATGCAGTGGAAATGTTTTTTGGGGGATTCATTTCATTTGCATGGCAAAGAGGGACTTTGCAATTAATTGCAATTCATCTGATCACTCTTCATAACATTCTGGAGTATATGCAAATTGCCATCATTCAAACTGAGGCAGCAGACTTTGTGAAAATTAATATTTGTGTCTTTCTCAACACTTTTGGCCACAACAAAGGTGCTGTCTTTCAGATGGGACGTTGAACGCGTGTCCTGACTCTCTGTGGTCAGTAAAGATCCCATGGTGTTTATCTATCGTAAGGGTATGGGCGTTAACGCCGGTGTCCTGGCAATATTTCCAATCTGGCCCTCATACCATCATGGCCACCTAATCATCCCAGCTTCATTCATTCCCCCTCTTCTCCCCTGTAACTATTCACGGGTCAATGCTGAGATTGTGTTCTCAGTGAACTTAACTTGTAAAGTAAGACAAAACATTTTTGGGGTTTTCTATATTTACTTTCATGCCATCATATTTCTGCAAGTTAAAAGGTTAAAATGGATGTTGAGTTGTTCATTATGTTATTTATAGAAATTCAATTACACAACAGTAGTGATTGACCACCCTGTTGTTAGCTGTTTTATAAAGCAAAAGCAAGTTCACTTCATTTGTTAGCATAATGCCTCATCAGGTGTCACCTTTATAAGCCTAGAATACACAGCCAGTGGGTAAACTTATATCACCAGATGAATCAGTCTTTTTTTAACCTTTATTTAACTAGGCAAGTCAGTTAAGAACACATTCTTATTTAAAATAACAGCCTATGAACAGTGGGTTAACTGCCTTGTTCAGGGGCAGAACAACAGATTTTTACCTTGTCAGCTTGGGGATTTGATCTAGCAACCTTTCAGTTACTGACCGAACACTCTAGCCACTAGGCTACCTTTCGCCCCAAATGATTGAGTGAGCATTGGTAATTATCTATTGGATATTAAGGATGGCATCTGCCAATGTATGGCCATTCGTTTTTGGCTATTGTCTCAGGGCCTGCTTTAATTGTCTATCTGCTGTCCAAATGTTTCCCCAGAAGTCTCATCCTCAGCAATTAGTGGATCCTACTCAGTTTATGTGCCTAATGCCCTTTAGTAAACCACTGTGGATGAATCCACACTGATCGAACTAACACTCTTTCAAATGAGCAGGAGATCAGAACGATAAATGCATTGGAAGTGATTTTAGGGGACATCATTCACTGTCCTGAAGAGTGGCTGTGTCTGAAATCTCTTGCCTACTATTAACTTAAACTGCATATTTGGCATGTACTGTTCAGTAAAAAGTATGCCATACTAAAACTTACTGAAACATGACCCCAAAAAAACAACAGGGTCAGATGGTTTAGACCCTTTCTTCTTTAAGGTTGCCAAGCCTATCTCCAACCTTTTTTGCCTGTCTCTCCTTTCTAGGGAGGTTCCCATTGCTTGGAAGGCAGCCACAATTTGTCCTTTATTTAAAGGGGGAGATCAAGCTGATCTTAACTGTTATAGGCATATTTCTATTTTGCCCTGTTTTTCAAAAGTGTTGGAAAAACTTGTCAATAATCAACTGACTGACTTTCTTGATGTCTATAGTATTCTCTCTGGTATGCAATCTGGTTTCTACTCAAATTATGGATGTGACACTGTAACCTTAAAGGTCCTAATGATGTCACCATTGCCCTTGATTCTAAGCAACGTTGTGCTGATATTTTTGTTGGCCAAGTCAAGCTTTTGATACGGTAGACCATTCCATTCTTCTGGGCAAGCTAAGGAGTATTGGTGTCTCTGAGGGTTCTTTGGCCTGGTTTGCTAACTACCTCTCGCAAAGAGTGCAGTGTATAAAGTCAGAAAATCTGCTGTCTCATGCACTGCCTGTCACCAAGGGAGTACCCCAAGGCTCGATCCTACGCCTCACGCTCTTCTCAATTTACATCAACAACATAGCTCAGGCAGTAGAAAGCTCTCTCATCCATTTATATGAAGATGATACAGTCTTATACTCAGCTGGCTTCTCCCCGGATTTTGTGTTAACTTCTTGCGGACAGCCTCAAGCCCATTATTACCATAACACAATGTTAACTATTCATGAAAATCGCAAATGAAATGAAATCAATATGCTAGCTCTCAAGCTTAGCCTTTTGTTAACAACACTGTCATCTCAGATTTTCAAAATATGCTTCTCAACCATAGCAAAACAAGCATTTGTGTAACAGTATTGATAGCTAGTGTAGCATTTAGCGTAGCATTCAGCAGGCAACATTTTCACAAAAAAACAGAAAAGCATTCAAATAAAATCATTTACCTTTGAAGAACTGCGCACACATCCCTAGGTTGATGTTTTCAAGTGAGGAGACTCTTAGTTAGATAGCAAATGTTCAGTTTTTCCTGAAAGATTATTTGTTTAGGACAAATTGCTCCGTTGTTGTCATGTTTTGTTGCTACCACGTTGTCAGCTACTTGCTATGTTGTTATTTTAAAAACCTGTATCCAGGATTGTTTTGTCCCTACATTTATAAAAAAATATATATATTTTAATCTGTCCGCAAGCTCAGCCTTTTTAGCATAATTCACACTTGCCTAGTTAAATATTCATGATATATAAAATGTCCCTTTCCATCTTTGGAGGAAAAATGAAATGAAATCAATATGCTAGCTCTCAAGCTTAGCCTTTTGTTAACAACACTGTCATCTCAGATTTTCAAAAATATGCTTCTCAACCATAGCAAAACAAGCATTTGTGTAACAGTATTGATAGCTATTGATAGCTAGCCTAGCATTTAGCGTTAGCATTCAGCAGGCAACATTTTCACAAAAAACAGAAAAGCATTCAAATAAAATAATTTACCTTTGAAGAACTTCGGATGTTTTCAATGAGGAGACTCTCAGTTAGATAGCAAATGTTCAGTTTTTCGTGAAAGATTATTTGTTTAGGACAAATCGCTCCGTTTTCTGCGTCACGTTTAGCTACGAAAAAAACCTGTATCCAGGATTGTGTAAATCTATCCGCAAGCTCATTAGCATAACTCAACATTAACTATTCATGAAAATCGCAAATGAAATGAAATAAATATATTTGCTCTCAAGCTTAGCCTTTTGTTAATTAACAACACTGTCATCTCAGATTTTCAAAATATGCTTCTCAACCATAGCAAAACAAGCATTTGTGTAACAGTATTGATAGCCTAGCATAGGATTATGCCTGGCATTCAGCATGCAACATTTTCACAAAAAACAGAAAAGCATTCAAATAAAATAATTTACCTTTGAAGAACTTCAGATGTTTTCAATGAGGAGACTCTCAGTTAGATAGAAAATTTTCAGTTTTTACAAAAATATTATTTGTGTTGACAAATCGCTCCGTTTTCTTCATCACGTTTGGATAAGAAAAAAAAACAAAAATTAAGTCATTAAAACGCAAACTTTTTTCCAAACTAACTCCATAATATCAACAGAAACATGGCAAACGATGTTTAGAACCAATCCTCAAGGTGTTTTTCACATATCTATCGATGATAAATCCTTCGTGGCAGTTGACTTTCTCTTCTGAAGAAATGGAACGCGCATGGATCTAGAGATTACGCAATAATTTCGACACAGGACACCGGGCGGACACCTGGTAAATGTAATCTCTTATGGTGAATCTTCCAATGATATGCCTACAAATACGTCACAATGCTGCAGACACCTTGGAGAAACGACAGAAAGGGCAGGCTCATTCCTGGCGCATTCACAGCCATATAAGGAGACATTGGAACACAGCGCCTTCAGAATCTGGGGCATTTCCTGTATGAATCTTCATCTTGGTTTCGCCTGTAGAATTAGTTCTGGGGCACTCACAGATAATATCTTTGCAGTTTTGGAAATGTCAGAGTTTTTTCTTTCCAAAGCTGTCAATTACATGCATAGTCAAGCATCTTTTCGTGACAAAATATCTTGTTTAAAACGGGAACGTTTGTTATCCAAAAATTAAAAGAGTGCCCCCTATCTCGAAGAAGTTAAACGTTCTACAACAAAGCTTTCTTGGTGTCCAACAAGCTTTCTCTACCCGAAACCTTGTTCTGAACACCTCAAAAACACAGGCCATGTGGTTTGGTAAAAAGAATACCCCTCTCCCCACAGGTGTGATTACTACCTCTGAGGGTGTGGAAGTGTGACTAGACGGTACACTGTCCTTCTCTCAGCACAAATCAAGTCTGCAGGCTAAAGTTAAATCTAGACTTGGTTTCCTTTATCGTAATCACTCCTCTTTCACCCCAGCTGCCAAACTAACCCTGATTCAGATGGCCATTCTACACATGCTAGATTACGGAGACATAATTTATAGATTGGCAGTTAAGGGTGCTCTCGAGCGGCTAGATGTTCTTTACCATTCGGCCATCAGATTTGCCACCAAGGATCCTTATAGGACACATCACTGCACTCTATACTTCTCTGTAAACTGGTCATCTCTGTATACCTGTCACAAGACCCACTGGTTGGTGCTTATTTATAAAACCCTCTTAGACCTCACTCCCCCATATCTGACATATCTACTGCAGCCCTTATCCTCCATATACAACACCCGTTCTGCCAGTCACATTCTGTTAAAGGTACCCAATGCGCACACATCCCTAGGTTGCTCATATTTTCAGTTTGCTGCAGCTAGTGACTGGAACAAGCTGCAACAAACACTCAAGCTGGACAGTTTTATCTCTATCTCTTTATTGAAAGACTCAATCATGGACCCTCTTACTGACAGTTGTGGCTGCTTTGCGTGACATATTGTTGTCTCTACCTTCTTTCCCTTTGTCCTGTTGTCTGTGCCCAGTAATGTTTGTACAATGTTTTGTGGTACCATGTTGTGTTGCTACCATGTTGTTGTCATGTTTTGTTGCTACCTATGTTGTGTTGTCATGTGTTGCTGCCTTGCTATGTTGTTATTTTAGGTCTCTCTTTATGTAGTGTTATCTCTCTTGTCGTGATGTGTGTTTTGTCCTACATTTATAAAAAAATATATATAATTTTAATCCCAGCCCCTGTCCCCGCAGGAGGCCTTTAGCCTTTTGGTAGGCTGTCATTGTAAATAAGAATTTATTCTTAACTGACTTGCCTAGTTAAATAAAGGTTAAATAGGATATATATTTTTAAATGTCCCTTTCCATCTTTGGAGGATGCATGCACTCAAAGACTTGGTCTCTGCTGATTGACCTAGCCAACTATCGCTAGTTTACTCATGATGGTATATTGCTCTTTTTGTTTTGCTTTTGTTGCGCTTTGAGATTGTTATGGAAAGTGGGATAGAAATAAAATAGATTATCATTATACCAACGATGGTTTATTTAGTTTAGTAGAGCAAAAAGCTCTGATGAAGGCCAAGAGGCCGACATGTAAACTTCAATAAAAAAGTGATACTAGCAAAAGCAGTGTGCAGTTTTTTTTTTCTTTCAACTTATATAATTGTTACCATGCACCTGCAACAAGATAGCTCAGATGTGCAAGTTATTTTTTTTTACATGTTGAAATGTTAAAAGTAAACACAACAATAGACACATATGAGAACAGAAATGTACTTTGGGTTTAAAAGAAAGGACAAAAACAGTACAAAATAAGTAAATAATTGCTACAAATAAAATGCATACAAAATACATACATCTATTTCTTAATCATGGCCTTTAAAATGGCCATAAGGCGTGCCTCCCTGGCGATCATCTTCTCCAGCCTCCACATCTGGAACCTTCTGGAAGAGAGAGGAGCCCACAGTTGCACCTAGGAAGGATAAGGAAATAATGACCGGTGGGGTGATGGGAGTGGCAGCCCCCCAGCACCTCATCCATCACCGTATACCACTTGCAGGTTGCGGCTGTGGCCTCCCCTCCAAAATATGGAAAAGGATAGCTTTCAGCATCAAACATACTACATGTAAAGCCCTGTACAAGGTATTATGCCAATTGCAGTACATTTCTCTGGAACACCTTTTTAACATGTATATGTATCTTCACACTTACATGAATGTGCCGGTGAAGCACAGGAAATAGATGGGAAAGTGTTGTTGCTCGCAGAGAAAAAGGAAACTTTATTAGCCAAGTACCGCACAGCAATAAATGTCAAGATAACATGCAGTAGCGTACCGTGTATTTTTGCTTATTGTTCTCCCACTTCTTTTTCTCCCATGCCCATCCAGCTCACACTCCTTCATGTAGATCCTGAAAAGGATGTCATCATAAGATGAAGTACAACTAGGGGTGAAAGTAACCAGGGTGAAAGTCTTTTGCATCCCGGCAAAATAAAATAGTGGGGGTACGCTGTACCGGTACACGTGAATCTATCACAATTAATACAACATGCCCAAAAAACCATAGGCTACTACAGCATTATTTAACATTACTGCATGTCAGCTGTGTGAAACATGAGCTAATTGACTGGAAACCGGGGGATATACGCTCCAAAATGCATTGTGGTTTGAGGAGAACACTTACATTTTGCCAAGGCAGAGATAAGTGGCCGTGACGCTCGTGGACAAGGCAGAGATGAGTTGCTGAGACCAAGGTGCTTGTGGACAACAGTGGATGCATCAATTCAGGCTACAAGTGTAGGCCTAATGACAATCGCAGGATCGCATTACAATACATGTAGGTGTTTTGTAACAGGTTGTGTTTATGCCATATTAAAAGGCATAGGCGGCATGTCCATAAGGCTAGGGGAAGCTAAACTCCCTAAAGTAAATTGAATTAAATTACCCAAATTACTGTATATACCCTAATTAGCTTAGTCCTATCTTAACAGAAATAAATAAAATAATTCAAAATAGGCTACACACCAGAAAGCATGATTTCGGGAAGGGCCCGCTCAGCAAATACTAAAAAGATGATAGTTAAGATACAGCTTTCGGTGAAAAGCTGAGAGACCCAGCCAGGCATATCAACAATATTTCAAAATACAATCGCTGAAAAAACAGTTTGGAAAGCAAATGGCTATTGCAGTAAATAGATCAAAATTCTTAACTTAATTGAGCGAACAGCAGCTTATTGGCACTAGCGGAGAACTTTGGCCATATCCCCGGTAATTCACTGTCTTTGTCAATGGGTCAGTGCCACTTTTGTTTGTTTTTGGACAATAATTTCATATTGTATTTGTGTCTCCCCTTTTTATGGGCCAACTTATATGGATCAGACAACATTATTTGTTATTGATCTGTTTGTCAGCAGAGTAGGCTACCCTGTAATATTTGTAGTAAAAAAAAATGTGTGTGTGCTCTTGGGTGTTCCGTAAGAAATTAAATCTACTTTCACCCATGAGTACGACATTAACCAAAACATGAGCAAGGTAGATACTGTAGCTAGACTGCCATATACCTTATCAAATTGGAGTGCCGAGGTGAAACAGTAACGAGGGCAGCTTACCATTACTTTCACCATAACAAGTTATGTGCAATGAAACTTGCTAGACTAAACCCATTCAGGCTGTGACCATTCAGGTAGAAATTAATATTGCATATCACAATCAGCTCAACACAGATTTACCAACGTGACAAATCAGGAGAACTTGAACGAAAATAGAAGTGTTGGGACCAGCACCGCTGTGGTTAATAGGAAGGTAAGCTACCGCAGTGCATAGTGCAGTTGCAAGAAGGCTAACTATGGCCACATGGCTTACTTAAAACCTTTTTTTGCTTTTGCCGTGTTCACCACTGAATTAACTGCCTGCTATTGTCATCAGAGCCTGCAACAGATTGCCCTGGTATTTACAACAAGTAGCTAGCTAGCTAGGTAACTAGGCTAATGTTAGATGTAACATTACGATGAAATAGTCATGATAATTTTATGGAGAAGAAAACTACTTCCATTTGAACACCACTGCAGAAGCTTCTCTATCTTCCAAGTTGTTTTGTTGTTTACTTGACGAGATCTAGCTATCAAACCTTGCTGAAACCAGCCCTCTGTCTCCCATCGTGTTCATTACACTGCCATTTAAATCATACTAGAAAAACATTCTGACTATAAAACGTCCTATTTTTGCATACTGAGAATGCATCATGCGCGATTGCTTTGTTTCCCGCCATTCGTTGATTTCGGTAGTGGATCCCCATATCTAATTGATCAGCTGTTGTCAAAGCTGAAATGAGTATTTAAAGTATACTTGATTTTTGAAAATGTCACATACTTTAACATGACTTTTTTTCGCATACTCAAATGGCCTACTATTTAGGACGTAAGTATGGATATTCGGACATGGCCAGTGTTTGTTTGGTAGGGATCATACTGAAAATGGATACTGGATATCAAGGGAAACTTGTTTTGCATCATTGTTATTATTGATGTTGCAGGGTATGAATTTAGTAGCAGCCCACCACCCAAATGCAGGTAAAAATCACCTCTTGTAAATGTCAACCTCAGACGCCACTTTTGAGGTTAGGCTAACAGTCTAAATAGAGTCATGGTATGGTATCTGGGGCCTCATTTATAAAAATGTTCTTAGATTTATACTTGAATTTAGTTTGTTGATCCTTTCTGACGGTGTGCTTACGTTCGATTCATAAAAGATACTGAGCATAAAAGACCTTGCTTACACAGGTTCTAAGAAGCCCATTTGTAACTTACGCACTTGTGATCTATACATATCAAATTTACTTAAAATTGACGGCACCAAAACGTGCCTTACAATCAGCAACTTCCCCTTATAGAATACTAGCACAATTTAGAGTTTAGTCAGGAATAGCCATGAACCAAAAGAGAAAAGCAAACTTTTTGGAAGATGAGATCACTGGGATTGGAGAGGAGATTGAAGACAGACAACACGGCAGCAAGACAGAACTGTGGCTCATGTGAAAAATAAATTGCCTGACCTTAAACTGCATGGGGAAAAAAGAATAGCCATATATAACCAGCAGGAAAATCACCTACATCAAGTCTAGACTTTGCGTAGAGAAAATATAATTTCCACGTCAAAGTAAGGTTTCATAAATAGCTACTTATACATGGTTTTCTGCGTAAGTCATACATAAGATCAACATTGATCGTAAGTCTGTTTTATAAATGAGGCCCCGGGTGTAGACAGCAGTGAAAATAGGGCAGTGACGCACTACAGTCATACTTGACATCCCCTCTGACACTATCACATGGAAACATACACATTCTCTCTTATCTATTACATTGCTTCCACTGCCAAATAATAAATACTCAAGCTTGCAGAGAATACTGCAACGAGATGGTGGGAAATGGTCGAATATGTCTAACTTGGCTTACAGTAGTTGGGAACCAATGGCTTACAGTATCTAGAGGAAAATGGAACTCAATGCATCACTCTGATTGGGACTGTAGTCTTGTTAACATTATGGGGGCAAACCTGGGGATAAGGTGACCATTCAAAGCTGACAGGCTACCTTACAAATGCCAGAGGAAGTGCCTTCCAATCTTATACTTGTCCTGAACATAATTTGCTCCTCAGCAAATGTCCCACTGCCTGTACAGCTTTTGACCTTGGAGGCAACAGTAGACTCAGCTAACTAAACAAAGGTCTGTACTGTCCATCACTTTCTATTGCATGGCTCATTTGTTTACTCACACAATCTCCAATGGGCACTTTCATTATTACTGCCTGAAAACTCAAGACGAGGGATTATGACAAATTCAAGTAGCATGTCACAAAGTATAGCCAAGCCATTTCTCAAAACTCAGATCAACACCATCGCTACACACCATGAGAAACACTCAAGGCATTTTCAATCCTGTTGAAAACATTCCATTTTTACGGGTCAGACACCCAGCTGAGTTTCCTAGTATGTCTGCACAGAAGAGTAAACCTGCAGCACTGGTAACAAATGAATCTAACCCAAATTACATGCTCAAATTTAAAAAGACTCTTCTACTGTTCAGTGTCTCATTTGCATTTTGGTTTTTTATTTTCCTTTAGTTTGTCTGATATCAGGCAAATCTAGTGGGTGTCCATGGTGGGTGTTAAGGTAAGAATTGAATTGTACTGTTTACACCTATTGTGTCCTGTGCACGTGGCTACAAAACTTTGAGAACTTTCCTGCAGTTCAGGAAACTTTAAACTAGGTTTTAAAGGGCATCTGAAGTGTGTAACTTCTACTTTGAAATGTCAGACCTGATCTTCCCTTACGAAAAATGTATCATCCCCTTCCAAAAATGTCCAATAATTATAATTCACATTTCCATTTGCTGCAGGACAATTTTCCTGCTATAGCAAACTGGCTCAAATTAAGATCTTACATCTGTATGAATTTTCTGATTGGGTCCTGATGCAAAATTAATTGCTGGTGTTCCTACTCCACACAGTGGACCTTTCTGGTAATAACGTCACACGAACCATTACGCCAGAAGAGATTACATTTGTTTGGTCAGAGGAGATAAGATCATATCAGACAACTGTTTTACAAGGTTCAACCAGAGTGAGAAGCACAGAGTTGCTGGGCACTCCTCCCATACCAAAGCAGGGTACCCGCCAAACCATTAGTTTTAATAACGGTGGTATATTGATGCTTAGGAACATGTTTTCAGCTGCCTGGGAAAAACTGTATATTGAATGGCAAAATATTTGTAGTAGTGATATGACATTTTTAATTGGAAATATCTATCAAACACAAACAAATCTGAACTCTATGAATTTGTGCACTAACAAAGTCTGTAATTTACATCTATACAATATCCCCACATTTCACATGGTAATTGAGTATGAATCATTGTCTAGAGAAATCAAAATCCATGATGACATTATTCCTTTAGCCACAGAGGTCATTCTACTCCCTAACTTAAAACCTAATTAAGTTAATTTATCAGAGTGCTAATAACACTTCATTCTAGTCTGGCCTGGACCCTGACAGACACGCTACATTAATCTGCATTCAAATCTCTAGGCTCACCCCAATTCACCTGTCTCATGTGAATAATACAAGTAATATAAAGCATTTTCACTTCTTAATTTGCTTTAAGGCTTTCTGATTAGCTCCAGTTGATTAATGAAATGTGCACATGTTGTTTGAAACTTTTATCACGTCCTATTTTAGTGCAGACCCTTTACCTTTCCACATTAATAAAGCTGCATGTGTCGGAGTTCGCTGAAATTGCAAGAACTCATTAACTCAATGCTTGGCATATCATGCTCTGCAAATGCCCCCTGAATGGTGATGGTCCCTGGGATTTTGCCACACTGTGTTGTGTCATCCACTGACTTCCACCACTTTAACCATGTAAGATATCCTACAATTTATAGTTAGTTTGTTTTTCACATGCAAATGCAGTACAACATACAGTGCACTCAGACCACTTTAATTTTTCTACATTTTGTTACAGTACAGCCTTATTCTAAAATTAAATCATTTTTTTTATTCATCACACACAATACCCCATAATGACAAATCAAAAACAGGTTTTTAGATTTTTTTGAGGAAAGCGTATTCAAAATAATAACTGAAATATCACATTTACATAAGTGTTCAGACACTTTACTCAGTACTTTGTTGAAGCACATTTTGACAGTGATTGCAGCCTAGAGTCTTCTTGGGTATAACGCTTGGCACAACTGTATTTGGGGATTTTCTCCCAAGCTTGGCACACCTGTATTTGGGGAGTTTCTCCCATTCCTCTCTGCAGATCCTCTCAAGTTCTGTCAGGTCGGATGGGGATCGTTGCTGCACAGCTATTTTCAGGTCTCTCCAGAGATGTTCGATCGGGTTCAAGTCCGGGCTCTGGCTAGGCCACTCAAGGACATTCAGAGACTTGTCCCGAAGCCACTCCTGCGTTGTCTTGGCTGTGTGCTTAGGGTCATTGTCCTGTTGGTGGTGAACCTTCGCCCCAGTCGAAGGTTCTGAGCGCTCTGGAGCAGGTTTTCATCAACAATCTCTGAATAGTCTCCCAGTCCCTGCCCACAGTATGATGCTGCCACCACCATGCTTCACAGTAGGGATAGTGCCAGGTTTCCTTCCAACGTGATGCTTGCCATTCAGGCCAAAGAGTTCAATCTTGGTTTCATCAGACCAGAGATCTTTAGGTGTGTTTTTGCAAACTCCAAGTGGGCTGTCATGTGCATTTTACAGAGGAGTGGCTTCCGTCTGGCCACTCTACCATAAAGGCCTGATTTGTGGAGTGCTGCAGAGATGATTGTCTTTCTGGACATCTCCACAGAGGAACTCTAGAGCTCTGTCAGAGTGACCATCTGGTTCTTGGTCACTTCCCGGAACAATGCACTTCTCCCCTGATTGCTCAGTTTGGCCGGGCGGCAGCTCTAGGAGGATTCTTGATGATTCCAAACGTATTCCATTTAAGAACGATGGAGTCCACCAATTGTTTAGGTACCCGTCCATAAATCTGTGCCTCTACAAAATCCTGTATCGGAGCTCTAAGTACAATTCCTTTGACCTCATGGCTTGGTTTTTGCTCTGACATGCACTGTCAACTGTGGGACCTTATACAGACAGATGTGTGCCTTTCCAAATCATGTCCAATCAATTGAATTTACCACAGGTGGACTCCAATCAAGTTGTTGAAACATTTCAAGGATGACCAATGTAACTAGGATGCACCTGAGCTCAATTGAGTCGCATAGCAAAGGGTCTGAATACTTATTTTTAACAAATGTGTCATTTTGCATTTGCAACAGTCAGCAGACAGATTATGTAAAAAGGCAAATCTTGTTTTGAAGATATAATGATTTAATTAATTGATTGATGGTTAGTAGTGCACTGATAGCTTAATATATAATTGAATCACCTAGAGGACACCAGCTCCATGACACACACTCCATCAGACAGTGTGTGTTGAGTTGTGCCGCATGTCTTAGTTACTTGGTGGCATCACTTCGTTCCTGTTTACATGTGGCTATATGAGGGCTCTCCTCTCTTTCCTGTCTATGCACTAAGGTCTACTCCATTCAGGTAAGTGGATACTCTCTCATGCCTGGACTAGACTGACTGGATGTGGCCTTTCTATGATGTGGTTATCTAGTGAGTGTGGCTTATTGGGCCCTTCTGGCCTCCCCTGTCTTATGGCGGTTAATCCGTCTGGCCACTCTACCATAAAGGCCTGACTGAGCAGTCAGCTCTCTGAGCTCCACCATGTTTATTCACTCAGACATGATGGATAGAAACACTTCTGTCCTGTCTGTCCACTACTCCTGAGAGTGAAGGGAGTTCTTGTTGTTTATGCTCTCAAACACAGTCCATCTCTCCAGCTCTAGCAGTGGATGCAGATAAGCATTGTTATCCTCTGCCTTGGAACAAAGGGAAGTGTTCTACAATTATGTTTGGTTCACAGCAGCATGCAAATGTTCCGCAGCAGCTAACACAAAACTGTACATTGTCATTATTCAACAGTAAAATAGAACACATTTACAATAGGTTTAATTGGTCTATATAAACACGTGTTGAAGAACCCCCTCAGCTCACCTCCTGTTGCAGTGAGTCACCTCTAGCCAGTGATGCTTAGACTGAAGGTAATCACATAAGGCTATATCCTTGACCCTACACCTAAACTGTCCATGCACAATAAGTACTGAATACAAACTGTTTTGCAGTAGCTACTGACCGTCTTCTTCTGTGCTGCTCTTTACATGTGAGTCAGTTTGAGGAGGCTAGTGTGAGCACGGTCAAACAAAACTGCATATTGAATCAAATACAGAGACAATGCACAGACAGGATGGCAGGCATAAAGGGTTTTTACTAATCTCTTTTAGCTTGGGCTTTATTCTGTGAGGTTTATGTTATGAAAAGCTACAGAAGGCTTAGTTACATTAACATGTTTGGTGGCATATCCAATAAATACTGTATCTTCTTTATCACCAGAGTACTGCACTAAACTCAGTGGTGCTGTAGTAGAGTAAACAACACATTTTGAGTATCTGGCCCTAACCAAGGTTTCAACATAAAAACCTCATGACTGACCAAAATCATAATATCATGTACCCAATTATACCACATTGCATTTTTAACAAGGCACTCTGTTTTCCCAATAAGACATTTTTTGGACAAACAAAACTACTCAACCATGTCTATCTTCTTAGTAATCATGTGCCAATGGGGAAAAAGAGCGAGGTGTTAGGATGGTGCTTACACTTAATCAAACAACTGCAGATGCAACTTCCTCCTGTCGTGCTCATTCGAGACTGACTGTTTGTAAGCCCCTTAAATAGAGCAGTGGGATTGAACAGACCATCAGGTTGAGAATGTTGGCTTTGCTTGGACTGAGAAAGCAATGGCTGGGCACTACTCTGATCCTGATTAGTTTTAACACCTGAGCTAAGGTTCCTCATGGGATCGCTTACTCTGCAAGGTGTTTCCTAGTGGCTGTATGCCTGGATGCCCCACCAACATAGAAACTGCAAGTACCACTGGTTAAGGGCTAACATCATACGCTATACTGTATCTATTGAATATAAATATTATGTCTTTACTTTATTGTGAATCACAGCACTAGGAATAGTCTTTTGAAAAAACATTGTATGCTTTTGAAGAGTGGTTCAAAAATATTGAAAATTATCTTTGAAAATATTTGAATGAAATTGAGAACTAGGAACAGCCTTGAGTACAGTATGAGACAATTCATTGTACAGTAATTATGAGAATAATATAACTCAATTAAAAAATACATTGTACAAGGGTGCATTTAGATACATTTTCTGCTATGTTGATTTGACTGTTCTTGCTTTGTAGAGTTTAAAATGTTCTCTAATAGCATTCTCAATTATTTAATTCAAACACAACTCCTAGATAAAAAGCAGTGCATCGATCATAATTTGTATGATTGATAATAGGAATAATTTAGAAATCATATAGTTTTGCAAGAGTCTGGGAAGTTGGCTGACAGAGAATAAAAACTTAAAGTAAGAGATGTGGGAAGGTTATTACTGACACAAAAGTATTGGTATAAATACAATACTACATCCAGCCCTGTTCATTATCAAAGTCTCAAGGGAAATTGATATGAATGTAAACATAAAATATTTATGCTCCATGGGAGATATTCAAATGGTTAACGGTGTGCTGGGCGTACCTTGTTGACTTTTATCAAAAATGATTTCCAGAATGCTGTTTATAACAGGTTCCTCTAGTCTAGATGACCTTCAGTTGGTTCTTGTGAAATATTTCTCATTTGAATTAGAGGTATCTATCCTGCTGTGTGACCTTATGCTAGATCAGGAGTGGGTGTTGCGCCCTGCACAAATAGCTAGCAGGAAAGCATGTTAAGGTTCACTTTCAAACAGTAATTACACCATGGTGGAGGGCTGTGTCCTTTTCCTCCCACTCCTCCCACTGCTGTTCTCACAAGGGCAGAACCTAAGCCGGTTGTTGGATTATGAAAATGTTCTCCATCAATTGTCAACTTTTTATGACAAATGTCTTCTTCTAGCTATTCTTGTAACACCTAACAGTAATGGGTTATAGTGCCTAGAAAAATGTGTATATTGTGACAAAATGTCCTCTCTGGGCATCTGTAGGTATGTTACGTTCCCCAATAAGACACCAAAAATCATCTCTCAACAGAAAAAGGGAACTACCAAATGAGCCACTGACAACAACCACAACAAACCCCACACCACAAAGGTGGGGTTTTAAAATGGGTTCTGAAAGCCATCCATAGGGGGCCTACTCACTGTGTGCTGGTCAAGCAAACTCGAGTAGGGTCTTAACCTCTTGCAGCTTCCCCCTGCAATTTCCGCCTGAAGACATACCCAAATCTAACAGCCTGTAGCTCAGGCACAGAACCAAGGATACGCATATTCTTGGTACCATTTCAAAGAAAACACTCTGAGGTTTGTGAAAATGTAAATTGAATGTAGGAGAATAACACACAATAGATCTGGTTAAGATAAAACAATGAAAAAAAACGTTTTTTTTTATATCATCATCTTTAAAATGAACTAGATAAAAACAAACATTCAGATAGGATGATGGGGACAATTTCAGTGAAAAATATAAGAGGGCAGCAGTACTTGTGCAAAGTTTCAGAATGATAACTTCCAAAAGGAGTGTGCTACATTACATTTATCATGAAGTCACCCAGGTGTCCCACACAAGTAGCCCAAATGTACCCAAGTGGCCAAATTGGTGAAGGTATACATTTTGAAACAAATAACTACAGTGGGGCAAAAAAGTATTTAGTCAGCCACCAATTGTGCAAGTTCTCCCACTTAAAAAGATGAGAGAGGCCTGTAATTTTCATCATAGGTACACTTCAACTATGACAGACAAAATGAGGGAAAGAAATCCAGAAAATCACATTGTAGGATTTTTAATTAATTTCTCATCTTTTTAAGTGGGAGAACTTGCACAATTGGTGGATGACTAAATACTTTTTGCCTCACTGTATCCAAAATGTCAATTTATTTGGCGCGTTTGATCCAGAAAAACACAGCTTCCAGTTTGCTCAACGTCACTACAAAATATCTCAAAAGTTACCTGTAAACTTTGCCAAAACACTTCAAACTACTTTTGTAATACAACTTTAGGTATTTTTAAACGTTAATAATCGATCAAATTGAAGACGGGACTTTCTGTGTTCAATAGAGGAAGACAACTAACTAACGCTACTTTTCTGGTCTTCCGCAACTCTCAGTACACATAACGTGACAGTCATTCAAGATGGGCGTACTTCTTCATTACACAAAGGAATAACCTCAACCAATTTCCAAAGACTGGTGACATCCAGTGGAAGCAGTAGAAACTGCAAACAAGTCCCTCATTGAATAGACAGTGACCTCAAACCCTCTGGGTTTTGCCTGCTACATAAGTTCTGTTATACAGACATGATTCAAACAGTTTTAGAAACTTCAGAGTGCTTTCTATCCATATGCACTATGCATATCTTATATTCTGGGGATGATTAGCAGGAGGTTGAAATTGGGCATGCTATTTATCCAAAAGTGAAAATGCTGCCCCCTATCCCGAAGAGGTTTTAATGCAACCGCTGTGTCAGATTTTTAAAAAACTTTACGGATTAAGCAAACCATGCAATAATCTGAGTGCAGCCTTTAGACAACAAATCAGCCCAAAAGATACCCGCCATATTGGGTAGTCAACATTACTTGAAATAGCATTTTAAATATTCACTTACCTTTGATGATCTTCATCAGAATGCACTCCCAGGAATCCTAGTTCCACCATAAATGTTTGATTTGTTCGATAATGTCCATCAGTAATGTCCAAATATCTTCTTTTGTTAGGGCGTTTGGTAAACAAATCCAAAAGCTTGTTCAGGTCGCTCCGAACGTCAGACGAAAAGTTCAAAAAGTTTCGTTACAGCCCGTAGAAACATGCCAAACTAAGTATGGAATCAATCTTTTCAATCTGTTTTTAACATAAAACTTCATCAATGTTCCAACCGGACAATTCCTTTGTCTGTACAAATGAAGAGGAACCTTTCACGTGAGCGCGCCAGACTGGGGCTGTGGCACTCTGCCAGACCACTCACTCAAAAAGCCCTTATGAGCCCCTCCTTTAGAGTATAATCCTCAAAACAGGTTCTAAATACTGTTGACATCTAGTGGAAGCCTTGGGAAGTGAAACATAACTAATATCACCCTGTAAGACAAGTACTGGAAACAATAGAATACTATGAAATATCGGGGACACCAGGCCTGGTTTTCATAGCTGATTTTGAAAAGGCTTTTTGATAAAGTACAACTGGAGTTTATATACACTGCTCAACAAAAATACATCTAACACATTCTTATTAAATATTTTTTTCTTTACATAGTTCAATGTGATGACAACAAAATCACACAAAAATGTTCAATGCAAATTAAATTGATCAACCCATGGTCTGGATTTGGAGTCACGCTCAAAATTAAAGTGGAAAACCACACTACAGGCTGATCCAACTTTGATGTAATGTCCTTAAAACAAGTCCAAATGAGGCTCAGTAGTGTGTGTGTGGCCTCCACGTGCCTGTATGACCTCCCTACAACGCCTGGGCATGCTGCTGATGGGGTGGCCAATGGTCTCCTGAGGGACCATGACCTGGACTAAAGCATCCGCCAACTCCTGGACAGTCTGTGGTGCAACGTGGCGTTGGTGGATGGAGCGAGACATGACGTCCCAGATGTGCTCAATTGGATTCAAGTCTGGGGAACGGGCAGGCCAGTCCATAGCATCAATGCCTTCCTCTTGCAGGAACTGCTGACACACTCCAGCCACATGAGGTCTAGCATTGTCTTGCATTAGGAGGAACCCAGGGCCAGCATATGGTCTCACAGGGGGTCTGAGGATCTCATCTCGGTACCTAATGGCAGTCAGGCTACCTCTGGCGAGCACATGGAGGTCTGTGCGGCCCCCCAAAGAAATGCCACCCCACACCATGACTGACCCACCGCCAAACCGGTCATGCTGGAGGATGTTGCAGGCAGCAGAACGTTCTCCACGGTATCTCCAGACTGTCACGTCTGTCACATGTGCTCAGTGTTAACCTGCTTTCATCTGTGAAGAGCACAGGGTGCCAGTGGCGAATTTGCCAATCTTGGTGTTCTCTGGCAAATACCAAACGTCCTGCACGGTGTTGGGCTGTAAGCACAACCCCCACCTGTGGACGTCGGGCCCTCATACCACCCTCATGGACTCTGTTTCTGACCGTTTGAGCAGACACATGCACATTTGTGGCCTGCTGGAGTTCATTTTGCAAGGCTCTGGCAGTGCTCCTCTTGCTCCTCCTTGCACAAAGGCGGAGGTAGCGGTCCTGCTGCTAGGTTGTTGCCCTCCTACGGCCTCCTCCACGTCTCCTGATGTACTGGCCTGTCTCCTGGTAGCGCCTCCATGCACTGGACACTGACAGACACAGCAAACCTTCTTGCCACAGCTCGCATTGATGTGCCATCCTGAATGAGCTGCACTACCACTAGAGTGGGTTGTAGACTCCGTCTCATGCTACCATGCTACCATGCTATCATGCTACCACTAGAGTGAAAGCACCACCAGCATTCAAAAGTGACCAAAACATCAGCCAGGAAGCATAGGAACTGAGAAGTGGTCTGTGGTTATCACCTACAGAACCACTCCTTTATTGGGGGTGTATTGCTAATTGCCTATAATTTCCACCTGTTGTCTATTCCATTTGCACAACAGCATGTGAAATGTATTGTCAATCCGTGTTGCTTCCTAAGTGGACAGTTTGATTTCACAGAAGTGTGATTGACTTGGAGTTACATTGAGTTGTTTACGTGTTCCCTTTATTTTTTTGAGCAGTGTATAAATGCCTCGAATATTTAAATTTCGGGCGAATCTCTTATAAATTGGGTTAAAGTTATGTATAGTAACCCTAGGTGTAAAATAGTAAATAAAAAAAGTTTTAAGGCACATGACAGTTAATATGTTCCAGAAGGCATTTCTGCCAGACTGTCAGACTGTCAAAAATAATAATAATAATATGATAAAAAAATACATGTTCACGTTCAAATGCTGCTCCTGTGAAGTAGTGACGTGCAACATACATGTAGTTTCCTGAAATGAGTCGCATATGACATAGAAATCTCAAACCAACTGTAATATATTCAGCGAACTCACTAATCCACAGCAATTACTTTGTATTTTTTTTACTTTCAATAAATTACATTTTGTAATAAAAATAAATAAAATAAACAAACATTCACTTGCATGAGTACAACCAACTGTTATTTGTTCGGGGACCTTGTATGTACACTCTACGGCAATTACATTTGTATTTTTTGGCTTTGGCTATTTTCTATACATTTTATTTCACCATATTGTCCAAGTCCCTAAACAAATAACAGTTGGTTGAATTCATGCAATTGATATGGAGTGGAAGCTATTTAAGTTTTAAACAAGTATTTTTAATTTTAAGAAAGTAAATTATTTGAAAACAGTTATTGTCAGCTGATTTAGAATATGTC
Organism: Oncorhynchus keta; assembly: GCF_023373465.1. Lineage (NCBI taxonomy): Eukaryota > Metazoa > Chordata > Actinopteri > Salmoniformes > Salmonidae > Oncorhynchus > Oncorhynchus keta. The sequence continues at coordinate 24,281,244 of NC_068448.1, forward strand.
ATTTATATCATCCAGACATGTTCCGTTGAAGAGGTATTAACGAGCAAAGTCTGAATCTTTAATACAGTATAAAGCTAACTTCACCACCATGCTTGCAAATGTATGCGTTTTCCAACCCACGTTTTGACAACTGAATGGTAACTTGCCTGCCTGCCCGCCCACCCATTTGATCAAAGCTGTTGAAGTTTTTTGGAAGTATTTCACTGTAAAGTGATTTAAAATAAATAGATTTTTTAAAGCTAAACCAATAGCTGTGGATTCGAGGGAAGCTTAGTGGCGATTTTAGCATGTCGATCTAGGTGGGCCAAACTCCCCAATTGTTTTAATGCGTGCCAGCAAAGCCACTACACAATACAACACTAAACTATATGTTAATTGCACTATAGCAGTTACAAACGGTGCCCACAAACTGTTAGGGCCTACATTAACCTGTCAGAACAGCAGAGTCCCAACAGCAGTCCCAAGACCTTACCAATGCGACACCTGGTTATCAGCAGAGCCTTATCTGGCAGTGAAACAGTTCATTCAGCCTCATTTATTGCCTTTAAAAAAGCATAGCTGATATGGCTGACTTGCTTAAACAAATGTGGTTTCTACTGACAATTGAGATGTACAAACTATGGCATAAGGGGATGACGAGTGGATAAGAGTCAATCCATTGATTAAAACATTAACCTAGGACAAACATAGTCAATAACTATTTGTTCAGCACTTTTGAAATGTACAGCAACAGAATTCAGAACATGGGCCATTCTTACAGTATTGTCCCTATACACCAAGTAAAACTGTAGGATAAACAAAGGGGGCATTTAAGCAGACAATGAAAGCTCTTAAAATATTTTGACGATGACATTTCTCTAAAACAGGCTATAGGCTACATGTGCACCACCAAGTCAGATACGTAGGCTAAGTTATGAGGGGAAAAGGGACCATATTATTATGGTGAGGCACATGGGCTACTAACAGCTTACTACACAACACTGGCATATTACACAATGTATGCAGCAGCATACAATACATTTTTGGACTCACCACTTGAACAGGAAGGTGGCACGGCAGTCCTTCATGGGCAAATTTTGTCATCAAAGTCTGGTATTCTCTGGATGTATGGTGCTTTCAAGACAACTGTGTCATTACTCTCTCCTTCGTGAGGATCAAAAGGACCCATCAGCTAGGCAAATGTTTGAGGATAGCCAGACCCCCCCTCTCCCACAGGTGAGGAGAGGTTGGGAGTTTGGCCAGTTTTATTACCTTGCAGAAACTCTCCCTTTGGCTCTGCAGAAATGCTATGCTGAAAATCCTTTGTTACATAGAGACGTTGCCGCCAAAACTCCAACATCCAAAAGTGGATAATGGAACAATATTTCTAACATAAAGAATGTGTGAAATGGTCGTGGGGATTTAAAGAACAATCCTGTCAAAGTGTTTATTATTTTGTGATATCATTAAGGATGGTATAACTAAATGACTATCTGAGGATGTACACATTCTAGTTGTCAGGTTTGTATCTAAGTGTTGTAAAAATATATGACTAAGTATGACAATACTTTTGTGAAGATGGCAATGTGATTTTAGCCCTCTAAATGAGATAACGGCTTTTCATATAAACCTGGGCCCAGTCAGTAACCACACCCACGTGAGCACAGACATTTACATTAGACCAAAACATGCCGGGTTGAAGCCGGCGTTTAAAATGGTCCTAGCTGTACCCTGAATAATCAACCATTGAGACAAGAGAACGTGAGCCTGTTGAAATAATAATAATAATAATATATGCCATTTAGCAGACGCTTTTATGAAATGGTTAGAAACGTTGTAAACCAGACCAAAACATGCACAGTCTCCAGCTGTGCATGTAAAGTAGTCTCGGATATTTGACCAAAAATGATAAGGAAGAACAGATCCATCTGAACACTGTGTGGTACATCTGAAGTATCTATCTAATGAACACTCCAGAACAAAGGAAGCCTACAACTAAGAAGGACATTGTGACCTCTGGTGGACAACCAGAGACTTACATCGAACCACTTCCCATAGACGATTGAGTAGTTTCAACAGAGAGACGACAGAGAAAGACATCTACGCGTAAATATATATTGCATTTCTAATCCAAATGAGCGCTTGTTAGGGTGTTAAGTATTCTGGTTATGGTGAGCGTAGTTTCCAAATGTCTGTATTTTAAGTTGACTCTCTTTGTCTCTCCCTCTCCTTACATACCCTTCTCCTTCCATTGCGTAACCAAACGGTCATGCTTTAGTTAGTCCACTAGCAACCAGTTTTCATTGTATTATGTATGTAATTGATAACCTATGCTGTGTGTGTTTACGTAATCTGTGTGATGATTTAGTTAGTTGTTAAATAATAAATAAGCCAATTTGTGTATAGCTGATTATCACTTAGCCCTCTATGGCATGGTGTTGCACTCAGGCAAGAAGCAACTTTTTTGGACCTCACACCGCCCCTTTTATTGAAAAAACATAAAGAAATATATATATAATATCATCTGAAATGTCTGTGTCCAATGAAATGAGGGGCTGAAGTGGGTGTGACCTTAAGTCTGGGGGTGGAGCAGTCCTTTCAGGAACCAAAGCCACATGGGACACAGTGCCACCAATTGGTAAGATAAAATCACTTTTAAACGTTTAAATTGAAATAACTTAATATAAAAAATGTATGCATGTGCATCAGTATGTAATGAAGTATGCTTGATTGTTGAAATATTTATTTCGTTTTTATTTATATACTAAAACTGATTTTTGGTTCATTGCCTCAGGGCAACATTGTGCAGTTAGACCAATTTTGTTAGGGTCATTCCCTCTGACAGTGAGGACAGTAAGCTTGAGGAGAGTGACAATGAGGACAGTGAGCTTGAAGAGAGTCAGGAAGAGTGGATCCCCATATCAGGTTTGAGCGACAGATCTGATGATATCATGTCCTCCCTCCAGTACTTCAAGCAGTTTTTCTCTGAAGTCATTCTGGAAGTTATTGTAGGGCAGTCAAGTCTATATGCGATACAATGTAACGCAAACGAGCCCCTTAACCTCACTTCAAAAGAATTGGAGCTGTTCCTGGGTATTGTGTTGTACATGTCATTGTTTGGTTTACCAGGCACCCGCATGTTTTGGAACAAAGCCTGCCAAGTGTCCCAAGTTGCTGATACCATGATACTGAATCGATGGGAGGCCATCAAAAAAAAATACAGCACTTCAGTAACAATGAAGAGAGACAGAAGGAAAATGATGATCCACTCCACAAGATCTGACCACTGGTCACTCATCTAACCTCAAAACTAATGTCAATCCCAATGGGTGAGAAGCTGGCTGTTGATGAGCAGATGGTCCCATTCAAGGGAGGAAATAGATGGAAGCAATAACTGCCATCAAAACCAAAGAAACAGGGCTACAAGATACTCGTCTTGGCTTGCTCTGATGGTGTCCCGCACAACTTAGAAATCTACACAGTGAAGTTGTACAACCCCCTGAGCTAGCAGATGTGGGAGCAAGTGGCAACGTTGTCCTCAGCCTGGCTCAGCCTGTACCTAAGCAAGAGAACTACTTTGACAACTGGTTCACGAGTGTCCGTCTTGTGCTCACACTGGCTCAGCAGGGAATTCACTGCACTGGTACTGTTCGTGGCAACAGGCTACCAGGCATCAACTTGATGTGCGATGCTAAGCTGAAGAGAACAGGATGTGGATATTTTGAACAGAAGATGGCCATGGTTGGAGAAACCACCTTGCACGTTGTGAAGTGGTACGATAACTGCTCAGTGACCCTTCTGAGTGATTATACTGGACCCCACCCTGTCACCAAGGTTGACAGGTGGGATCGCAAGCGAAAGATGATCACCAAAGTCCCCTGCCCTGCTGTGGTGAAAGAATACTACCAGAATATGGGTGTGGTGGATCTGCTTGACTCACTGATTGCACTGTAACAGAACAAAATCAGATCAAAGAAGTGGTACCACCGGCTGGTGTTCCACGTCACGATATGATCATTGTGACCACCTGGCTGCTCTACCGAAGAGATTGTGAAGGCACTGACATGAGAAACAAGGAACAAATGAAGCTGCATACCTTCAAGTCATACATCGCTGAAGGCCTATGCTGAAGTCGAAAGAGTCTGGAGTGCAAGAAAGGTTGTCCCAGTTCCACAATTGCTGGTGAGTATGAGAAGAGGAGAACAGGACCCGCTGCTCCAATTCCAGTCCCTAATGTGCGCCTGGATGCAACAGCCCAATGGATGATTATGGCTGAAAAGAAGGGTAGATGCAAGGTACCAGCATGCACAGGTACACCAAAAGATTTTGCGTTGATGTAGTGACAAACTTATTATTAAGTCAAGGGTTTTTGGGGGGACATTGTAAAGGGATATGTGACATGTATTAATGCCAAAATAACATGCAAAACAGGCACCTGCCCTGAATGACGGGTCATCACTGGAGAAGAGGACTCTGAACAATGTCAAATTCATTTGAGAGCTATATGTCATGTGGTTGAGAAGCTGTTGACATTTTTCTTTAAAATTCAAAAGTAGGCGTTGCAGTTTTAAGACGGTCCCTTAACCCTGAGCGGAGGAGAGCAACATTTTGCCAGCGAATTGCAAAAACAAGGGGTGTAACTTGTTCGCTACAGTCATGTAATTTATAACATTATTTCAGCTAGCTAACGTTAGGTTACCTCTAATTGAGAATCTTCCGCTTGGTTGGCTAGGAAAAAAATAGATGGTATTGTATCACTTCTCCACTGTCGTCGATAACCTTTGGTCACTGCATCATTCTTGATAGCCACAAACCACTGGCAGAATCGGTATAAATCTCTGGTAGGTAGAATGGTGAATGATATCTCATTGTAATTAGCACAACCAGGCACAAAACACCACACGAGCATGATGACAAACAGTGAAAACCAAACATTTAAGGCCTCCAGAGTGGCGCAGCAGTCTAACGTACGACGTCCCTACAGCCTGGCGTTACAACCGGCCGTGACTGGGAGTCCCATATGGTGGCACACAATTGGCCCAGTGTCGTCCGGGTTAGGGGAGGGTTTGGCCGGGGGGGGGTGGCTTTACTTGGCTCATCGTGCTCTAGCGACTTCTTGTGGTAGTCTGGGCGCCTGCAGGATGACTTCGGTCATCAGACGGTGTTTCCTCCGACCCATTGGTGAGGCTAATTTCCGGGTTAAGTGGCGGGTGTTAAGAAGCGCGGCTTGGCGAGTCATGTTTTGGAGGACGCATGACTCGACATTCGCCTCTTCCGAGCCCATGGGGAGTTGCAGTAATGAGACAAGATCGTAATCAAGAAATTGGGGAGAAAAAGGCAGTAAAAAAATTTAAACATTTAAAAACAAATCTTGCCTATAGAAATTTTGAGATTACTGTGTGTTGGACGTTTGAAGTAAACAACTCCATTATTCAAGTTTGTGGGCACGCGCCTTCTACCTAGCGGGCAGTATCAGCATTCACTATGAATGCCGGACATTGTTGTTCACTATGAGCAGACAAGTGCACAGGGTATCGAAACTTCCCGATTCTACCAGTGAAATGAAAATATGCTCGTTCTAATTGTGATGTTTATGATAACTTAATGTTGTTAACATAGTAATGACTATATGCTGTGGAAGAGCCAGGGTGAAATTCCCCTTTAATAAGATTTCGTGTTGCTAAATGCTGCCAGTTCCACTTTGTGAGGTATGGGTCTTTTTTGGGTCTTCCAAAGAACCCCACCATTGATTATGTTGTTATTAATTTGCTTACGTGTCATTGTACTTATGTTCACTGTATAGCTGAATATTGAGACCTCTGTCTGTGTCTAGCATTCTGCCAAAAACTGCAGCCCCGGGTCTGTTAGAAAAGGTGAGAAAAGGGAATGTGGGTGATAGCGAGACGCAGAAAGACAGCGTGTGTTTTTCTCTGAAACAAGGGCAGATTTGCATACCGCTGAGACAGGTTCTCAGAAACCTTGTGTTAAGAATAACTTGTTCTTTTAGCTGCAGATGCAGGTTTTGACATAGGCGAAGGTGTGATCTTGGGTATATAAGATAATTTATTTTGTTCAGGGCAGAACTCAGGAGAGACATCAGTTGTATGTTTGATGTTTGATCTTTGACTTCTGTCTAAAGCTGTATTTTGATTCAAATTGTTATAAGTGCACATTTTGAGCATTCCTTATTAATTAAGTAAATAACGGAGCCCAGAAAAGCGGAACCAACAAAGACAAAATCTGAAATCTTATGTTAAAATATAACTTCAAAATACATGGTTCTCCTGTTGTCACCGATGATGAAAAACAGTATGCTAAATGTTAGAGAGGACATCTAGTAGAAAAGATGCCTTCATTTTTACACCATCAAAATATGTTGGAAAATTGGTTTAATTTGCTTTGTTTAGCATTCCCTGAAGATATTGACTACTTAAAAAGTAGCCACTCAACAGCTTGCTTCAGTGTCTTTATCCTTGACTCTGGTTATTTGTCTCCCGGGAGGAACTCCTCTTGTGTGGTGTGATTCTCTTAGGTCATGGGTTGTGTTTGATGTTGTAAAGACAGCGTGTGTCAGAGTGTGTCTCCTTGTTATTTCCTGGAGGCTGTGGGACAGAACGTCCACCACGCAATGCCCCCGACTGAGGAGCAATACTGCACTGGTAAGATATAGTCTCTCTCCCATTCTGGTTCAGGGTAATCACAGCTAGCTCCACAGCATTGCTGTGTGCCTCCCACAAGCCACAACAAATATTATTTTTCACTTTCAACAGAATCAAAGATGTTGCTGTATTTCAAAGGCCAATTCAGACGTGAGTGCCATTCTGGTGTGTCTTTCTGTTGTTTACATTTGTTGTAAAAAATGCTTTCTCATTTATAAATATGTAGTTGATTGCATATCACTGCTTTTATGACTCATTGTTTTTCATTCTGTGTTCAGGAGATTAAAAACGCCCTGCACCACATTTGCTAGCCATCCAAAGCTGGATATTACAAGTGCAAAATATGCGCTGTATTGTTGGTTTTGATACAATGCTCCAGAGTTTTCAAATAAATAAATAACCTCACTGCCTGAATGAGTAGGTGGTTTGTTATAGGGTCATATTCTTACCCACACCCTCAGGTAATTTAATTAGTTAAATAAACAGTCTGACCAGTTCCTGACACCACAGATCATTTGTAGCCCCCCCCGCAGTCCAAATAAGTCATACATCTCTGTATCCGTGTCTCATAAATTGTTCAAGATTTTCAAGGCTGTCATCTTTGAGACTGCTTTTACAATCAGTTCCATTTAATTTAGCTTCTGCTAGGGGCACTTTAATTGTATCCTGTCCCTGACGGCTAGCCGTGATTCATTTACTCTCATCATCCCCTGAGTTAGTGGCGTTGGTCCCAAGATGTTCGGAGTAAGGGTTGTGACTTTTCTGATAATGTAGACATCAGATCTTTTTCTTTTTGGTAAGATTTTTTGTTGTTGTTGTGCAAAGAACTATTGTATTGGTGCCTCAACACCAGGCCTACTCCGCCAGTGATAATTATTTAATTTGTTCATGTTTTTGGTTATAGTACAATAGTTGAATGCCAAATTTCTCCCTGTAATTTGCTTTTCAGGGTGTTCCAGAAACTGGTTATGGATTTTTATTGAATGTGTATCAGTATTTATATTCACTTGAATAAACATAGTTCCTCTGAACCCACATGTCCAAGAATAAAGGATTTTAGGTTGGTATGGCATTACATTTTTACAAAATGTGCTTATTTTTCAGGAGTTGGATGTTATTACTGCTGCGTCTTTCTGAGACATTTTACAGTAACATCAATTGCTTAGTGACAGCTTGTCTCCTGCAGTTTGGGAAGCATCAGAAGATGATCATTTATCCAGCCTTCCTTTACCTCCTGCTGCTAAAGCTTGCCTGAGGACAGGCTTACTATTTACAGATGCCTTTAATGAAGAGGGATATAATTGTTTAAGGGGCCTTCCTGTCAGTCAAATCATGTCTCCCAGAAACTCCAAACAACAGAATGGATCCTTCTGAAAGCACTGATGCTATGCCGCCACCCCCTAGCGATAATTGTCCAATTTGCTGATCTTTTTGGTAATGCTCGTGATAGAATAATTGAATGGCAAATTCCTTCCGGGAGGTTGCTGAATTATTTGTTAATGCCTAGGGAGTTTTAAGGAGTAATTAATCCAATCTATCGTGATGAAAGGCAACTTGCCATTACAGGTTCCATAGGGTGGGACAATAGCAAAACTATTAAACAGACAAGATTAAAATAAACAAAAAACATAGGGGCAGAAATTACATAATGGCTGTACAAAAATACATGTAAGCAAGTTAAATTAACATTTATCATGAAATTGCCACCTGGTAGTTGCAATATCTGAGTGTAAGGGCTTGGATTAAATGCTATATCTCAATAATAGTCCTTCAGAAACTGCAAATATGTACTAATAAATATACAAAAAATATTGCTATTCAAAACAGGAACATCCAGTAATAGAGCAGTTCGACTGAAAAGAAGCAATCAGTAAAATGAATAATTATTTTGATGAACAGTGCACATTTAAACAGTGCATGTAGCCAGTGGTGTAAAGTACTTCAGTAAAAAATACTTTCAAGTACTACTTAAGTAATTTTGGGGGGTATCTGTACTTTACTATACATGTTTTTGACTACTTTTACTTCACTACATTCCTAAAGAAAATAATGCACTTTTTACTCCATACAGTTTCCCTGACACCCAGAAGTAATCGTTACATATTGAATGCTTGTCAGGAAAGGAAAATAGTCCTCTAGATAAGTGTGTTTATTGAACATCCCTGGTCTTCCCTACTGCCTCTGATCTGGCTGACTCACTAAACACAAATGTTTCGTTTGTACAGTGCCTTTTGACTTTTTCCACATTTTGTTGCATTACAGCCTTATTCTAAAATTGATTAAATTGTATTCCCCCCCTCAATCTACACACAATACCCTATAATGATAAAGCAAAAACAGTTAAAAACATTTTTGTAAATAATTTATTAAACATAAAAAACTGAAATATGACATCTACATAAGAATTCAGACCCTTTAGTCAGTACTGTGTTGGAGCACCTTTGGTAGCTATTACAGCATTGAGTCTTGGGTATGATGCTACAATCTTGGCACACCCATTCTTCTCTGCAGATTCTCTCAAGCGCTGAGGTTGGATGGGGAGCGTCGCTGCACAGCTGTTTTCAGGTCTCTCCAGAGATGTTTAATCGGGTTCAAGTCTGGGCTCTGACTGGGCCACTCATGGACATTCAGAGACTTGTCCCAAAGCCACTCCTGCTTTGTCTTGGCTTTATGCTAAGGGTTGTTGTCCTGTTGGAAGGTGAACCTTCGCCCCAGTCTGAGGTCTTGAGCACTCCGGAGTAGGTTTTCATCAACGATCTCTCTGTACTTGCTCCATTCATCTTTGCCTCGATCCTGACAAGACTCCCAGTCCCTGCCGATGAAAAACATGCTTCAACGCAGGGATGGTGCCAGGTTTCCTCTAGGCGTGACGCTTGGCATTCAGGCCAGAGTTCAATCTTGGTTTCATCAGACCAGAGAATCTTGAGTCTTTACATGCCTTTTGGCAAATCCAAGTGAGCTGTCATGTGCCATTTACTGAGGAGTGGCTTTGCCTAGCCACTCTACCATAAAGGCCTGATTGGTGGAGAGCTGCAGAGATGGCAGTCCTTCTGGACGGTACAGCCATCTCCACAGAGGAACTCTAGAGCTCTGTCAGCGTTACCATCGGGTTCTTGGTCATGTCCCTGATCAAGGCCCTTCTCTCCTTCTTGCTCAGTTTGGCCGAGCGGACAGCTCTAGGAAGAGTCTTGGTGGTTCTGAACTTCTTCCATTTAAGAATGGAGGCCACTATGTTCTTGGGGATCTTCAATTCTACAACATTTTTTGCTACCCGTCGCCAGATTTTTGCTCGACACAATCCTGTCTCTTAACTCTAAGGACATTTCTTCAACCTCCTGGCTTGGTTTTTGCTCTGACATGGGCTGTCAACTGTGGGACCTTATATAGACAGGTGTGTGCCTTTCCAAATAATTTCTAATTAATTGAATTTACCACAGGTGGACTCCAGTCAAGTTGTAGAAACATCTCAAGGATGATCATTGGAAACAGGATGCACCTGATCTCATTTCCATGTCTCATAGCAAAGTGTCTGAATACTTGTGTAAATATATTATTTTAAATATATTTCGCTTTGCCATTATGGGGTATTGCATGTAGATTGCTGAGAATTTTATTTTATTTAATACATTTTAGAATAATTCTGTAACATAACAAAATGTGGAAAGAGTCAATGGGTCTGAATACTTTCTGAAGGCACTGTAAATTATGTCTGAGTGTGGGAGTGTGCCTCTGGCTATCTGTAGTGTACTGATTTTTTTTTAAAACGATGCCGTCTGGTTTGCTTAATATGAGGAAGTTGATGTTATTCATACTTTTACTTTTAATACTTAAGTATATTTTAGCAATTACATTTACCTTTGATACTAAAGTATATTTAAAACCAAATAATCTTAGACTTTTACTGCAGTAGTATGTTACTGGGTGACTTTAACTTTTACGTGACTCATTTTCTATTAAGGTATCTTTACTGTACTCAAGTATGACAATTGGGTACTTTTTCCATCACTGCCTGTAGCTTGCCAGTAAGGACAGGAAATTCATTCCTGTCTTCATCTGCATTTCTGATCCCTGTCTGTGCAGCAAACCTGAGAGGCAATAGTCTATTAGTACACATCCGGCAGACACTACAGGCTGATATATTGCACATAAAGAACTCCTCCATGTAATACAGAACAGTCTAATTAAGGAATCATGCCTTAGAACCTTTGTGTGACAACTCCCGACAAAGGCTGTTCTGAGGCCCGAGGCAAAGCAATTAAGGTTGAACTCGTCCATATTTTGGTTTTGTTTGTAGGCTGGAAGCTGCAATTCTTAGTTTCACATTCATTTTTGAGCTAGCTAGCTTACCGGCACAGGAGATATGCATTTGTAAAATGATACATTGTTTCACAGGTCGTAGAGGCAGACAGGGAGGTTTACTCAACCCCCAAACGTTGCAAACCAAATATTAACATGTGAAAATAATGTGTAGACGCTTTTTTCCAGAGGGATTTCCTGCCTAGGCTGTGGGACATTGGAATTATGACATTAACATGTTATGGTATTTTGCATATCAACCAATCAGCATCCAGGATCCAAAATACTAAAGGGCCTTGCACACCAACCTACTTGGAGTGGCAGTATTTTTAGTTGTCCGTATAAAACACAGTCAAAATCAAGCCATTTCCTCCTGTTGGGATTTCCACAGGCTTGTCCTTCAAGAGAAGCTGAGGGTATGCCCTTCAGAGCACATCAAGTGACTGGGCTTACCTTTAGATAAATATCAACCCTGATCACCCATAATAATAATCAAAAGCCTTTTCAAAATTTAGCTATGAAAACCAGCCCTGGTGTCCCCGATATTTCATAGTATTATATTGTTTCCAGTACTTGTCTTATATTATCTCCAATGTATCGGCCCTGTAAAAAAACCTGTCTGATTAGGATGAATAATATCTGTCAATACCCTTTTAATTCTATGCACCAAGCAGTTAGCTAGACTTTTTGCACCACAACACTGAAGTTTAAGATGCCTCCAATTTTTTAAATGGACTGGATCATTATATATACCACTTGGGTCCTGTTTCAGTAATAATGATATCAGACCTTCTTGTTGCATGTCTGATAATCTACCATTTACATAGGAGTGGTTAAAACATGCTAATAATGGTCCTTTGAGTATATCAAAAAATGTTTTGTATACTTCCACTGGTATGCCATCCAGCCCTGGAGTTTTCCCATCCTTAAAGGCCCCAATTGCATCAAGCAGTTCCTCCTCTATAATTTGGCCTTCACATGAGTCTTTCTGTGCAGATGTTAATTTTACATTATTATTAGGGGAAAACATCCATACAATTAGTTTCAGTTAGTGGAGATGGAGGAACCTGAAATGAAAACATATTCTTAAAGTACTTTACTTCTGTCACGGCCGTCGTTCAAGGAAGACCAAGGTGCAGAGTGGTAGGCATACATTTCTTTATTTGTAATGACGCCAACAAAAACAAGAAATAACAAAAACGTCCGTGACGCTTACAAGTGCTATAGTACCCCTAACAAAGACAACTTCCCACAATGACAGAAGGGAAAAAGGCTGCCTAAGTATGATTCCCAATCAGAGACAACGACAGCTGTCCCTGATTGAGAACCATACCCGGCCAAAACATAGAAATACAAAAACATAGAAAACAGAACATAGAATGCCCACCCAAATCACACCCTGACCAAACCAAATAGAGACATAAAAAGGCTCTCTAAGGTCAGGGCGTGACAACTTCCTCTTTCAAAATATAATTTGGTGAATCATGTGTGACTCCATGATTTGTAACAAGTTATAATTTTTAAAAAAATGGTAGCATTTCTATATTGAAGATTGAAAAATAATTTAGTGCATTTTTCCCCATATTCCATCCAGTTCGCTTTATTTTTATAATATATCACACTGGATATTTCTTGAATAAGTTCCTCCATTTCTTTTTGTTTTTCCTCAAACTTATTCTGTGCCTCTATGGTACGGTTTTTATTGCTATCTAACTGTACTGTTAGTCCTTCAATTTCCTTTGTTAATATGGACTGTTTTGATTTAAATTGTTTTTGTTTTATAGATGAGTACTGACTTGTATGGCCTCTAAAGCCACACTTAAAAGTGTCCCATAGAGTAAGGGGATCTGATGTACCTTTGTTATGTCTGAAAAAGTCTGTTATAAATTATTCCGTCCTAGTTCTAAACAATTTATTATCTAGTAGACGCGCAAGACCGCGCAAAAAATGGTCAGAAATTGAGAGATTTTATTAACCATTGTCACATCCTAGATGGTGGAGGTCAAATGTACGTACACCTTTTCCCTGAAACACCCACAATACGGTCACCTGTATTGACCATATTCCCAAGCGTCTCCATGCAGTCAGACTTTTGATTTTGTGCCACCAGAGTCACAATAATATACCCCCTCTCTGAATGTCCGAGTGTGACCCCCTCCACATGGGTTACTGCAGCTAGTGTTGCCAGCACTGCCACTGCCTAGGTGGGGGCACCCCACTGGAATCCCCACCGGCTAGGTACAAGGTCGTCAAGGTTCTCATTAGCATCTTTGAGAATGTCCTTGTATATTATGCTCTCCCTTCAGGGGGCTTTGGCTTTGCAGGACCAACCCTGCCAAGCAGGCTCACAATCTTGAGGGGGCAGTGCTGCTCTTGGTCTCTGACCGCATACAGAATGCTTACAGCAGGCACATAAAACAGTTAGGGACTTCTCCTTAGTATCTGGGTCATTCAGGTGGGTGTCTAGGGTATGGGGTCGTGGTCCGTACCATTAAAATAGGATCATAAATATATAATTAGATATAATTTATTTTAAAAATGTAGTTCCACCATGATAGGGCAATAAATAAATAAGATGCATAATTCATTATAAAAGTGTATCCATCATCTGAACAACATTGAAAGCTCTCTCATACCCCGACTCACAGCAATACATTGGTTCTGGGATATGCAACCATTTCACTACTCACTCACTCAACTTTCCCAAACATAAAAAATAAAATAAAAAATAAACACACATCACACCATCCACACATACTGTGCCTTCTGTTTACTTCGTTTTTATCTTCACTATGTTGAATTAGTGCTTATGTGTTCCAATTAGTTATATGCGAAGATATATAGAAATGCTATATTTTTTATTGTATTGTTACAATCCATAACCGGGCTAGAATTGTGTTTCATTATTTCCTCATCTATGAGAACTTTGTAATTTTTAAAATAACCATGGAGTAGTCTTTGTGTCTCTGAACAACTGGTTATCAATATATAGTTTATCAACCTTTTAATCTATTTCCTTTGAAAATTGGATACAGAACTTTACGCCATTCTGCAATTTCCTTTGGAAACTGATCATTCATGCCAATTTTGGTCCCAGCAAGTCTTTTACCCAGGCTTTTAACCATTATTTTATCTTTAAATGAAGCCAATTTAGCAATGATTGGGCGGTCATACCTTTGGCCTATCTGTCCGATGCAGTGTATATGTTCAAGTTGGATTTTATCGATAGCTTCGCGTGGGATCTGAATCGCTGTAAGGAGGAACTCTCTAACCACAGAATAAGGAACTTCCCCTTCTTTCTCCTGGATACCTGTAAGTACCAGATTCTCTGTCATGGATCTAGTTTGTATGTCTAGTAAGGCTTCCCTCAGAACGGTGTTCTCTTTTTTAATTTCATTCACTTGGGTTTCAATCTTATTGACTGTCCCTTGTGCGTTTCCTTCTCCAATGTTGCAGCTTTTTCATCACTCATCTCGAGGCTTGCCTTCAACTCTTTTATATCCTTACTGACAAGTTCAAATATATCCAGTTTATCATTTATTGATTTTAACAGATCGGTTTCAACCTTTACCATTCCCGGTGGTGAAAATATTAAATCGTCTGTGTCCGTAGAAGAGTCACGTTTTCGTTTTAAAATCAGTTCCCCTGTCTTACTCTCCGTCATGTTTGGGTGTTGCTTGTTTTCGTAATATTTGTCGATAAATGTCTCTAGTCTTAAGATTTGTTTTGTGTTATTATCCAGATTGAAGGTATTCACCCACCAGATTGTGTAGTGCCAATATTTTATTCTAACTTGCCAATATTGAATATTGCGCTACATAACTTTGTTTAGTCCGTCATTACCTTGTCGCCATTACCGCCGCCATTAAACCCAGGACCTCATACATGCAAAGCAAGCCACAGAATACCTTTTGTCCTTGGAACTCTGAGCTCCCCCCCTTGTTTCCCTATGGAGAGGCATGCTGGTATATTTCACCAAATATACTTTCTACACAAGCTGTTATTTTTCAGTTTCGTTTTAAGAACAGATTGTTGTGGTAAAATAAAAAGGAATACATTTTTTGGTGCCATTTAGGCAAAATGGAATTCTAAGCATCGCTCCAGACAAAACAGGCTCTGCGAATGTTCGATTCCATTAATTTGCTATGGGCTCACGTGTTCCAGCTTAACCAACATACTTTTGCCATTTTTTAGCCTTGGGGGAATTTTGACTCGTTCTGTTCTCCAGCCTAGTTCAGTGAGCTGTTCTCTCTCTCTCTTAGATGTCTGGAAGTAGCTGGCAAGTTAGTACAGAATGGTTGGATCAACCCTTAACCTGTTGAGTGTAGGGGGCAGTATTTTGATGTTTGGATGAAAAACGTACCCAAATGAAACGGCCTATGTCTCAGGCCCAGAATCTAGACTATGCATATAATTTTCAGATTAGGATAGAAAACACTCCAACGTTTCCAGAACTGTCAAAATATTGTCTGTGAGTATAACAGAACTGATATAGCAGGCGTAAACCTGAGGAAAATCCAACCAGGAAGTGCTGTTTTTCCTGAAAGCTCTCTGTTCCATTGCCTGCCTTCGCTCCATTTAAAGGGATATCAACTAGATTCCTTTTCCTATGGCTTCCACATGTTGTGAACAGTCTTTAGACATAGTTTCAGGCTTTTTAAAAAAGTTAGCGAGAAAGATCACATCGCGTCATTGGATGGCTGGGTGCCAGCAACGTTTTGCATGCGCAACAGCTTGGAGCAGACATTTTCTCTCTCTCTCCTGTTGAAGAAGCTACAGTCTGGTTGAAATATTATCGATTATATATTGTAAAAACAACCTGAGGATTGATTATAAAAAACGTTTGACATGTTTCTACGAACTTTACGGATACTATTTGTAATTTGTCTGCTCGGTCGTGACCGCTCGAGCCTGTGGATTTCTGAACATAACGCGCCAACCAAATGGAGGTATTTTGGATATAAAAATAATCTTTATGGAACAAAAGTAACATTTATTGTGTAACTGGGAGTCTCGTGAGTGCAAACATCCGAAGATCAAAGGTAAGCGATTCATTTTATTGCTTTTCTGACTTTCGTGACCAAACTACTTGGCTGCTAGCTGTTTGTAATGTTTTGTCTGCTGAGAGACATGTCCTTACATAAACGTTTGGTATGCGTTTGCCGAAAATCTTTTTTCAAATCTGACATGCCAGGTGGATTAACAACAAGCTAAATTGTGTTTTGTTATATTGCACTTGTGATTTCATGAAAATTAAATATTTTTAGTGATTTATTTTGAACTTGTCTCTCTGCAATTCAGCGGTGGTTGACGAAAATAATCCCGCTAACGGGAAGGGTGCATCAATTAAGAATGTGAAGTTGGGTGAATTTTTATAGGATTGAGGTCAGGGCTATGCTTGGAGTCATTGTCCATTTGGAAGTCCCATTTGTGACTAAGCTTTGTCTTCCTGACTGATGTCTTGAGATGTTGCTTCAATATATCCACATAATTGTCCTTCCTCATGACGCCATCTATTTTGCGAAGTGCACCAGTCCCTCCTGCAGCAAAGCACCCCCACAACATGATGCTGCCACCCCCATGCTTCACGGTTGGAATGGTGTTCTTCGGCTTGCCTCCCCATTTTGCCTCCAAACATATCGATCGATGGTCATTATGGCCAAACAGTTCTATTTTTGTTTCATCAGATCAGAGGACATTTCTCCAAAAAGTACAATCTTTGTCCCCATATGCAGTTGCAAACCGTAGTCTGGCTTTTTTATAGCGGTTTTGGAGCTTCTTCCTTGCTGAGCGACCTTTCAGGTGATGTTGATATCGGACTAATTTTACTGTGGATATAGATACTTTTGTACTTGTTTCCTCCAGAATCTTCACAAGGTCCTTTGCTGTTGTTCTGGGATTGATTTGCGCTTTCGCACCAATGTACGTTCATCTCTAGGAGACGGAACGTGTCTCTTTTCTGAGCGGTATTGTCACCACTTCCGCCGAAGTCGGGCCCCTCTCTTTGTTCGGCGTTCGGCGGTCGACGTCACCGGCTTTCTAGCCATCGCTACTCCATTCTTCAATTATCCATTGGTTTTGTCTTGTTCCATTCACACCTGGTTTGCATTCCCCAATCACACTACATGTATTTATTCCTCTGTTCCCTCTCATGTCTTTGTGTATACTTATTTTGTGTGTTACTTGTTGTACTCACTAGGCTAAGCCTTTGTTTTTTTCCGTGTGTTTTCGCGAAGCTTATTTGTAATGCTATACATTTATGTTGTGTGGCATTAATGCACGCTATACACGTTGCCTTGTTGGCTGGAGGAGGTTTTATATCTGTATATCTCTCCTGCCGTAATAATGTGTGCGCCTGTTCACAACTCTCTGCTCTCCTGCACCTGACTTCACCACAAGTACGCACACGCCTGACAGGTATGACGGCTGCATGGTCCCATGGTGTTTATACTTGCGTACTATTGTTTGTACAGCTGAACGTGGTACCTTCAGGAGTTTGGAAATTGCTCCCAAGGATGAACCAGACTTGTGGAGGTCTACAATTATTTTTCTGAGGTCTTGACTAATGACTTTGGATTTTCCCATGATGTCAAGCAAAGTGGCACTGAGTTTGAAGGTAGGCCTTGAAATACATCCACAGGTACACCTCCAATTGACTCAAATGATGTCAATTAGTCTATCAGAAGCTTCTAAAGCCATGACATCATTTTCTGGAATATTCCAAGCTGTTTAAAGGCACAGTCAACTTAGTGTATGTAAACTTCTGATCCACTGGAATTGTGATACAGTGAATTATAAGTGAAATAATCTGTCTGTAAACAATTGTTGGAAATTTTACTTGTGTCATGTACAAAGTAGATGTCCTAACTGACTTGCCAAAACTATAGTTTGTTAACATGAAATCTGTGGAGTGGTTGAAAAATGAGTTTTAATGACTCCATCCTAAGTGTATGTAAACTTCCGACTTCAACTGTACGTGTGTCTAAACCCTGCTGTGTCCTCTGGCCCTGCAGACATTTCCCACCTGTTCTGCCCTCCCCTCGCTGCCACTCAGAATCCATGCTGTCTTTTGCACAATAAGGTAGGCAGAGTGCAAAGGAGGAACTAGAAATGGAAACAGGTGGTCTTACACACCATTAGCAGATATATGATCTGACAAAGCTGTCTTCGGGACCCCTGGAATTCACCAAAGCAGTCAGACTGAATCATAATTACTGTGATTCAAGAATGTATCTAAATGTGTCTACTCACACCTGACTCAAACCTTTGTTTTACACTGCACCTTTAGTATATAGGGGAAGCTTTGAGATACAACAGAATCAAGTGAAGGCAGATCCCTACAGCTGACAACAATAGATGCTCTTTAGCACAGGAAATTGACATCAGTGTAAAAATGTCAGATTTGGGAAAGACCAATGCCTGTGCATTCAGTATAGACACACACAGACTGCTGATTGCAGCAGCTCTGGTTTGGCTGCAGTCAGATGCCAAACAGCAACTGGGGAATCATTTCCTGGGTGAACTCATATTCTTCTAATGAATATGTCAGCCAGGCTCACACAGGGCAGAAGGTAGACAGGGAGGAAAAGCCTTCCAGGACCCAAGCTATTCACATTTGCAAGCTGTCACAGATTGGCATTGAATAACTGTTTATTGTTTCCAAACACTAACACTGCATAACCAAAACAGGCCAAACCAAATGGATTACAGATTTGTTTACTCCTATACTGGTCCTGAAATTTCAGGGTCTACCTGGGTCCCGGTTGTAAGTAAATTACTGCCCATGATGACAACTGGGGAGCCATTACAGCAGATGTTGAGCTGAGGAACAGGTTCATTGACTGTTTATTGCAATGAGAGAGAGACAGAGAGAGAGAGAGAAATGGAGAGAAAAGGTGAAATAGAGAATGAGAATGAAAGTGAGAGAGAGTTTGGAAGGTGAGACTTATGGCAGGCCTCTCATTTAATCTTCATTTGGAGGCAGTAGTTGTTCAATAGCAGATTTTCCCCCTCAAACGGTTTCATGCCAAAACCCTGTTTAAGACTGCAGCACCATAAAGCCATCAATGGGGGAGTCCATCGATCCTGAAGCAGCACTTTCATGCCAAATAATAAATAGCATTGAATGCTACGCATTAAGATAAACGAGTTACAACCCCAGAAGAGTGAGAAATGCTGATGGTCATGCATTAGAAGGAGTGCAGAGTGATGTTGTCGTAAACAAAATATATGGAAAGAATTTAATGGCTGCCAAGGTACAGTAACTTGTTTGAAATAATTGGTGAAGTGATCAACAAACAAACTTTATTCACTGCTAGCCAGTCTATCAGTCTACCAAGTGTGTGGTTGCCCAGTGGGTGGATGGTACAAAACCCTTTTCCTAATGCTTGTGCTTGTTGAATACCCACTGTGCTTGTTGAATAGCAATGGCCACGTTATAACAGCTCTTACCTTAGAGATCGAGACATCAGAATGCTGAGCAACAATGACACATGGAGGGGCCAAGGTTATTTCTTCACATAGATAAGGGGGGAATGAATTTGTCTGCATACAGGCTCCTTTTCGTGTTGGTATGCATCCAGCTCTCTCCTCTGCTGCCATCTGACTTCATGAGAAAGCAATCTTATTTACAGATTCCAACGTTTGTATTACTCATCCATTTTTTGGACATACACTGTTGTCGTACGATTTAAATTTATCTCATCTCAATAGCTTAGATATAACAGAAACAGTGAAACACACAGCAGCTCTCGAGATAGGGCCCTACAGTAGAGAGAGAGGTACAATTCAAAGACCTCCGTAACAGGAATTCCTGTCCTGGAATTAAACCGATCTCTGAATAGGGTTGACCTGCTGTATAATTGACCATGGCCCCTACAGGCTAATGAAGACCAAATATTTCCTCTGCTTCTGAGGTGATTGAACGGTTACTGACTTTACCCTCGGTCGGTTACACAATAAACACTGTCTTTTGATGATGATGATGATGTGGAGGGCAGCTACATGAATACAACATGCCAGGAGTTAAGCTTAACTGGCTGTATCTGTCTGACGGGAGCAGTAGACATGCTGTAGGTGGCATTTTAAACTGACAGGAGATAAGGTGGGTGGGGGTGATCCATGTCTGTAGCTCGGTTTCCATCCAATTAGCAACAGATTTTCTTGCAACTATTCTAAAAAATAATATACTCATATTCCCACCAAAGGTGTCTTTCCATCAAACGGACTCGTTGCAGATAAAATGTTCTGCATGATGACGTAGTGCACATACACAGCATGTCTGCACCTAATTCTGATGTACAGCATTTAGAAAATTAAGTTCAATATGTTTCCGTTGCATTTTTAACTCTTCCGATGGTTTTGTCACAAAAACGTTGCCTTAAATAACAAACTTGCCCACTCAGGTTTTGGCACAGGCTTTCTCTAGACAAGAGTTTGCTGATAGTGGACGGGGTAGGTTAAATGAGGAGATATAAATGACAAAAAAACGATTTTGATTTAATGATTGGCAGCCGAGCACCTATCATCATGTCATCAGCATTAAAATAATAGCCTACCCTCAATAGTTACTGCAAATATGCATGATCACTGTGCACTTAATTAGCACCTTGTTAAATTCATCATAACTTAATGAATTGGCTAATAATCTCATCATGCTTTTCCACCTCATGGTGGTAGGCCTACAACGTAACATATCATCGCTTGACTCCAAGTTTAATTTGATATGATGGTTGTTATATGAATATTTGCGCATGAAGGTGTTTTCACTGCAATTGTCTCATAATCAATTTCACAGATCAAACATTGATCCACCCTTGTCTAGCATATTTTGTTTTGTCGACATTTTACCGACAAAAGTTTCCATCAGGTCTGTTGTGAGTTCTTCTTATGTGTCATGTCATTCATAAGCATGAAATGGTTGGATGGAAACCTTGTTTGTGTCTGGGATGACTCCACAGCAGGAGCATACGTTTGCTGTTATTTTCTCACAATATGTTTGTTCGTCCAACTATAAAGGATGAATGTGTCTGTGAATGAGAAACGATTGGTTTATGGTGTAATGGTATTCATGGTCTACAGGATGCACTGCACGATGTACCAGGCATACAGTCTGCTAAACCCACTTTTCCTCTGACCTGATTGCCAGTAGCATTGTTTCAGCGCTCGGTAGTGTATTTTTTATTTTATTTGTATACAGCAAAATACTTGTATAAACTCCTTTGATTACCTCTCGGTCTGAAAAACACACTCTCTCTCTGTTATCAAATCACCATATATCCATTACTAGAATTGCATGGTTTTGCAAACAGATCAAAAACCATCAGATGGAAGAATGGTGGATTTTTGATGTTCACAGGCCTCCTCTCGACCTCTGACCTACGGTATTGACCACGAGCTGAAACCACAAGGTTTCTCTGCTGTGCCTACACCTGCTTAGACACCTCCACGATGATGGAGCGACAAGCACATTCATGCAGTGATCTGAGTTCTCGGAGACGACTTATTAATATAGATGGGTTTTTTATAAGAATGGCTGTTGGGATAAATTATTCCGACGGTTCAGAGAGACATGTGGGCCGTCCCCTCTGGTAGCATAGCCAAGTGAACATGTAAATACTGCACTGGGGTGGCTGGAGCAGAGATAAAGGGAGAGGGAGTCGACAAGCTGAAGAGCCGCCTCCCTCCTGACTGAAACACGCATAGACATGCACACACAAGTGTTTTACTCATACTCCTTACATTCCTATATTCTCAGATATACAGTACCAGTCAAAAGTTTGGACACACCTACTCATTCAAGGATTCAAGGATTTTTTTATTTGAACTATTTTCAACATTGTAGAATAATAATGAAGACATCAAAACTATGAAACAACACATATGGAATCATGAAGTAACCATGATTCTATACTTAACATTAATGAACTTATCCTCTGCAGCAGACTCTTGGTCTTCCTTTCCTGTGGCGGTCCTCTTGAGAGCAAATTTACTCATAGCACTTGATGGATTTTGCGACTGCGCATTGACCGACTTTCATGTCTTAAAGTAATGATTATCTGTCATTTCTCTTTGCTTATTTTGGCTGTTCTTGTCAAAATATGGATGTGATCTTTTATCAAATAGTGCTATGTTCTCTATACGACCCCTACCTTGTCGCAACACAACTGATTGGCTCAAATAAATACCACAAATTCACTTTTAACAAGGCACACCTGTTAATTGAAACGCATTCCAGGTGACTACCTCATGAAGCTGGTTGAGAGAATTCCAAGAGTGTGCAAAGCTGTCATCAAGGCAAAGGGTGGCTACTTTGCAGAATCTCAAAAATAAAATATATTTTGATTTGTCTAACAATTTTTTGGTTACTACATGATTCTATTTGTGTTATTTCATGTTTTGATGTCTTCACTATTATTATACAATGTAGAAAATAGTACCAATAAAGAAAAGAAAACTTGAATGAGTAGGTGTGTCCAAACTTTTGACTGGTACTGTACCTAAACATGATAATTTGCTGAATGGGCTTTTGTTGTACTAAAGGATGTTACAATATGTTTACAATGATAATGTCAACTGGGAGTTGTGTTACAAACTCATACACATTTTGAGACTATCCACACTCTGAGAATGAGTTAGTAAAAGTACCTTTTTTGTCATTTCAGACAATCTTTCTAATGTTTGATGTCATTTCAACCTTGAAAGACAGGTAAGGGGCTCTTGATTGCCTTCCTGAACAGCTCATACTGATTCCTAAAGAGGGGGCCTGGAGCTATGGCCAGGGAATATTCATCTCTCATATAGCTACTGTATCAGCTCTTATTATGCTGCCTTGAAGTTTGTTAAGTTTATTTGAGGTACAGAAAATGCTGTTATTATCCATAATGAATTTCTGCCTGGGTGATTTAGATTGCTTGTGGTCGGGATGTGCCGCTTGAATTTCAATCATTGCATTCCGGTTCAGTGAAAATGTTAATGTCTATGAATATTTGATGGCCGGCGTTCATGTACTGCATGGTGTGTAAGACATAATCAACACTGAGCAAAAGATCCAATATTATACGTGTTATATACACATGCATGATATGTTGAGACATTGACGTGATAAGTGGATTCTAGCTTAGCTGTCCATCTAACATGGATACCTCTCTCCCAGATGAGCTAAATACTTTCTATATTTGCTTCGACGTAATCAACACCATCCTCATACAAGGGCCCACGCTGCTGTAGAGGACTGTGAGCTTTCAATCTCTGTGGCCGATGTAAGACCCTCAAGCATGTGAATACTCACAAAGCAGCCGGCCCAGACGGTATCCCTGTCCCAGTCTGGGATCCCCACATGATTTAACATGTCCACCATTGCCCCTGTACCCAAACAAATGAAGATAACCTGCCTAAATTACTCGCCCTGTAGCACTCACTTCTATCATAATGAAGTGACATCCTGGACCCACTCCAATTTGCATACAGCTCCAGCAGATCCAAAGGGTGGTCAGGGGGGCTTTATCACCGCCTGGTATGGCAACCTCACTACCCTCAACCAGTAGGCTCTACAGAGGGTGGTCTAGATTTAGGATTTAGGATTTCCGGCGCCGACTGAGATGGCCGCCTCGCTTCGCGTTCCTACGAAACTATGCAGTTTTTTGTTTTTTTACGTGTTATTTCTTACATTAGTACCCCAGGTCATCTCAGGTTTCATTACATACAGTCGAGAAGAACTACTGAATATAAGATCAGCGTCAACTCACCATCAGTACGACCAAGAATATGTTTTCCGCGACGCGGATCCTGTGTTCTGCCTTACAAACAGGACAACGGAATGGATCGCAGGCAGCGACCCAAGGAAACGACTCCGAAAAAGAGGGAAACGAGGTGGTGTTCTGGTCAGACTCCGAAAAAGGGCACATCGCGCACCCCTCCCCAGCATTCTTCTTGCCAATGTCCAGTCTCTTGACAACAAGGTTGACGAAATCCGAGCAAGGGTGGCATTCCAGAGGGACATCAGAGACTGCAACGTTCTCTGCTTCACGGAAACATGGCTCACTGGGAAGACGCTATCCGATGCGGTGCAGCCAACGGGTTTCTCCACGCATCGCGCCGACAGAAATAGACATCTTTCTGGTAAGAAGAGTGGCGGGGGCGTATGCCTCATGACTAACGAGACATGGTGTGATGAAGGAAACATACAGGAACTCAAATCCTTCTGTTCACCTGATTTAGAATTCCTCACAATCAAATGTAGACCACATTATCTTCCAAGAGAATTCTCTTCGATTATAATCACAGCCGTATATATCCCCCCCCAAGCAGACACATCAATGGCTCTGAACAAACTTTATTTAACTCTTTGCAAAATGGAAACCATTTATCCGGAGGCTGCATTCATTGTAGCTGGGGATTTTAACAAAACTAATCTGAAAACAAGACTCCCTAAATTTTATCAGCATATCGATTGCGCAACCAGGGGTGGTAAAACCTTGGATCATTGTTACTCTGACTTCCGCGACGCATATAAGGCCCTGCCCCGCCCCCCTTTCGGAAAAGCTGACCACGACTCCATATTGCTGATCCCTGCCTACAGGCAGAAGCTAAAACAAGAGGCTCCCACACTGAGGTCTGTCCAACGCTGGTCAGACCAAGCTGACTCCACACTCCAAGACTGCTTCCATCACGTGGACTGGGACATGTTTCGTATTGCGTCAGATGGAAATATTGACGAATACGCTGATTCGGTGTGCGAGTTCATTAGAACGTGCGTCGAAGATGTCGTTCCCATAGCAATGATAAAAACATTCCCAAACCAGAAACCGTGGATTGATGGCAGCATTCGCGTGAAACTGAAAGCGCGAACCACTGCTTTTAATCAGGGCAAGGTGTCTGGTAACATGTCCGAATATAAACAATGCAGCTATTCCCTCCGCAAGGCTATTAAACAAGCTAAGCGTCAGTATAGAGACAAAGTAGAATCTCAATTCAATGGCTCAGACACAAGAGGCATGTGGCAGGGTCTACAGTCAATCACGGACTACAAGAAGAAACCCAGCCCAGTCACGGACCAGGATGTCTTGCTCCCAGGCAGACTAAATAACTTTTTGCCCGCTTTGAGGACAATACAGTGCCACTGACACGGCCTGCAACGAAAACATGCGGTCTCTCCTTCACTGCAGCCGAGGTGAGTAAGACATTTAAACGTGTTAACCCTCGCAAGGCTGCAGGCCCAGACGGCATCCCCAGCCGCGCCCTCAGAGCATGCGCAGACCAGCTGGCCGGTGTGTTTACGGACATATTCAATCAATCCCTATACCAGTCTGCTGTTCCCACATGCTTCAAGAGGGCCACCATTGTCCCTGTTCCCAAGAAAGCTAAGGTAACTGAGCTAAACGACTACCGCCCCGTAGCACTCACTTCCGTCATCATGAAGTGCTTTGAGAGACTAGTCAAGGACCATATCACCTCCACCCTACCTGACACCCTAGACCCACTCCAATTTGCTTACCGCCCAAATAGGTCCACAGACGATGCAATCTCAACCAAACTGCACACTGCCCTAACCCACCTGGACAAGAGGAATACCTATGTGAGAATGCTGTTCATCGACTACAGCTCGGCATTCAACACCATAGTACCCTCCAAGCTCGTCATCAAGCTCGAGACCCTGGGTCTCGACCCCGCCCTGTGCAACTGGGTACTGGACTTCCTGACGGGCCGCCCCCAGGTGGTGAGGGTAGGCAACAACATCTCCTCCCCGCTGATCCTCAACATGGGGGCCCCACAAGGGTGCGTTCTGAGCCCTCTCCTGTACTCCCTGTTCACCCACGACTGCGTGGCCACGCACGCTCCAACTCAATCATCAAGTTTGCGGACGACACAACAGTGGTAGGCTTGATTACCAACAACAACGAGACGGCCTACAGGGAGGAGGTGAGGGCCCTCGGAGTGTGGTGTCAGGAAAATAACCTCACACTCAACGTCAACAAAACTAAGGAGATGATTGTGGACTTCAGGAAACAGCAGAGGGAACACCCCTATCCACATCGATGGAACAGTAGTGGAGAGGGTAGCAAGTTTTAAGTTCCTCGGCATACACATCACAGACAAACTGAATTGGTCCACTCACACTGACAGCGTCGTGAAGAAGGCGCAGCAGCGCCTCTTCAACCTCAGGAGGCTGAAGAAATTTGGCTTGTCACCAAAAGCACTCACAAACTTCTACAGATGCACAATCGAGAGCATCCTGGCGGGCTGTATCACCGCCTGGTACGGCAACTGCTCCGCCCTCAACCGTAAGGCTCTCCAGAGGGTAGTGAGGTCTGCACAATGCATCACCGGGGGCAAACTACCTGCCCTCCAGGACACCTACACCACCCGATGTTACAGGAAGGCCATAAAGATCATCAAGGACATCAACCACCCGAACCACTGCCTGTTCACCCCGCTATCATCCAGAAGGCGAGGTCAGTACAGGTGCATCAAAGCTGGGACCGAGAGACTGAAAAACAGCTTCTATCTCAAGGCTATCAGAATGTTAAACAGCCACCACTAACATTGAGTGGCTGCTGCCAACACACTGTCATTGACACTGACCCAACTCCAGCCACTTTAATAATGGGTATTGATGGGAAATGATGTAAATATATCACTAGCCACTTTAAACAATGCTACCTTATGTAATGTTACTTACCCTACATTATTCATCTCATATGCATACGTATATACTGTACTCTACATCATCGACTGCATCCTTATGTAATACATGTATCACTAGCCACTTTAACTATGCCACTTTGTTTACTTTGTCTACATACTCATCTCATATGTATATACTGTACTCGATACCATCTACTGTATGCTGCTCTGTACCATCACTCATTCATATATCCTCATGTACATATTCCTTATCCCCTTACACTGTGTATAAGACAGTAGTTTTGGAATTGTTATTTAGATTACTTGTTGGTTATCACTGCATTGTCGGAACTAGAAGCACAAGCATTTCGCTACACTCGCATTAACATCTGCTAACCATGTGTATGTGACAAATACAATTTGATTTGATTTGATTAGATGGCCCAATACATCACTGGAACAAGCTCCATGCCCTTCAGAACATCTACCCCAGGCGGGGTCTCAGGAAGACCCGTAAAGATCATCAAGGACCCCAGTCATCCGAGCCACGGACTATTCACTCTGTTACCATCTGGCAAGTGGTATTAAAGCATTGGGTCTTGGACCAACAGGCTCTGAGACAGCTACTAACACCAGGCAATCAAACTGCTGAACAGCTAACTCTAGCTGTCTCCCTCCACCTTAGAGACTATTTGAACCTCATAAACACACACACACACACACACACACACACACACACACACACTTCGTCGACACTGCTGTTCTATTAAATACTGTTTATTCCACTGCATGACCAAGTCACTACTCAGTTTATATTTATAAATACAGTCCATTATTACTATGCATACTTCCTCTCCAATTACTTGTTATTTTTGACTTGACTCTTTTTATTGTTATTATTGATATTGACTAATGTACTGCATTGTAGAGGGAGCTAGCACACAAGCATTTCACTTTTATAACTGCTGTAAACTGTGTATTTGTATGATCCTTGTGAAAACATTCTCGTAACAATCATACTTAATCATGTTTATTTCAATTTGCAATCAAATTAGTGCTGAAATTGAACAACATTGAAGTCAACCTTCAGGGCAAAAATGGGATGTGTTGTCCATTGGTTTGCAAGTTATTTCAAATTCCTTTATTCATTCACGTAATCATGTTTCATCAATGTTTGTTATTTGGTTGAATTAGCAAAAAGTTATCAATGTATATATTTTTGGGGAGTCATTTTAAAGTTTGTTTTATCTCAAATTGAGAACAGTTTTTGACAACTCAATCCAATATCAAACTAAATTGAATGTTCATTTGACTTTGTCAAGCCTTTGCCTGGTGGAGACCAAAGACTAAATAACAAAGACTAAATAACTCTATGACTGACAGCACCAGACATGTATTCCCACTTTATTTATGTATTCCCACGTTTCATAACGTCTCAGTCCCCATCATCAGAATGTATTTATGTTGCCTTTCTGTAAGGTAAAGCAAAAACAAGAAGTAATAAAGAGTACGACTCATTCCTCGAGAGAAACACTTGAGAGGAGATAAAGATATTTTGTTAATGGCTAACTGTCACGTTCTGACCTTTATTTCCTTTGTTTTGTCGTTATTTAGTATGGTCAGGGCGTGAGCTGGGGTGGGCAGTCTATGTTTGTTTTTCTATGATTTTGGGATTTCTATGTTTCGGCCTAGTATGGTTCTCAATCAGAGACAGGTGTCATTAGTTGTCTCTGATTGAGAATCATACTTAGGTAGCCTGGGTTTCACTGTTGGTTTGTGGGTGTTTGTTTCTGTGTCTGTGTTTGTTCACCACACGGTACGGTTTTCTGTTTCGGTTATTCACGTTACGTTTTTGTATTTTAGTGTTCAGTGTGTCATTAACATAAACATCATGAACACTTACCACGCCGCATCTTGGTCCTCTGATCCTTCTCGCTTCTCCTCCTCAAGCGAAGAGGAGGAGGAAAACCATTACACTAACTCTTTTCATCTCTGGGTAATAAAAATAGGTATCTTGGAATGATTCAACCTGTGATTATAGGTTCTACTAAGCTATCATATGGAATTATTTTAATAAGATGGTCAAACAGTACCAAGGATCATTATCATTTCATTTTTAATTTTAGGGCCCCTTTATACACACCACAGTTTTAAAGTTTGGGGTCACTTAGAAATGTCCTTGTTTTTTAAAGAAAAGCTATTTTTTTGTCTATTAAAAAACATAAAATTGATCAGAAATACAGTGTAGACATTGTTAATGTTGTAAATTACTATTGTAGATGGAACATAGGCGAGTTTGCGAATAAAGTTACTTGTTCTGGCCATTTTGAGCCTGTCTAACCCACAAACGCTGATGCTCCAGATACTCAACTAGTCTAAATAAGGCCCGTTTTATTGCTTCTTTAAATAGCACAACAGTTTTCAGCTGTGCTAACATAATTGCAAAAGGGTTTTCTATTGATCTAATGATTAGCCTTTTAAAATTATCAACTTGGATTAGCTAACACAACATGCCATTGGAACACAGGAGTGATGGTTGCTGATAATGGGGCTCTGTACGCCTATGTAGATATTCCATAAAAAATTGGCTGTTTCCAGCTACAATAGTCATTTACAACATTAACAATTTCTACACTGTATTTCTGATCAATTTGATATTATTTTAATGGTCAAAAAAATGTGCTTTTCTTTCAAAAACAAGGACATTTCTAAGTGACCCCAAACTTTTGAACGGTAGTGTGTATAAAAAATATATATTTGATGAAACATTGATCTTGGCCTTACTACTATTATCCCTTTGAATAACAGATTCATACATGGAAAGTTAAAACATTTTAATAAAAAGTTTAGTTTGAAGTGTTTGTCCTATATCTGAGAGAAAGATCAGGAAACTATACATATTTTTTAAAATCTTTTTTTTTTTTTTTTTTACACATTATGCACTAAACTACTTCCATATGTACCTCCATATGTTTGTTACCTGGTACAAAGGCTGCCTTCAGGCAATTCTTGTGAAGCTTGTGGGCATCCTAGAGCAAAACAACAGTATGTGTTTCTAAAAGAGTCACCTTTCCACAGAGAGGTCATATTAATATGTAGTCCAAACTGTTTGGACGCAACAGACAGAAGTTGGCAGTACCGAATTCAAACAAGTCCAGTGATGCTTGTGGGGGTCATAGAGCAAAACCAATGACATCCACAGTGCATTCGGAAAGTATTCAGAACCCTCAACTTTTCCCACATTTTGCTACTATACAGCCTTACCCTAAAATTGATTACATTTTTTGTTCCCTCATCAGTCTACACATAATTCCACATAATGACAAAGTAAAAACAGGGTATATATATATATATATGCCATTTAGCAGACGCTTTTATCCAAAGCGACTTACAGTCATGTGTGCATACATTCTACGTATGGGTGGTCCCGGGAATCGAACCCACTACCCTGGCGTTACAAGCGCCATGCTCTACCAACTGAGCTACAGAAGGATGTTAGACATTTTTGCAAATAAGTCAAAGGTATAAATACTGAGATATTACATTTACATAAGTATTCAGACCCTTTAATCAGTACTTTGTTGAAGCACCTTTCTCAGCGACTACAGCCTCGACTGTTCTTGGGTATGACGCTACAAGCTTGGCACACCAGTATTTGGGAAATATTTCCCATTCTTCTCTGCAGATCCTCTCAAGTTATGTCAGGTTGGATGGGGAACATAACTTCACAGCTATTTCCAGGTCTCTCCAGAGATATTCGATTGGGTTCAAGTCCGTGCTCAGGCTGGGCCACTCAAGGATATTCTGAGACTTGTCCCGAAGCTACTCCTGCGTTGTCTTGGCTCGACAAGGGCCGTTGTCCTGTTGAAAGGTAAACATTCGCCCCAGTCTGATGTTCTGAGTGCTCTGGAGCAGGTTTTCATCAAAGATGTCTCTGTACTTTGCTCCGTTCATCTTTCCCTCAATTCTGACTAGTCTCCCAGTCCCTGCCTCTGAAAAACATCTCCACAGCATAACACTGCCACCACCATGCTTCACCGTAGGTATGGTGCCAGGTTTCTTCCAGACACGACACTTGGCATTCAGGTCAAAGAGTTCAATCTTGATTTCATCAGACCAGGGAATCTTATTTCTCATGGTCTGAGAGTGCTTTAGGTGCCTTTTGGAAAACTTCAAGTGGGCTGTCATGTTCCTTTTACTGAGGAGTGGCTTCCATCTGGCCACTAACATAAGGGCCTGATTGGTGGAGTGCTGCAGAGATGGTTGTCATTCTGGAAGGTTCCACAGAGGAACTCTGGAGCTCTGTCTAGTGGGTGACCAGTGGGTTCTTGGTCACCTCCCTGACCAAGGTCTGATTGCTCAGTTCTGCCGGGCGACCAGCTCTAGGAAGAGTCTTGGTGGTTACAAACTAATTCCATTTAAGAATGATGGAGGCCACTGTGTTCTTGGGGACCTTCAATGCTGCAGAATTATTTTGGTACTCTTCCCCAAATCTGTGCCTTAACACAATCCTGCCTCTGAGCTCTACAGACAATTCTTTCAACCTCATAGCTTGGTTTTTGCTCTGACATGTATTGTCAACTCTGGGACCTTATATAGACAGGTGTTTGCCTTGCCAAATCATGTCCAATCAATTGAATTTACCACAGGTGGACTCTATAATCAAGTTGTAGAAACATCTCCAAGGATGATCATTGGAAACAGGATGCACCTAGGCTCAATTTAAAGTCTCATAGCAAAGGGTCTGAATACTTACATAAATAAGGTATTTCTGTTTTTATTTTTATACATTTGCAAACATTTATGAAAACCTGTTTTCACTTTGTCATTATGGGGTATTGTGTGTAGATTGATGAATTTGTATTTAATCTATTTTAAAATAAGGCTGTAACATAACAAAATGTGGAAAAAGTCAAGCGGTCTGAATACTTTCTGAATGCAATTTACATGTTATTTCCTTAGAGTGGTCATATTAGAATGTAGACCAAATCATTTGGACGCTATAAACATGAGCAGACCAGTTTTCGGGATGTCTCATGGTCTGACAAACACCGCTGTAGCTCAGGTCACCTTCCACTGCAGAGATGGAGGTCATGCTTAAAGAGACAGATTTTGATGGTGATTTTTTTATTAAGCTAATTCGATTTCTTCAGGGATGCAGAAATTGCCTCGACGGTTAAAACCTTTTTGCAATTCGTAAAATATCATATGAAATGGAAGATGGACTACAAATTAATACGTACCATACCAAACATATCATACAAAATGGGGGGAGACAGATTTATGTTTACTATTTTAGGTCTACCTTCGAGTCCAGGTTGATTTGATTCATAATATGAATATGAATACTGTCTGTCCTTTCATTTCCAAATGCAGTACCTTTCATGTTTTTATTGACTTCATATCATGCAACATCCCGTGTCCTTTATATTTATATTTTCCAGACACAGTAAAGCCAGTAGCAGAATATCTCTACACTTTATTAGTCTTCTTCTTTGTGCATGCAGGCTGTCCTCCCGTATGAGCTGAGTTCATGTATACTCTTCGAAAAAGGTGCCCTCTAGAACCTAAAAGGTTTATTTGACTTTCCCCACAGGAAAACCCTTTGAAGAACCCTTTTGGTTCCATGAAGGACCCTTTCCACAGAGGGTTCTACATGGAACCCAAAAGGGTTCTCTTGTGGGGATAGTCAAAGAACCCTTTTTTTATACGAGTGTAAAGGCATATGCACCTGGGGATTACAGGTCATCAGTGACTATAGAGGAGTGAACTAACACCTATCCTGTTACAGGAACATCATTAGCCTCTTAAGGTTACTGGTCACGCTTTTATTCCTTTGAACTGACATGGATTAAAACAAATAGATATCCTTTCAATGTTATCAAATAATATGTAATTGTGAGCACTTTATATGGAATAGGCATAGTTTATATTGTAAACGTTTGATAACATTTGCATATTACACATGTCTCAGACAGCACCATACTGTGAAACGCCTGCTGTTTGTGAATGTGTTTTGCTGTATGACTCATCGTTTCGTGCAGACCAAATACATCAATCTCTTTTGAATTGTCAACCATGAAGTGCATATTAAGTCACTTGTGCAGCCTACTGGGCTGTCTGTGTCAAGGATAGACAGGTGGGAAAAGGGGGAAAGGTTTGATTCATTTAGCTTATAATCCTATTGGAAAAATACATGGTACCATAGATACAGTATCAACATGAATATCATAAATAATACTAGAATAGACAGCCACATTTTACGCCATTGTGTTCATGCACTCTTCGAGAAAAAGGTGTGAAATAGAACTCGAAAGGGATTTTCAGCTGTCCCCACAGGATAATCCTTTGAAGAACCCGTTTTGCTTCTAGGTATAACCCGTTTTTGTTCCATTTAAAACCCTTTCCTCAGAGGGTTCTACCTGGAACCTAAAAAGGGTTTTCCTATGGGGACAGCCGAAAAACATACATTTACATAGGGAAATGTCTTATTGGTCGCTGTGAACAGCGAAAGCTTGCAGGAAACTGATGTAAACAGAATATAGGAATTGTGATGAATATTATACTATTATACTATTATATTATAAGGGGCGGCAGGTAGCCTAGTGATTAGAGGGTTGGGCCAGTACCCGAAAGTTTGCTATATCAAATCCCCGAGATGACAAAGTAAAAATCTGTCGTTCTGCCCCTGAACAAGAAGGAATTTGTTCTTGCCTAGTTAAATAAATAAAATACTGTCGGTGCATTGGAGACAGTCAATATGCAGTCTCTTTTTGTGTCATTTTCTATCAATGCAAAAGCAAATTTGATTTAATTTGTGCTTCTCACCATCTTCTCTGTAGCCTCGTGTTAGCCACTGTTCAATCTCTCTACAGAAAATTAACACAAATGGCATGGAAGAACTTATTGGCACGGTTTTCAGATCTCGCCATAGGTTTTGAATGTGATTCATATCTGGACTCTTTGCTGGCCACTCTAGAACAGTCCAGCATTTTTCTTGAACCAATCTTGGGTGCTTTTCCATTTGTATTTGGGGTCGTTGTCCTACTGGAAGGCACACAACCTTTACCGGACTCCGTTTTGAACATAGACTCCAAAACACTTGATCATCTCCGGATTTCATGATGGCTTATGCATGTTCAAACCCCACAGCATTATCAAACCTCACCCATGTTTGATTGTAGGGAGGGTGTTATTTTAATTGAGTGCTTAATTTGGTCGTCGGTAAACACAGCGCTGATCTAATGTTGTTTCATTGGTCCACAGAACATTTTCCCAAGGTTTAGGTTGGTTTAGGTTGGTTTTTGTGAAGTTCAATCAGGCTTTCTGTTGTGCTGTTAAGCAGTGGTGTCTTCCTTTGTTTACCAATGACCAAATGAATCATTCAAGGTAAAATAACTTCCCTCCCTACAATTAAACACCTTTTTACATTGCCAGTAGAAAGGTCCCACTGAGAAAAAACAGGTTGAATCAATGTTGTTGCCACATCATTTCAACAAAACAATTCAATTTGATGACTTTGAATCAACGTAGAAAACTGATTGTATTTGAAAAAAGTCAACGTAAGGGAATTTCATTTTTTTTTTCAGCCAACTTTTAACAAATCCAATGACATGGTGAAAAAAAAATCGTAATGAATTCACGTTACTTGACAACTAGACCAATGTCGAACTGACATCTGTACCCAGTGGGGTGCAGCAAGCTCATTGATGGCTACAAGAAGGATTTGTTGCCAGTTATCCTGGTCAAAAGCTGTGCAACCAAGTATTAGCTTGGTGCCAATTATTTTGTCCATGCCATTTGTCTTTATTTTCTAAATGAAAATTGTAAACTTACCTACAGTATACAGAAAACTAATATATGGCAACATATCTATGTTACTTATATGCTTTATATTGACATATTTAGTGTTAGCAGATGCTTATATATGAACCACACATATACAGTGCCTTCAGAAAGTATTAATAGCGCTTGAATTATTCCACATTTTGTTGTGTTACAGCCTGAATTAGAAATTGATATTTTTCCGCCCATCGACACACAATACACAATCATAACAAAGTAAAAACATGTCTTTAGAATTGATTGCCAGTTTCATTCAAATGTAATACAGAAATATTTAATTGACCAAGTATTCACACCCCTTAGTCAATACTTTTTAGAAGCATCTTTGGGAGCAATTACAGCAGTGAATCTTTCTCGGTAAGTCTCTAATAGTTTTCCACAGCTGGATTGTGCATCATTTGCCCATTATTGTTTTCAAAATTCCTCAAGCTCTGTCAAATTGAATGTTGACCATTGCTAGACAACTATTTTCCGGTCTTGCTATAGATTTTCAAGTAGATTTCAATCAAAACTGTCACTGTCCTCTTAGTAAGCAACTCCAGTGTAGATTTGGCCTTGTGTTTTAGGTTATTGTCCTTTCTAAAAACATAATTCCAGTTTAACATTATGGTCTATTGTGTGTAGGACAGGGGGAAACAATCTAAAATTGAATCCAGTCAAGAGGTGTGAAGGTACTATAACTACATACTGTATAAGTACTTATATCTCACATACTGTATACAGTGCCTTCGGAAAGCATTCAGACCCCTTGACTTTTCAAAATGTTGTTACGTTTCTGCACCCAGGAGCAGCTGCTCCCATCTATGGAGATGAGTGGTCTCCCTACCTCGCCTCCAGCTCCTCCTTCGTCAACTCAAACGACTCCTCCGGCGGCGTCCGGATCCAGCGCTCTTCGTCTCGCGCCCCCGAGGGAGTACGATGGAGCGGCGGCTGGGTGCAAGGGATTTTTACTCCAGCTAGAGCTATACCTGGCTACCGTTCGCCCGACTCACTCTGGTGAAGAGAGCGTGAGGGTCCTCGTCTCCTTTCTGATGGGTAGAGCCCTGGAGTGGGCTAACGCAGTTTGGAATAGTCCGGACACCGCAAGGGACCACTACCCAGAGTTCACCCGCCGGTTCCTGGGCCGTGTTCAACCACCCAGCAGAGGGCCGAGTGGCGGGAGAATGGCTGTTCCACCTTAGGCAGGAGACGAGGAGCGCGCTGAACTTCGCGCTGGAGTTTCGGACCTTGGCCGCTGGAGCGGGTTGGAACAACAGGCCACTAATGGACCACTACCGGTGTAGCCTCCTGGAAGATATCCGCAGGGAGCTAGCTTGTCGGGACGCCACCCTCTCCCTCGACGAGCTCATAGACATGTCGATACGACTGGACAACCTGCTGGCTGCCCGCGGGCATCCAGAACGGGTCCTGTTAGTTCCACCTCCCGGCCCTCCCGCTCCAACACCTAGCACCTATGGAGTTAGGGAGGGGCCGCATCGAGGGGAACCGGAGGAGGAGACTCCTCCTGCACCAGCTGTGGTCGGAGAGGACACACTGCCGATCGGTGCTGGAGGAGCTCGTCTGGGAGTCGAGAGGGCAGGCAGAGCACTTCTCGGTCACCCCAGGTGAGTCAGCACCAGACTCGCCCAGAGCTCCCTGTTGGTCACATGTTTTAACTAATCTCTTTCCCTGAGTTTTCTCCCTCTCTCCAGCATAAGGCGCTAGTCGATTCAGGCGCAGCTGGGAACATTATGGATTGCGGACTCGCACGTAGGTTAGGGATTCTGCTGGTGCTGATAGATCAACCCTTCCCCGTGCACTCCCTAGATAGCCAACCGTTAGGGTCAGGGCTGGTAAGGGAGGCCACAGTTCCACTAGACATGGCAACGCAGGGGGATCATAGGGAGCGGATTAGTCTGTTCCTTATTGATTCACCTGTGTTTCCAGTGGTGCTGGGGATTCTCTGGCTGGCTAGTCACAATCCTACGATTTCGTGGAAACAGGGGGCTCTCCAGAGGTGGTCAGAGGATTGTTCAGGTAGGTGTAGAGGGGTTTCCATCAGTGCCACGGCGGTGGAGAGTCCAGACTAGGTTTCCACTGTTTGCATTCCCTCTGAATATGCCGATTTGGCTATCGTCTTCTGAAAGAAGAGGGCGACCCAATTACCACCTCATCGACGAGGGGATTGTGCGATTAACCTCCAGGTAAATGCAGCACTTCCCAGGAGTCACGTGTCCCCCTTGTCACAGGAGGAGCCAGTGGCTATGGAGACATATATCACTGAAACTCTGGGACAGGGGTACATTCTGTCCTTCACGTCACCCGTCTCCTCAAGTTTATTTTTTGTGAAAAAGAAGGAGGGAGGTCTGCGTCCGTGCATTGATTATAGAGGTCTAAATTCCATCACAGTGGGGTTTAGTTACCCCCTACCTCTCATCGCTACTGCGGTGGAATCATTTCACGGAGCGTGCTTTTTCACAAAACTGGACCTCAGGAGCTCGTATAATTTGGTGCGTATCCGGGAGGGAGATGAGTGGAAGACCGCGTTTAGTACCACATTTGGCCATTATGAGAACCTCGTCATGTCATGCCGTATGGGTTGAAGAATGCTCCAGCCGTCTTTCAATCCTTCGTAGACCTGCACGGGAAGGGCGTGGTGGTATATATCGACGATATCCTGACCTATTCCGCCACGCGCGCAGCGCATGTGTCTCTGGTACGCAAGGTACTTGGGCGACGGCTGGAGCATGACCTGTATGTCAAGGCTGAGAAATGTGTGTTCTCCAATCAAGTCATTTCCTTCCTGGGTTATCGCATTTCCACCTCTGGGGTGGTGATGGAGTGAGACCGCGTTACAGCCGGGCGTAATTGGCTGACTCCAACCACGGTAAAGGAGGTGCAGCAGTTTTTATGGTTTGCCAATTACTACTGGAGGTTTATCCGGGGTTTTGGCTAGGTGGCGGCTCCCATTACCTCACTGCTGAAGGGGTGGCCGGCGCGATTAAGGTGGTCCGCGGAGGCGAACAGAGCTTTTTGCCGTCTGAAGGCGCTGTTTACCGACGCTCCTTTGTTGTCTTATTCTGACTCCTCTTTGGCATTCATAGTGGAGGTGGACACGTCCAAGGCTGGGGTTGGAGCCGTGCTATCACAGCGCTCGGGCATTTCACCGAAGCTCCACCCCTGCGCTTTCTTTTCGAAAAAGCTCGGTACGGCGGAGCGAAACTATGACTAGCTGTGGTAAAAGCTCTGATGGTGTGTAGACACTGTCTTGAGGGGGCCAAGCACCCTTTCATCATCTGGACTGACCACCGTAATCTAAAGTATATCCGAGCAGCAGGGAGACTGAATCCTCGTCAGGCAAGGTGGGCCATGTTTTTCACCAGATTTAGGTTCACCATCTCCTATGTCCCGTCTCTATGACACCGAGGACCGGTCCATCGACCCTACTCCCATCCTTCCAGCTTCGTGTCTGGTGGCACCGGTGGTATGGGAGATGGACACGGACATCGAGCGGGCGTTACGGGTTGGAACCTGCGCCCCCACAGTGTCCAGTGAGTCTTCAGTATGTGCCGCTTGGTGTTCGTGACCAATTGATTCGGTGGGCCAATACCCTACCCTCTTTGGGTCATCCAGGTATTAAGAGGACAGTGCTGTGTCTTAGGGGAAGTACTGGTGGCCTACCTTAGCTAAGGACGATGAGGGTAGCTAGTTTCCTGTTCGGTGTGCGCTCAGAGTAAGGCTCCTAGACACATGCCTAGAGGGAAGTTACAGCCCCTCCCCGTTCCACAACGGCCGTGGTCTCATCTGTCGGTGGATTTTCTCACCGACCTTCCCCTGTCTCAGGGGAACACTATGATCCTGGTCGTTGTGGATCGGTTTTCTAAGTCCTGCCGTCTCCTCCCGTTGCCCTACAGACTGCGGAGGCCCTGTTTACCCACGTCTTTCGGCACTACGGGGTGCCTGAGGACATCGTTTCTGATTGGGGTCCCCAGTTTATGGAGCGTCTGAGGGTCTCGGTCAGCCTGACCTCGGGTTTCCACCCTGAGAGTAATGGACAGGTGGAGAGAGTGAACCAGGATGTGGGTAGGTCTCTGCGGTCATATTGCCAGGACCGGCCAGGAGAATGGGAGAGGTACGTCCCATGGGCAGAGTTAGCTCAGAACTCACTCCGCCACTCCTCCACGAACATGTTACCTTTCCAGTGTGTGTTGGGGTCCCAGCTGGTCCTGGCACCGTGGCATCAGAGCCAGACCGAAGCTCCTGCGGTGGAGGAGTGAGTGCAGCTCTCAAAGGAGACCTGGAGAGCCGTTGTTGTTAACCCCTTGTTTCATGTATCTCTCCTCAGGCCGGTGGTAGCTGGTCCCCTGCAGGAAGGTGAGGTGACGGAGGTCCCTCTGCCCCCTCGAGACATTGAGGAATCCCCGGCGTACACAGTACGTTCCATTCTGGACTCTAGACGCCTGGTGAGGGGCCTACAGTACCTCGTGGACTGGGAGGGGTACGGTCCGGAGGAGAGGTGCTGGGTACCGGTGGAGGACATCTTGGATCCATCACTGCTGAGGGATTTCCATCTCTTCCATCCGGATCACCCTGCGCCTCGCCCTCCAGGTCGCCCTCCAGGCTGATGTTGGCACGCTGCAGGAGACACGCGTCAGGAGGGGGAGTACTGTTGCGACTTCCACCGAAGGTGGCTCCTCTTCCTGTTCGGGCGGTGCTCGGTGGTCGTCGTCACCAGTCTACTAGCTGCCACCGACTCCCTTTTCCTTTTCTGTTGGTTTTGTCTGTATTGGCTTCACCTGTTTCTCGTTTGGGGTTTTGTTCAGGGCTATTTAAACCGTCTATGCCCGCCTGCTTATGTGCGGGCTTATTTTCTGTTCTATTTGTGGATGGTTGCGTTTATTTATTTGTTGGACTGTTTTGGTGTCCTGTTTTGGGTGGGTCTTATTTTGTCACCCGTTGTTGTTGGCGTGACCTTGTTCTGTCCGGAATAAATACAATAACCCAAACCCTCTGCTCTCTGCGCCTGACTCCACACCCACCACTCTTAGCTACGTGACAGTTACAGCCTTATTCTAACATAGATTACATTTTAAACAATGTCCTCACACAATACCCCATAACGACAAAGCGAAAGTTGCAAAGTGGGTGTTTACATACACCTTAGCCAAATACATTTAATCTCAGTTTTTCACAATTCCTGACATTTAATCCTAACAAACAATTCCCTGTTTTAGGTCAGTTAGGATTACACCTTTATTTTAAGAATGTGAAATGTCAGAAAAATAGTAGAATGGCTTATTTCAGATTTTATTTCTTTCATCACATTCCCAGTGGGTCACACATTTACATACACTCAATTAGTATTTGGTAGCATTGCCTTAAATTGTTTAACTTGGGTCAAACATTTCGGGTAGCCTTCCACAAGCTTCCCACAATAAGTTGGGTGAATTTTGGCCCATTCCTGCTTACAAAGCTAATGTAACTGAGTCAGGCCTCTCTGCTCGCACACGCCGTTTTAGTATTGCCCACAAATGTTCTATGGGATTAAGGTCAGGGCTTTATGATGGTCACTCCAATACCTTGACTTTGTTGTGCTTAAGCCATTTTCCCACAACTTTGGAAGTATGCTTGGGGTCATTGTCCATTTGGAAGACCCATTTGCAACCAAGCTTTAACTTCTTGACTGATGTCTTGAGATGTTGCTTCAATATATCCACATCATTTTCCTGCCTCATGGTGCCACATATTTTGCGAAGTGCACCAGTCACTCCTGCAGCAAAGCACCCTCACAACATGATGCTGCCACACCCGTGCTTGATGGTTGGGATGGTATTCTTCGGCTTGCAAGCCTCCCCCTTTGTCCTCCAAACATAACAATGGTCATTATGGCCAAACAGTTACATTTTTGTTTCATCAGACCAGTGGACATTTCTCCAAAAAGTACAATCTTTGTCCCCATGTGCAGTTACAAACCATAGTCTGGCTTCTTCCTTGCTGAGCAGCCTTTCAGGTTATGTCGATATAGGACTCGTTTTACTGTGGATATAGATACTTTTGCACCTGTTTCCTCCAGCATCTTCACAAGGTCCTTTGCTGTTGTTCTGAGATTGATTTGCACTTTTCACACCAAAGTACGTTCATCTCTAGGAGACAGAACGCGTCTCCTTCCTGAGCGGTATGACAACTGCGTGGTCCCATGGTGTTTATACTTGCGTACTATTGTTTGTACAGATGAACGTGGTACCTTCAGGCATTTGGAAATTGCTCCCAAGGATGAACCAGACTTGTGGAGGTCTACAATTTCTTCCAAGGATTTGGCTGATTTCTTTTGATTTTCCCATGATGTCAAACAAAGAGGAACTGAGTTTGAAGGTAGGCCTTGAAATACATCCACAGCTACACCTCCAATTGACTCAAATGAGATCAATTGGCCTATCAGGAGCTTATAAAGCCATGACATAATTTCCTGGAATTTTCCAATGTCTTTAAAGGAACAGTTAACTTATACCAACATTAGTGTATGTAAACTTCTGACTCACTGGAATTGTGATACAGTGAATTATAAGTGAAATTATCTGTCTCTAAACAATTGTTGGGAAAAAGACTTGTGTCATGCACAAAGTAGATGTCCTAACCTACTTGCCAAAATTAACAAGACATTTTTGGAGTGGCTGACAAATGAGTTTTAATGACTCCAATCAAATCGTATGTAACTGTACGTACGTGTTCAGACCCTTTGCTATGAGAATGAAAATTGAGCTCAGGTGCATTCTGATTCCATTGATCATACTTGAGATGTTTCTACAACTTGATTATAGAGTCCACCTGTGGCCAATTCCATTGATTTTACATGATTTGGAAAGGCACACACCTGTCTATATAAGGTTCTGCAGTTGACAGTTCATGTCAGAGCAAA
Organism: Oncorhynchus keta; assembly: GCF_023373465.1. Classification (NCBI taxonomy): domain Eukaryota; kingdom Metazoa; phylum Chordata; class Actinopteri; order Salmoniformes; family Salmonidae; genus Oncorhynchus; species Oncorhynchus keta. The sequence continues at coordinate 24,322,542 of NC_068448.1, forward strand.
AACCAAGCCATGAGGGCGAAATAATTATCTGTAGAGCTCCCAGACAGGATTGTGTCAAGGCACAGATCTGGGGAAGGGTACCAAAACATTTCTGCAGCATTGAACGCCCCCACAAATACAGTGGACTTCATCATTCTTAAATGGAAGAAGTTTGGAACCACCAAGACTCTTCCTAGAGCTGACCGCCCGGCCAAACTGAGCAATCATGGGAGAAGTGCCTTGGTCAGCGAGGTGACCAAGAACCCGCTGGTCACTCTGACAGTGCTCTAGAGTTCCTCTATGGAGATGGCAGAACCTTCCAGAATGACAACCCTCTCTGCAGCACTCCACCAATCAGGCTTTTATGGTAGAGTAGCCAGACGGAAGCAACTCCTTAGTAAAAGGAACATGACAGCCCGCTTGGAGATTGCCAAAAAGCACCTAAAGATTCTCTGGTCTGATGAAACCAAGATTGAACTCTTTGGCCTGGATGCCAAGTATCACGTCTGGAGGAAACTTGGCAAGATCCCTACGTTGAAGCATGGTGGTGGCAGCATCATGCTGTGGGGATGTTTTTCAGTGGCAGAGACTTGGAAACTAGTCAGGAATGAGGCAAAGATGACCGGAGCAAGAAGACATGAGGCTATAATCGCTGCCAAAGTGCTTGAACAAAGTACTGAGTAAAGGGTCTGAATACTTATTTAAATGTGATTTCATTATTTTTTTAAATGTAAATTAGCAAACTTTTCTAAAAACCTGTTTTTGCTTTGTCATTATGGGGTATTGTTTTCAGATTGATGAAGGGAAAACATTTTTTTTTAATACATTTTAGAAAAAGGCTTTAACCTTCTTTATTTTATTTCACCTTTATTTAACCAGGTAGGCTAGTTGAGAACAAGTTCTCATTTGCAACTGCGACCTGGCCAAGATAAAGCATAGCAGTGTGAGCAAACAACACAGAGTTACACATGGAGTAAACAACTAACAACTCAATAACACAATAGGAAAAAAAAAGTGGAGTCTATATACATTGTGTGCAAAAGGCATGAGGTAGGCGAATAATTACAATTTTGCAGATTAACACTGGAGTGATAAATGATCAGATGGTCATGTACAGGTAGAGATATTGGTGTGCAAAAGAGCAGAAAAGTAAATAAATAAAACCTAACAAAATGTGGAAAAAGTAAATGGGTCTGAATACTTTTCGAGGCACTGTATGTTGAAATATACAACAATTGGCCATTTTCAAATATGGGACATATATTTCTGCCTTATGTATACACATATGTGCATATATATATAATACTTTTATGATCATATACTCAATGTGTGACCCATGTAGTATTGAAATGTGAATTACATATATATAATTTGCCTGTTGTGCTTACTCCTTCTCCCTCCCTCTGGCGCTCGACGTCGCTGGTCTACTAACCATGGGTCCTGTCAACCCACATTGCGCACACCTGCTCCCCATCGTTACTCATATCTGGACTTCATCACCACCCTGATTATTCTCCCTTCATATAGCCCTCTGTAGCCTCAGTAGTCAGGCAGTATTGGTTTTGGTTACGTTCAGTACACTTCTCCTGTTTTGTATTATCTTCATGTTCATTATTATTAAACTCACCTTCTGCACCTGCTTCCTGACTCCCTGCGTATATGTTACAATGCCCTTTATATGTCATAATATATGTTACCTTATATGCTCATACAGTATATGTGTGACACATAGTATTTGAATGTTTATTACATATGTCTCTTATATGTCACAATATCTGTTAACATACATTTTACAGGACCATTATTTCAGTGTACATTAAATTAGACCATCATTAACTTTCAATTATACTTGTAGTCATGGTAATAAAACAATTGAAAAAGTATGAATGTTTTGCTATACAGTTGTTTCTGGACAGAGCTCAAAAGATCACTTAGCATTCACCATGTACTGCAGCAAAGCCCCAGCACTAGTTTGGCCTTGAGGAGCTTTACAGTCTTTCAATAAATCCACCTCAATCTCAGTTTTCTGTCTCTGTCTCTGGCTTCCATTCATCTTCCTTGCAATCCCCTGACAACATTTCCTCTAGCACACCACATTGGTTTTATGATTCAACAGTGTAGATGATGATGTAGATTATTATGAGCATTGCCTGAATATCAGGTTTGTTGCAGAATCTCAGGTTTGGCCCTAGGCCATACGATTGCCTGGATGGGATATGCTGTCTGGCAGCATCTTAAACATATGCACGAGTAGCATTCTCTATCTGTTCCTTTAATACCAACAAGGATACACCACATATAAAATGACAGATAAATGTCATATGTCATATGAAAATGTACACAATATAAATTCAGATGAGTTTTAGTGTCAAGGTTAGATGTGTTTACATCTGACATAACACAACATAACAGATCAACGACACTGTGTTGCTCTCTGACAGTTACAGTGCCTTCAGAAAGTATTCACAGCCCTTGACCTTTTCCCCATTTTCTGTTACAGCCTGAATATAACATTTATTAAATTGAGATTTTTTTTCTCACTACGCTTCAACATTAGGCACACCTGGACTCCATTACCTCACTCATTACCTCCCCTTTATCTGGCACTCCATTAGGTTTTTTCCCCTGGCAGTGTTGTTTCTGTTGTTCATGTCTAGACTCTACTCCTACGTTGTATCCCTCCATGTTTGTTATATTGAAGTTACCACCTGCACCTGCTTCTCCACTCCCAGCGTCTACGTTACAGTGTTGTTTCTGTTGTTCATGTCTAGACTCTACTCCTACGTTATATCCCTCCATGTTTGTTATATTGAAGTTACCACCTGCACCTGCTTCTCCACTCCCAGCGTCTACGTTACAGTGTTGTTTCTGTTGTTCATGTCTAGACTCTACTCCTACGTTATATCCCTCCATGTTTGTTATATTGAAGTTACCACCTGCACCTGCTTCTCCACTCCCAGCGTCTACGTTACAGTGTTGCTTCTGTTGTTCATGTCTAGACTCTACTCCTACGTTATATCCCTCCATGTTTGTTATATTGAAGTTACCACCTGCACCTGCTTCTCCACTCCCAGCGTCTACGTTACAGTGTTGTTTCTGTTGTTCATGTCTAGACTCTACTCCTACGTTATATCCCTCCATGTTTGTTATATTGAAGTTACCACCTGCACCTGCTTCTCCACTCCCAGCGTCTACGTTACAGTGTTGTTTCTGTTGTTCATGTCTAGACTCTACTCCTACGTTATATCCCTCCATGTTTGTTATATTGAAGTTACCACCTGCACCTGCTTCTCCACTCCCAGCGTCTACGTTACAGTGTTGTTTCTGTTGTTCATGTCTAGACTCTACTCCTACGTTACATCCCTCCATGTTTGTTATATTGAAGTTACCACCTCACCTGCTTCTCCACTCCCAGCGTCTACGTTACAGTGTTGCTTCTGTTGTTCATGTCTAGACTCTACTCCTACGTTATATCCCTCCATGTTTGTTATATTGAAGTTACCACCTGCACCTGCTTCTCCACTCCCAGCGTCTACGTTACAGTGTTGTTTCTGTTGTTCATGTCTAGACTCTACTCCTACGTTACATCCCTCCATGTTTGTTATATTGAAGTTACCACCTCACCTGCTTCTCCACTCCCAGCGTCTACGTTACAATACAACTGAGAATGGATCAACAACATTGGAGTTACTCCACAATACTAACCTAAATGATGGATTGAAAAGAAGGAAGCTTATACGGAATAAAACATATTCCAAAATATGCATCCTGTTTGGCAAGAAAGGAAAACTGCCAAAAATCTGGTAAAGAACTTAACTTTATGTCCTGAATACAAAGCTTTATGTTGGGGCAAATCCAACACATCACTGAGTACTATTATTCATATTTTCAAGCAAGGTGGTGGCTGCATCATCCTATGGGTATGCTTGTCATCGGCAAGGACTAGGGAGTTTTTTTTAAATAAAAATAAACAGAATAGAGCTAAGCATAGGCAAAATCCTAGACACTGGGACACAAATTCACCTTTCAGCAGGAAAATAGCCTAATACACAAGGCCAAATATAAACTAGAGTTGCTTACCAAGACAACATTGAATGTTCCCGAGTGCCTAGTTACAGTTTTGACTTAAATTGGCTTAAATCTCCCTGTATCTTTCGCAAAATGTAGATGCTAACTTTTTGCGACAGCATGCCTTTTCCCTTTGGACAAAAATTCTAAGACAATTCAGAGTTATGAAGTTATGAGAACTGGTTGTTTTACAAATGTTGAACTTGTAATATGGCTACTAATACTGGAAAAGCTAAATCAAAGTCCAAGTATACAGATTTGATGATATTCTTGCAGAAAAATGGTGGTGGTAGAAAAAGAAACGGGTTGTTTTTTTCTGTGTATTTTCTTCTACCAGATCTATTGCGTTATATTCTCCTACATTCAATTCACATCTCCACCAACTTCAAAGTGTTTTCTTTCAAATGGTACCAAGAATATGCATATCCTTGCTTTAGGGCCTGAGCTACAGGAAGTTAGATTTGGGTATGTCATATTAGGCAAAAATTTTAAAAAAGGGGGCTATCCCTAAGAAGATTTATACAGTATGTGGATTTCACACTATGCTGGTATGTATGTCAACCCCAATGTTCATGTCATCGTTACCATCGTTACCAATCAACTGCATTACATTTAAAAAGACTCCCACCCATTTCTATATGGTTAGCAATGTTACCAGCTTACACGAATGGGAGTTACCATTTAGCATAATTATTTTCTAAACCAGAAAAGGACAACTTCTACATAATATTCAGCGAAAACAGACAAATATATCTAAATTGTATTTCAGTGTGCTTGTTAGAACACGCACATCATGATGAAAATAACGAATATCCACTTTGTTCGATCAGATATTTTGAATGGTGCCCCATTGTCTGTGTTCCATTGATCTCCTTGTCACATCTGGTATTTCCCTTACCTTTTATGCTCAAAATGAATAGTTATTACCATACATATTGTGATCTGCAGATGTAAAGGACCATTTAGGGTTGGAACAGTATACAGTTAATTGGGAACAAAACTGGGTAGGTCGGGATCAGATTCTTATTGAACTCATTTAAGATGATCTACATTGTGGTCATTTGTCTCTGCCTCGCAAGCAATTATCATGAATAATTATGCACTAAGAACAATGGTATAAAATAGCAGAGCTGGTGCAACAGATCTATTTTTCTGCTGTCATCACTAACATGATTAATCACTTGCAAAATCCTTGTAAAAAATGATTCTGTGCTATAATGTGTTTTCCACTTCTAATTGTTTTCTACAACCATTTCTTTGTCTCGCTGTATTTGTGGGGGTTGGTGTTGTTGGGAAGTAGCAATCCTTCTCTCCATTCAAAGGAAACTTTTGGAATTTGAATATTTGCACTGATCTACACTGAGTGCACAAAACATTATGACATACGAAACATTTCATGACATAGACTGACCAGGGGAATCCAGGTGAAAGCTATGATCCCTTATTGATGTCACTTGTTAAATCCACATTAATCAGTGTAGATGGGGAGGAGACTGGTTATAAATAAGTATTTTTAAGCCTTGGGACAATTGAGACATGGGTTGTGTATATGTACAATTCAGAGGGAGAATGGGCAAGACAAAATATTTAAGTGCCTTTGAACGGGGTATGGTAGTAGGTGCCAGGCTCATCAGTTTGTGTCAAGAACTGCAACGCTGCTGGGTTTTTCACACAGTTTCCTGTATGTATCAAGAATAGTCCACCACCCAATAGACATCCAGCCAACGTGACACAAATGTGGGAAGCATTGGAGCCAACATGGGCCAGCATCCCTGTGCAACGCTTGACACCTTGTAGAGTTCATGCCCCATAACATGATGGCATCGGAGGGTAGGACTGCTGTCTTTATCGGCTCTCAACTAATCATGCTATTTATAGATATATATATTTTTAAATTCACTTGTTCTGTACATAATGTTGCTGCTACCATCTCATATGACCGAAAAGAGCTTCTGGACATCAGAACTGGGATTACTCACTTAAAATTGGACAATACTGCAGACACCCGACCAGGCCCCGATCCCCGTGTTTCACTGGAGAAGGAAGCAGAGATTTCAAGGCAAAAGATCAGGGTGCATTGCAAGGATCAGGCGGCGAGTGGCTAATCTGCCCTTGGCTTCCCTTCTGCTAGCTAACGTTCAATTACTGGAAAATAAATGGGATGAACTGAAAGCACGTATATCCGACCAAAGGGACATTAAAAACTGTAATATCTTATATTTCATTGAGTCGTGACTGAACGATGACTTTAAATACATACAGCTGGCGGGTTATACACTATCGGCAAGACAGAACAGCAGCCTCTGGTAAGACACGGGGCAGGGGCCTATGCATTTATGTAAACAACAGCTGGTGCATGATATCTAAGGAAGTCTGAAGGTTTTGCTCACCTGAGGTAGAGTATCTCATGAAGAGCTGTAGACCACACTATCTACTTTACCAAGAGAGTTTTCATCTGTATTTTTCGTACCTGTCTACACTCCACCATAAAGCGAGGTTGGCACTAAAACGTCACTAAAGGAGCTGTATTCCGCCAATAAGCAAACAGGAAAACGTTCATCCAGAGGCGGCGCTCCTAGTGGCCGGTGACTTTAATGCAGGGAAAGGGTAGGGGGCAATATTTTCACCTCCAGATGAAAAGCGTGCCCAAAGTAAACTGCCTGCTACTCAGGCCCAGAAGCTAGGATATTAAACAGACTTTTAAACAGGTGAACATTCACAAGGCCACAGGGCCAGACGGATTACCAGGATGTGTACAGCGAGCATGCTCTGACCAACTGGCAAGTGTCTTCACTGCCTAAATGACAACCGACCTGTAACACTCTCGTCTGTAGCTATAAAATGCTTTGAAAGGCTGGTCATGGCTCACATCAACCTCATTATCACAGAAACCTAAGACTCACTCCAATTTGTATACCGCACCAACAGATCCATAGATGACGCAATCTCTATTGCACTCCACACTGCGCTTTCCCACCTGGATAAAAGGAACACCTATGTGAGAATGCTATTCATTCACTACAGCTCAGCGTTCAACACCATAGTGCCCTCAAAGCTCATCACTAAGCTAAGGACCTTGGGACTAAACACCTCCCTCTTCAACTGGATCCTAGACTTCCTGACGGGCTGCCCCCAGGTGGTGAGGGTAGGTAACAACCCATCCACCACGCTGATCCTCAACAAGGGGGCCCCACAGGGGTGCGTGCTCAGTCCCCTCCTGTACTCCATGTTCACTCATGACTGCATGGCCAGGCCCAACTCCAAAACCATCCATATGTTTGCTGATGACACAACAGTGGTAGGAATGATCACCGACAACGATGAGACAGCCTATAGGGAGGAGGTCAGAGACCTTGCCGGGTGGTGCCAGAATAACAACCTAACCCTCAATGTAACCAAGACTAAGGAGATGATTGTGTACGACAGGAAAAGGAGGACCGAGCACGCCACCATTCTCATCGATGGGGCTGTAGTGGAGCAGGTTGAGAGCTTCAAGGTCCTTGGTGTCCACATCAACAACAAACTAGAACTGGCTACTCTGTTATTATCTATGCATAGCGACTTTAGTAACTCTACCTGCATGTACATAATTACCTCAATTACCTCAACACCAGTGCACATTGACACATTGGCTTTGTAAAGATACAGATATAAAGATATAAATTTGTAAAGATATTGCCCCGCTATTGTTTTTTACGTCTGCTCTTTAATGATTTATTTTTCATATCTCTTACTTTTTGCGGGGGTATTTTATTACAACTGCATTGTTGGTTAAAACCTATTTGGGCTGAGATCCCGCTAACAGGATGATATGACAACAACCAGTGAAAGTATAGGGCGCCAAATTCAAAACAACAGAAATCCCAAAATTAAAATTCCTCAAACATACAATTATTTTACACCATTTTAAAGATACACTTCTTATTAATCCCACCACAGTGTCCGATTTCAAAAAGGCTTTACGACGAAAGCAAACCAAATGATTATGTTAGGCGTCACAAAAATCAGAAATAGAGATAAATTCATCACTAACCTTTGATGATCTTCATCAGATGACACTCATAGGACTTCATGTTACACAATACATATATGTTTTGTTCGAAAAAGTTCATATTAATATAAAAAATCTCAGTATACATTGGCACGTTATGTTCAGTAGTTCCAAAACATCAAGTGATTTTGCAGAGAGCCACATCAATTTACAGAAATACTCATAATAAACATTGATAAAAGATAAAACTATTATGCATGGAATTATAGATACACTTGTCCTTAGTGCAACCGCTGTGTCAGATTTCAAAAAAGCTTTACCGAAAAAGCACACCATGCAATAATCTGAGTACAGCACTCAGAGACCAAAACAACCCAAACAGATATCCGCCATGTTGTGTAGTCAACAGAAATAGCAATATAAATATTCACTCACCTTTGATGATCTTCATCAGGATCCACTCCCAGGAATCTCAGTTCCACAATAAATGTTTGATTTGTTCGATAAAGTCCATCATTGATGTCCAAATACCTCCTTTTTGTTCGCACGTTTAGCACAGTAATCCAAATTCATGACGCGCGATCACTAGGTGAGACGAAAAGTAAAAAAATGTCGTTACAGTCCGTAGAAACATGTCAAACGATATATGGAATCAATCTTTAGGATGTTTTTAACATAAATAATGTTCCAACTAGAAAATGAGCTATCACGTGAACGTGCATGGTCAGCTCATGCCTCTCTGGCAGACCTCTGACTCATTCCCCTCTCATTCGCCCCCACTTCACAATAGAAGCATCAAACAAGGTTCTAAAGACTGTTGACATCTAGTGGAAGCCTTAGAACGTGCAATATGACCCCATAGACACTGTATATTCGATAGGCAATGACTTGAAAAACTACAAACCTCAGATTTCCCACTTCCTGGTTGGATTTTTCTCGGGTTTTTGCCTCCCATATGAATTATGTTATACTCACAGACATCATTCAAACAGTTTTAGAAATTTCAGAATGTTTTCTATCCAAATCTACCAATAATGTGCATATATTAGAAACTGGGCCTGAGTAGCAGACAGTTTACTCTGGGCACCTTATTCATCCAAGCTACTCAATACTGCCCCCAGCCATAACAAGTTTTTTAAGGGCTTGTAAGTAAGCATGTCAATGTAAGCATTTCAACCTGTTGTATTCGGCGCATGTGACAAATAACATTTTATTTGATTAATTGAGGCTGTTCTGAGGGTAAAACGAGGGGTGCAACTCAGTATTAGGAAGGTGTACTTATTGTTTTGTACACGCAGGTTATGTTACCACATTGTCTGTAATAGAAGTGACATCCCTTTAAACAGAAAACAAAAATAAGGCATGAAGGCTGGGGTTTTAATGGCCTTAGCTCAGAGTCTGGCTGTGTTGGGTTGCAGAAGATCAATTATTCCTGAATGCTGCAGGGGTGGTGCTGGTGCAACGTTGTTGGTCCCTCTGCCTGTGTATTTCCTACAGTATGTCCTGCAGATAAAGAATACTAATGATGAATTGTTCCATCTTGCCTGCGTGTCCCCAGTACAAATCTCTCCCTGTCCATGCATTTCTTAGGCTAGGGTTCGAACAGCACTGTGGTTTCCCCGGAGATAATGTCATCATTAACATGTCATATTCTGACCTCAACAATAAGAAGCAGTATGTTGTTTTGAAAAACAGTATTTTATTATAAATATCTTGTATAAAAATTAACATGCTCAACACATTTTCATGTTTTCTATAGATAATTCATAAATATCCAGGCACTGTCATTTTTATTTTTTATTTTTCTTCATTTTTAATAGGTCAGTACATAAAGCAGACATGATCAATTAATTTGTAATAACATACATTAACTTGCCATTTAGTTCGATCAGCACTTACATACTCTATTTTGCAAGTGTTGGAAAAAAGATGAAGGGGAGGCACAAACAGTAAATCATCATATTCACAAACACAAACAATCCCACAATACTTTATCTTAAACAATGAAAAATGAAAACATTTAATTTTGCTGCAACATCTGGGATCATTGTTGAAGCAGAGTGTTGAGAATCATAAATTAAACAGACAGGGTTGTCCTTTTCTATCCAATATTATTTATAAACGTCTTCTACAGTTGTTTTCCTTATGGAGCTTATAGAATCATTTTTCCAATTACCATATTATATGAATTTCTGTGGTACAGAATCTTGCCAATCTTTTTCTTACCCTATTTACTGACTGTCCTTGATGTGGTAACACTAATGCTGATATTTTTCCCGGAATGATGAAATTAAACTAACAATAATGTATGACTAACAACAATGAAGCATGGCCACAGTGCAGATGAGAGGAGAGATTTGTATAGGCTTACTCTTAAGCCCTTATTTGTGTCACTAAACAGTCTCCCATTGCATTCATAAAGTATTCAGACCCCTTGACTTTTCCCACATTTAGTTACATTACAGCCTCATTTTAAAATTGATTAAATTGTTTAATGGCAAAGCAAAAACATGTTTTCAGAAATGTTTGCAGATGTATTAAATATAAATAACTGAAATATCAAATTTACATAAGAATTCAGACCATTTACTCAGTACTTTGTTGAAGTACCTTTGGCAGCGATTACAGCTTCAAGTCTTCTTGGGTATGACGCTACAATCTTGGAACACCTGTATTTATGTCACACCCTGGCCTTAGTTATCTTTGTTTTCTTTATTATTTTGGTTAGGCGGGGGTGTGATATGGGTGATTTATGTGTTTTGTCTTGTCTAGGGGTTTTTGTAGATTTATGGGGTTGTGTTCTTTTAGGTGTCTAGGTAAGTCTATCGTTGCCTGGATTGGTTCTCAATCAGAGGCAGGTGTTTGGTGGAGTGCTGCAGAGATGTCCTTCTGGAAGGTTTTCCCATCTCCACAGAGGAACTCTGGAGCTCTTTCAGAGTACCATCTGGTTCTTGGTCACCTCCCCGACCAAGGTCCTTCTCCCCCGATTGCTCAGTTTGGCCAGTTGGCCAACTCTAGGAAGGGACTCCATCATTTAACAATGATGGAGGCCGTTGTGTTCTTGGGGAGCTTCAATGCTGCTGAAATGTTTAGGTACCCCTCCCCAGATTTGTGCCTCAACACAATCCTGTCTCGGAGCTCGGACAATTCCTTCGACCTCATGGCTTGGTTTTTGCTTTGACCTACACTGTCAACTGTGGGACCTTATATAGACAGGTGTGTACCTTTCCAAATCATGTTCAATCAATTGAATTTACCACAGGTGGATTCCAATCAAGTTGTAGAAACATTGAGGATGATCAATGGAAACGGGATGTTAGTCTAATAGCAAAGGGTCTCAATTCTTGTGTAAAAATGTAATTCTGTTTTTATTTTTTTTATACATTTGCAAACATTTCTAAAAACCTGTTTTCACTTTGTCATTATTGGGTATTCTGTGTGGGTTGATCAGGAAAAAGGTCAAGGGTCCTGAATACTTTCCGAATGCAGTGTATATACTTCCATTCAATTTTTCATCTGGTACCGGAGGACCTTCAGACGAGTCTTGTGAGGTCTGTGCGCATCCAAGAGCAACAAACCAACATTTACGTGTTTGTCAGAGTCTCACCTTTACACAGGTTATTAGTACATAGCCCAAACTGTTCGGACTCTACAGACAGATGTTGGTAGATCGGTCATACGGACTTCAGACGATACAGGGGGTCGCTTGTAGGGGTCTTAGAGCAAAACCACTGACATGTTCGTGTTATTTGAAAAAACAGGAAACAACATCCTCCTGTTCGTGAGAGTCTCATCTTTGCATAGAGGGGTCATAATAGCTTTTAGGCCAAACCGTTCAGACGGTTTTGTGAAAAGACCAATAATTGTCACGTCCAAATTGTTATTTCGGGATGTCTCATGGTCTGTCAAACACCTCTCTAACTCTGTCACCTTTCAACGCAGATGCAGAAGTGTTACATTGCTGGGTGCGGTGGATTGAGATGCATCCAATGCAAACAAACAGATATCTCTAGCTTAAACTGACAGATTCTTATGGGGATTTTTGTATTATGCTAATTAGATTTCCGCACAGGCATGTATATCATCCTTAGGGGATTTTAAACCCAATTCCCTCATGTGGATGTGGAGGGACTTCCTTTCTCTGAACAACATTAAGGGAACAAGCACTATTACAGAAATCACAGGTGCATGGCAAATGAGTCAATAACGTAACCAAGGATGGTGCACACTAGACAGAGTACACTGCTGATGCTCCAAAGAGTGTTTTGTACCATTACTTAACCTATCGCCAATAGCTAGCTATATGTTAGACATATCTGGTACAGATTCCAAATCCGTCACATTGAGATGGAACTGCTGAATTTTTAATGGAACAAGACCATGAAATGATATTCTCACATGTGAGAATGCCAGCATGAATACACTGAGGCAGTGCATGGCTGTCTATGGGCTGTAGTCTTGAAGCTGTATTTCACTGAAAAAGTAGGCGGTGTTGAACATACAATACTTTGACTTTTTAGCCAGTTCTTATGCCATTTCATGTATTCTAATCTGCATTAATCTGCATAAGGTACCGTGTGTGTAATAGTCAAAACATGATAATGCCACTGTGTCTGTTGAACCACAATCCTCACACATGTTGGATTTAATAGATTTTGAAAACACAGCACAGTACACATTATGCTCCCACAGGCATGCTCTATGACTGTATATAAGCCCGTAAAGATGGTGTCAGCTATGATATTGCTATCATCTGTGAAAATCCATCGCTTTATTTGATGTACAAAATGTTAAGAAAACACTTATTGGACCCCTGCTGTAACACTGAATATTCATACATGTTAAAAGTTGGAAAGGTGCATACTTGTTGGCTCTTTTTCACAACTATGACCTTCATTAAAACGATGACAACATAATGTTAATGTTACAGAGCCTGAGGATTAATATTAGTTTATTTTGGCCTTGAATGAAGACTTACCCCACACCAACAACACACTTTTTCATCTACTTTTGACAGCTTTGACTAATTTGATATTATGTTCAGCATTTCACCCGTATTGGAAAGGACAGAGTAGAAAGGGAGGCAAATAATTGCACATTACTACTGGTAGAGAGAGACACAACACTGCTGCACACAAAGAGAAAACTCAATTCACTCTTACCGAAGAGGGTGTTCGTAAGCTTCAGACAAAACACCAGAAGAGAAATGCTGTTATATAAACTCCAGAAGGAAAACACTGAATTGAAGTCATTGGCTCTGACTGAATTTGGAAATGTAATTGCCTGGTGTATCTGACATGTCACAAGGAGGATGGGGAGGGGAGACATCACTGTCTACCTGACATCCCCACTTCCCCACCCCCCACTGCTTTTGTTTGGCATTCAATATATTTGCCTTGCCTTGTCCTCTTGAAAATAGTGACATCAGTTCTGTATGTTGAGTGATTATTCTCATTCTCATTTCTCCACCTTTGCCACTGCTCTTGCATCTTGGTGCTCCAGTTTTTGGTGTTTGTTCACCCCACGGGCAGGTCCTTGCTATTCTTCCAAGCCGGAGTTCCACTGCCTGTCTCTTAGATGGCATGGTTACTGTAGCTGATGTATGTCTGCTTGGAGGCCAATGCTGTGAATAGAGCCGTGAAAGAGGAAGATAGGGAAAGAAGAGCGAAAGGAAACGATGTGGGTGAAGATTTGGGCAATTCAATTAAGGCTTATTTAACCATCTGTCAGGGGCTTATCTTCCAGTCCATTAAGGTGATTGTCGGCACAGTTTCTATTTATGCATGACTTCCTTAGACCACAAGTGTCAACAGGGAGTACAGGTGGAACCAACAGTGGAGTAAGAGAGTAATTAATATGCATAGCAAGCACTGGTAGCATTTTTCATGTTGTGTGGTTAGTATTACAATAATTATTTAACTTCCTAGGAAATGTGTTGCCAACTGTGTAAATTGAATCTAAATGCAGATGTCCTTGATCTGCTGGAAAGTAGGGCAGAGCAGGGTACAGATGTGGCTATAGTTAGTAATTGACTCTCAAAACTAATATTGAATTGCTTATCAGGATGCTGTTGTAACAACCCACTGGGCACACACTGGTTGAAACAACATCAGTTCAATGAAATCATGTTGATCCCACGTGGAATAGACATTGAATTGACGTCTGTGCCCAGTGAGATGTCTCCACATGGATATATACTGTTCTGAAAGTGACTTAAGAATGACTTATTTAACCAGTAATTGCAGCTTGACCTATAAGTACAGACTATTTAATGGTAAAGTATCCCTTGCAGTTAATTTTACGTCAGGGCCGGCTCTAGCCTTTTGGATTTTGCCATAACTTATGCCATGTAAATTATATCTGAGTGAGAGTGACTAACAAAACCAATGAGCTCTGCTGGAGGACAGGGACCGTGGGCACGTGCCCTGCGTGACCGGTCAGTATTTGGGCATGATTGCTACAAGTTTAGAAAGCTGGGTAGACTAACTTACCAGTATGAAAATTGTTAGCTGACATTGCTAATTGAGTGACTGTCAGTGACTGACATACCAAGAGAAACATTGCGGGTGCACAACTAAATTTCGAACTTGCTCTCAACGGTAAATTGAGACCCCGAATCAGTTCCAAGAAAAAAGCCACTTATGCCTGGAGCCGGCCCTGTTTTAAGTACAGTATAGGGTAGTATGTGATGCAATAGTACTCATTCAAATGCAAGGCTCAGTAACTATATTCAGATCTTTCTCTGTGCACCGAGCAAAGCATGTAACAGTGGCACCATGTCGATAGAAATGAAAACATTTAGGAAAAGCATAGCGATAGCTTGGAGAATTGTGATAACATTGAGCATAAGATGACAATGTGTAACTATGCAGTACATGGTGAACGTGGATCTCACACAGTTTACTTATTTTATCAAGTTGTGGCCTGACCGATATGGTTATGTCCTCTCTAAATAAATCCGTCACCAGTTCACTTGTTCTACACTGAAATCATCACACATATCTGCCAATCTTGTCCACAACAGCATTTGCAGTTTGGGTGAGTCAGAGCAGATAAATCTGAGCGGCGACTGCTGACAGCATGAGTGGGGGGCAAATGTACTGGAGGGTGGGATGTGTAGTGGGAGGAGAGGAGGGTGTGGGAGGCAACAGTACGTGAGGGATGGATGTGTAGTGGGAGGAGAGGAGGGTGTGGGAGGCAACAGTACGTGAGGGATGGATGGATGTGTGATGCGTTGAGAGGGAGGTTGTGGGAGGCAACCGTTTTTGAGGGTGGGATGTGTATTGGGGGGAGAGGGAGGGTGTGTGGGACAACAGTACTGGAGGGTTGGATGTGTAGTGGGGGAATGGTAGGTGGGGAGGGTGGGGGGCACTCTCCATTCCACTCAGAACCTCTCTCAGAGCAGCATTGATAAATTAACCTAATTTAAATATTTATGCTCTGCGATGCCAAGATTTAAAAAAAAAAAATGGTCCAGAAAGAATTGGAGCTTGTGGACACATCTGTCTTTCCCCTTTTCCCACATCTTATTGTTGTTCTACGTCCCATTACAGCAAATTCCTCTGTTTGTCAACGTGGGAAACAAATGACTGGGGATGCGAGGCTATCCCCTGCATTCAGCCCACAGTGGTGTCATTTCCCTACATCCGTTGCCATCAGGCTGTTACCACATTCTCAGGCCATTTGCAGTACAACACGCCAACATTGTCTACCGACGTCTGTGGGTCAAGGGTGTGTATGTTAGTGTGATAAATGTCTGACACCATCCAAGGTGCTATAGCCGTGGGTACGTTTTTGTGCATACAGTACATATCTTAGGCAGGCATGGGATCCAACTGAACATTGGCACAAAGTAAATGGGGGAGAATTGGTCAGTCATACAGAATGAGAGGCAGGCTGATTGTCAGGCTCTCCACCCGTTACCTGAGCGTCTAAAGTCCCTCACAGGGCTCTCCTCCCTCGTCACAGTCTGACACACAAGCACAAAGAGCAGCTGTTAGTCCTCTGACTTGGGCCAGATGGGTCATGGTATAGATGTCAAACTGTGAAATTGGGGGAGCATTTCCCATGGGTGCTATAATCATTTTTTCCATTTTTTATAACTCTGTTCATCTCCTTGTAGCAGTATCTTTGACATACCCCATATTGAGAGTTTCATCTCCTGTTTCCTACACATTCAGAGGAAGTGCAACTGCATATTTGAAATAGCACTGGGATAGAGGATTCAGAACATGTTCTCAACATTGGCTTTGGTTCTCCAAAGGTAATGGGAATATTGACTGATGATGCATTAGATACAGGAAAACGTCATTCTGTATGGATGAATGAGCGTGACTATCCATAAATCAACTTATTTTCTCATGATTTGGAATACGCTTTTACATTTAGGGATTTTGATCATTCCGACCACGGCAGCTGTGTTACTGTAGGATGGGGCTGAAGTGCTGGAGCAATAATCTTGCCTCCTATTGCACCAATGGAGACTGGTGGTGTGGGGGCTGTGCTTCGGCAAAGTGGGTGGGGTTATATCCTTCCTGTTTGGCCCTGTCCGGGGGTCTCATCGGATGGGGCCACAGTGTCTCCTGACCCCTCCTGTCTCAGCCTCCAGTATTTATGCTGCAGTAGTGTGTCGGGGGGCTAGGGTCAGTTTGTAATATCTGGAGTACTTCTCCTGTCTTATCCGGTGTCCTGTGTGAATTTAAGTATGCTCTCTCTAATTCTCTCTTTCTCTCTTAATTTCTCTCTCTCGGAGGACATGAGCCCTAGGACCATGCCTCAGGACGACCTGGCATGATGACTCGTTGCTGTCCCCAGTCCACCTGGCCGTGCTGCTGCTCCAGTTTCAACTGTTCTGCATGCGGCTATGGAATCCTGAACTGTTCACCGGACGTGCTACCTGTCCCAGACCTGCTGTTTTCAACTCTCTAGAGACAGCAGGAGTGGTAGAGATACTCTTAATGATCGGCTATGAAAAGCCAAATGAAATTTACTCCTGAGGTGCTGGCTTGCTGCACCCTCGACAACTACTGTGATTATTATTATTTGACCATGCTGGTCATTTATGAAAATTTGAACATCTTGGCAATGTTCTGTTATAATCTCCGCCTGGCACAGCCGAAAGAGGACTGGCCACCCCTCATAGCCTGGTTCCTCTCTAGGTTTCTTCCTAGGTTTTGGCCTTTCTAGGGAGTTTTTCCTAGCCACCGTGCTTCTACACCTGCATTGCTTGCTGTTTGGGGTTTTAGGCTAGGTTTCTGTACAGCACTTTGAGATATCAGCTGATGTACAAAGGGCTATATAAATACATTTGATTTGATTTGGATTTGGAAAGTTAATATGAATGGCCATCTCTGCAGGATGATACCTGAATGTGAAGCCTTTCCTATCGATCCATCACACCCTGTGCTGTTCTTTATGTCCTGTTTGCCGACAGTGCCACGTTTCAGAGCACCAGCCAATGCTTGATGCTACTAGGGTTGGCATGAAACAAAATGTACTACCAATTCCCTACATCCTGAAAATAAAATAAATAGATAATTTCACAAAGCTGTTGAGGTGTAAAATAACAATACCATCAATTAAGTTTATATAGAGGCAAGTGCATTGCTTTTCATTTTTCAAGCCTGATACTTTCCCCTCAAAATTAAGTTCTGACTGACTTTAAGGCATAAACTCAAGGACAGAGTGTTGTAAAAACTAAATGTGTGTCTTTTTGTCCTCTCTTCCCCCTGATTACCATTTCCCCCTCGCTCCATCCCTAACCCTGAGGCCTTCGCTGCTAACCTTGTGTCTCCAGGCTTTCACAGAGCTCAGACTTGGCCTCTCCGTTGGGACGGAGGCCACCCTTGGTGGGGAACTTGTTGGACATGGTGGCTGCGGTGACGACAGCCTTGAGGCTGCGCTTGCGATTGGGCACGTTCTGCTCCGGGTGGAAAAGGACCACGTAGACCTTTGGCATGTAGAGCATTCCCAGAGACACAGAGGCACTCAGGCTCACAGAGATGGTCAAAGTCGTGGTCTGGATGTACATCTGTGAAGGAGACAAAGGAAACATTGTTACACAACAAGAAAGATATGGTGCTGTTCAAGTGGCTAAGGAGAGGGTTCTCAAGATCCCTGTGACAGCATTGACCTTTGATATTTTGAAAGTACATTACCTAGTTATACATTGTTTAAACAAGACAACATATGAGTGCAGTTGTCTCCTAGTAGATCTTCCAGCAACATCAAACCCCCAACATCAGACGCGATAAGACACATGGAGTGGACACTGCTTTGTTTTCAAGTGCTTTAGGAATTATTCATCAACTCCTGTTTATGTTTTTATTGGTGTGTCTATTTGTTTGTTTATGACATGTGACTAATGGAGGAGGCCTCCCAGTGAGTGACTGTATTACAGATGTCTTCCCCCTGGGGCCTGGGGCTGTGGTAGAGTGGTTGGAGTCAACTGAGTGTAAAGGCAGCTGGGACTCACAGCTGTGCACAGAAAGCACGGCTACATGCAAGGATCAGGGAGAGGCATCTTGAGAACATCAACACAATGCCTGAGTGTGTGCCTCGGAGTGCTTTTCCCATATAAACTATATAATATTCTCAATGGGATTAAATGTGTTTTCGTGTCTGATCATATAGGTCATCTGAATGAGTTGTTAGACAGTACAGACTGATTTACTACAGCAGTAGAAAACAAATGCATTAATGCATTATGCATTATAAAGCACTGTAACTGCAAAAACAGAGAAGATAATACGTTGAAGATTGTCATATACATTTACTCTCTGTGGTGAACATCAGGATTATTCTCCTGGAAAACCGCAAAAAGCTTTTCTTTTACAATGTCTTATTTGGAATATCATTCTGTCTGCCTTTGGGACAGGGTTGCTGAGCTATTCTGGGCCTGATGAACAAAGGGGGAAGGGTGTAAACTGCAAACACAGCTCCCAGCCACATCCCTAATAGATTTGCCCGAGGTGTAGACTGATATTGTGTTTCCAGACATTATGAGTAACTTAGTGTTATGGCAACAGGGAATAACCCGACAGGTCGTCTGTCATGAGAATGTCAACAGATGACATGCATTAGTTATAGTGCTGCTTTGGCACTCTACATTTTTTGCAGCTCTATCTTCAGTCTGGATGCTGAAATACTTACAGTGGGGCAAAAAAGTATTTAGTCAGCCACCAATTGTGCAAGTTCTCCCACTTAAAAAGATGAGAGAGGCCTGTAATTTTCATCATAGGTTCACTATTCACACTTCAACTACGACAGACAAAATGAGAAAAAAAAATCCAGAAAATCACATTGTAGGATTTTTAATGAATTTATTTGCAAATTATGGTGGAAAATAAAATAAATAAGTATTTGGTCACCTACAAACAAGCAAGATTTCTGGCTCTCACAGACCTGTAACTTCTTCTTTAAGAGGCTCCTCTGTCCACCACTCGTTACCTGTATTAATGGCACCTGTTTGAACTTGTTATCATTATAAAAGACACCTGTCCACAACCTCAAACAGTCACACTCCAAACTCCACTATGGCCAAGACCAAAGAGCTGTCAAAGGACACCAGAAACAAAATTGTAGACCTGCACCAGGCTGGGAAGACTGAATCTGCAATAGGTAAGCAGCTTGGTTTGAAGAAATCAACTGTGGGAGGAATTATTAGGAAATGGAAGACACACTGATAATCTCCCTCGATCTGGGGCTCCACACAAGATCTCACCCCGTGGGGTCAAAATGATCACAAGAACGGTGAGCAAAAATCCCAGAACCACACGGGGGGACCTAGTGAATGACCTGCAGAGAGCTGGGACCAAAGTAACAAAGCCTACCATCAGTAACACACTACGCCGCCAGGTACTCAAATCCTGCAGTGCCAGACGTGTCCCCCTGCTTAAGCCAGTACATGTCCAGGCCCGACTGAAGTTTGCTAGAGAGCATTTGGATGATCCAGAAGAAGATTGGGAGAATGTCATATGGTCAGATGAAACCAAAATATAACTTTTTGGTAAAAACTCAACTCGTCGTGTTTGGAGGACAAAGAATGCTGAGTTGCATCCAAAGAACACCATACCTACTGTGAAGCATGGGGGTGGAAACATCATGCTTTGGGGCTGTTTTTCTGCAAAGGGACCAGGACGACTGGTCCGTGTAAAGGAAAGAATGAATGGGGCCATGTATCGTGAGATTTTGAGTGAAAACCTTCTTCCATCAGCAAGAGCATTGAAGATGAAACGTGGCTGGGTCCTTCAGCATGACAATGATCCCAAACACACCGCCCGGGCAACGAAGGAGTGGCTTCGTAAGAAGCATTTCAAGGTCCTGGAGTGGCCTAGCCAGTCTCCAGATCTCAACCCCATAGAAAATCTTTGGAGGGAGTTGAAAGTCCGTGTTGCCCAGCAACAGTCCCAAAACATCACTGCTCTAGAGGAGATCTGCATGGAGGAATGGGCCAAAATACCAGCAACAGTGTGTGAAAACCTTGTGAAGACTTACAGAAAACGTTTGACCTCTGTTTGACCTCTGTAAGTATTGAGATAAACTTTTGTTATTGACCAAATACTTATTTTCCACCATAATTTGCAAATAAATTAATAAAAAATCCTACAATTTGATTTTCTGGATTTTATTTCTCATTTTGTCTGTCATAGTTGAAATGTACCTATGATGAAAATTACAGGCCTCTCTCATCTTTTTAAGTGGGAGAACTTGTACAATTGGTTGCTGACTAAATACTTTTTTGCCCCACTGTACATCTAAAGAGTTAGTGCAGCCTGACATATGGTACCTATGACTTATGACTTTCTGCTTTTCTTTAAGTGTTGTGTATATAGAAGCCCCTAAATAAACGTCAGTGGAGAAGGATGCCTGAGGATGCCTGAGAAAAATGAGTGTGTCACGCCCTGACCTTCGAGCCTTTTTATTTCTCTATTTGGTTAGGTCGGGGTGTGATTTGGGTGGGCATTCTAGTTTTTCAATTTCTTTGTTTGCCAGGTATGGTTCCCAATCAGAGCCAGCTGTCTATCGTTGTCTTTGATTAGGGATCATACTTAGGCAGCATTTTTTCCACCTTTTTAGTTTGTGGGATCTTGTTTTTGTGTAGTGTCTGTGAGTACTCCAGTCGTTACGTCTCGTTTGCTGTTTATTGTTTTTATTGGCGAGTTTCATTTTAATAAACATGTGGAACTCTATGCACGCTGCGCCTTGGTCCACTCATTTCAACGAACGTGATAGTGTCATTTAATTATTTGATCACGCTGCAAGCATCAATGGGCTTTCCTTGAAGTGGGAAATACAGGGGTACTGAGGGGGAGTATGTAATCTACTGAGAAGATTTCACATGGCCTTGGGTGATCTCAGCACAATATTGCTGCCCCTTCGTACAGTACAGAGTGGAGTAACACTGTGAGGGGGCTAGGACCTCTGTCCCGCGCCAGATAAATCTGCCTTGACAAACTGATATGATCGCCAATATGCCTCATTGCCACAGCAGGAAAATGGTGCTCAAGGACTGACTCCACCAGGCGAAGCCATCCTGTCATTCCTAAAGAAGCTATGAAATCTGTGCTGCGATTTCACCCCCTGCATTCTGTTTCATTCCACAGTCTGACGTGCAAAAGGTAACTACATTTACGGTACCTTGTGTATAGGTGTAAGTGGCCAGAATATAATCACCCTATTATCAGAAAGTAACATCTTCCAAAAAAAGCCTTATCATTCGTGATGATCAAATTATGCATATTTGTATGGAATTGCCAGACCTGGCTTGGATTGAATCAATCAAACAAAAGACGGTTTCCAGCTGTGCCTCCTGCAGACTACCTGCACCTGACTGCAGCTACAGTGCCATCCAAAGCCCTCCATCCCTGGCCCTCTGCATGCAAGTGTCTTTATCACTGAGGATAAACAGTGCCAGGGACCATTTAGTGAGATTGCCTCATGAAACAGGCCCTCCTTCCGAGCCACCACGATTACACACCTGTCAATCTACAGCCCTTCCTCTGACAGGATACTGCCTCTGCATTTTCCCACATGTCAGGAATGTAACTGGGCCCATAATATCACAGTGAAAAGCCTCACACAGCGCCTCCAAACAGATAACAATGTGGAAACATTAATCCATTCATAAGATTAACTTAAACCAGGAATGGTTATTTCTGCATTTATAGATAGATAGTGTTTTCCATTCCAGCCATCCCCATGTATCCTCTTTGTCCTCTGCAACATCAAAGCAGCTGGAGTCATGACTGGATTTCTGATTTCTGTATTTGCCATTGGCTGGGTTTTGTTTGCAGCAAAAATGCTCAAGATGTTAGTCATTACTTATTGTCGTTTTCAGTGGTTGGATGCCAGCATAAGCTTCCTTTGAAGTAGGGAATATATTTTAAGGCTGTTTTGTGCTTGAATGAGCGTTTATCATGTTTCCACCGTACAGTACAGAACGTACTGAATTCACACCTCATTGCTGCAGTGCTTCCCTTTTAATTACTTAGAAAAAATGTGCAGAAGCCATTGTACAGCCTTGAAAGAACATGATCAAACTCTTATAGTTGCTCTTTAAGCTTAATTTCATGTGCAACGTCAGAGCAATGTAAAGCCAATGCTCTCCATCTTCTCAAACATCCCAGATTGGCAGAGCGTGCATATCGTCATGCATGATTAACCCTATTCTGACAACCCTGCCAATCAGCTGCCTTGTCCTTATCAAGCACAAAAGAGAGCTTGGTGTTGTGTCACCCTCCTTTCAACCAGGAGACAACCAGGAGGCACAATTAACAGAGCTACCTGCCAGTCTACTATTGTCACCCACCACCTCCAGGGTTGACTGTACTACTGATGCCACCTACCACCTCCAGGGCTAACTGTACTCATGCTGCCACACATCACCTCATTGACTGACTGAACTTCTGCTGCCAGTCAAATAGGAGTGTCATCCTCATCCTATCAACTGCCTAAAGCCCCAGCCATCCCCTCTCTATATAACCTTAGAAAAAAAAAAAAATCAAAGAACCCTTGGTTCCAGATAGAACGTTTTGGGATCCATGTATAACCCTTTCCACAGAGGGTTCTACCTGGAACCAAAAAGGGTTATCATATGTTTCTAAGAGTGTACCCACGCACACCCCTACCATGCAGTTTTTCCCCTCTCATTGTATAGGTGAGGCAACCCCCTATGCCAGGAAAATAATCTGGGGAAACACTGGCACCATCATAACCATGCTCTTGTTATGTAACAAGACCCCATGTAGGTGGACGCAAGGTGTTCAAATGATTCAGAATGTATCTCTACAACTAAAACAAAACATTGACAGCAGGAGATCCAAAAGACATAAGCACATTTGTTCAGTTAGTTCATTGAGAGTTAGAGGTTGTTAAAAATCTAAAAGCTTTGGGCTTAAGTTAAGGCAAAGTAATGTATCCCTAATGTACACTGTACACTAATCACATCCAAATAGAAGACCGAAATGCTGCCACTGCTAACCTCTTTGTAAAAGATTCCAGGTCTCACTCAGGTGCATCACATATCTTGTGCTCAGACAATGCTGTCGCTCAGGGTGTAAATGTTAACATAATTCTATGTTTTTCTTTGAAAATAACAGCAATTACCACCATCGTAAAGAAGGCCACGGTTTTCTTTGTATTGCCCATTACCTTCCTAAAGGCTTACCTCTGTAATTGGACTATAACTGTATGGGACTCTCAATGGCTGCTTTGTTTCCTACAGCAATATTCCTCAATACAGACAGTACATTTATGACAGCCAACAGAAACTGAAATTCAATTGTACACATTAAGGATAATATCAAAACCTATGAAGGTTTTGTCCCAGCTTTGCTCTTGTCTAGAATAATCACATGCATTTTTTACCTTTCTGTGATAAGCTTTAGGTGTGTCTGCTCTAGGATATACTTGGCATTATACCAACATTATGTCCACATTATGGGGCAGTGAAAAAAGATTGAAACTGAACAACAAAGTGAAGGATACAAATGTAGGATCTTAATTTGAGCCAGCTTGTTACAGCAGGACAATAACCCTGCAGCAACAGGAAATGTGAATTATCATGTTGATTACAATTAAAACATCTTTGATGCGTGGTTCTGGTTCTGACTGACATTTTTGATTATAAATCAATCTGTGGGCACTGTAGATTTAAATGGCTTGCATTGAGTGGTGGAACGGATTCTCACAGACACAGGAGTACGTCTCTTCTCTCTGTATGAAGCAGGATGTGAAATCTGACAATACTTGAAGCTAGCATGTCCCAGCTTGGACTCCCTCCTATCATTTAATTCGCTCTTCTGACTTTCCTTTAACTCTTGGCTGAACCCTACCTCACAGCCACTAACATATGGCTGGAATACATACATTGTAACACAGCAGGGGAGAGTGGTTTTGTTGCTGTAGCACATTCAGAAATCGATTTATAGCCAGTAATCTAAAATAATTCCTAGATTTTAAAGAAAAAATATGTATATTTGTCATAGAAGGACAAATGTCATATGAGATGAAAGGGGATTTCCTAACAAGTTCAGGAAGCCAAACTAGAGCAAAATATGTACATTGCAAGCGTTTTTAAACCTGAAATATGTTTTACATTTCATGCATTGCAGAAAAGTTATCCTGCAACAGGGTGATCAAATTAAGATCCTACATCTGTACATCTATGACTCATATTTCCTTCACGAACTCTGGGTAATATTGAAGTCTTATTACCCTTTCACGGAAACAGTTAATTGACCATGAAGTGCAGAAGGTGACGTAAGAAAATTACATTAAAGAAAATAAAATACAATTAAAAGGGCTGACTAAGATCTCTTCTTTTGTGGCAAATCTCTGAAATAATTCCCTTCTTCTTAGTTGTCAGTGTTTACTTTCAATAGTTCTGGAACAGTGGTCTTCTGAGGACAGCTAATCAGCTGTCTGGATGATCCCCGAAGTTGTGATGAGAGCAGTGTAGTCAGCAATAATGTGAAGAGAATAACCGGATGGTCCTACTTAAATTCACTTTCTTACATCTTACAGTACTTAGAACAGCTACTCACCGTAACAATAATTGTTAGAGGCTACTTTGTCATCTTCACCTCGTGTTGATTTTCAGGGTCGTGACCAATGGAGACCTAGCTTCAGCTTGATTCCTTCTAGTCTGCTATGTTAACTTCTTCGAGATAGGAGCTCTTTTAATTTTTGGATAAAAAACGTTCCCGTTTTAAACAAGATATTTTGTCATGAAAAGATGCTCGACTATGCATGTAATTGACAGCTTTGGAAAGAAAAAACTCTGACGTTTCCAAAACTGCAAAGATATTATCTGTGAGTGCCCCAGAACTAATGCTACAGGCAAAGCCAAGATGAAATTTCATACAGGAAATGCCCCAGATTCTGAAGGCGCTGTGTTCCAATGTCTCCTTATATGGCTGTGAATGCGCCAGGAATGAGCCTGCCCTTTCTGTCGTTTCCCCAAGGTGTCTGCAGCATTGTGACGTATTTGTAGGCATATAATTGGAAGATTGACCATAAGAGACTACATTTACCAGGTGTCCGCCCGGTGTCCTGCGTCGGAATTATTGCGTAATCCCCAGGTCCATGCGCGTTCCATTTTCTTCAGAGGAGAAAGTCAACTGCCACGAAGGATTTATCATCGATAGATATGTGAAAAACACCTTGAGGATTGATTCTAAACAACGTTTGCCATGTTTCTGTCGATATTATGGAGTTAATTTGGAAAAAAAGTTTGCGTGTTAATGACATAATTTTCGTTTTTTTCTTACCCAAACGTGATGAAGAAAACGGAGCGATGTGTCTACACAAATAATATTTTTGTAAAAACTGAACATTTGCTATCTAACTGAGAGTCCCCTCATTGAAAACATCTGAAGTTCTTCAAAGGTAAATTATTTTATTTGAATGCTTTTCTTGTTTTTGTGAAAATGTTGCATGCTGAATGCTAACGCTTAATGCTATGCTAGGCTATCAATACTGTTACACAAATGCTTGTTTAGCTATGGTTCAAAAGCATATTTTGAAAATCTGAGATGACAGTGTTGTTAACAAAAGGCTAAGCTTGAGAGCTAATATATTTATTTCATTTAATTTGCGATTTTCATGAATAGTTAACGTTGCGTTATGGTAATGAGCTTGAGGCTGTAGTCACGATCCCGGATCCGGGATGGCTAGAATCAAGAGGTTAATTCTTAACTCAATCTTTTATATACTTGGGTAAAAAGGGGTGTTTCCGTCATACTGACACTCTCTCTGAGCTCCCTCGGGCGCGGCTAGTTACGGTGCAAAACATAATCAAAAACGATGATCTCGTTACAAAAGTAAAATCACATTCCTGTCTTAACAAAAATATTCTCTTAATCTTTGATATTTCCTACACAATGAAAAGGATGCAAACCTGATATACACAGTGTGAAAGCTCTTCAAGTAACAATATTTTCTTCTTTCACTATTGTAACATTTGTACAATATTTTCACTTTTATACCATCACAAAATAGAAATGAATTTCCCATATTCCCCACATTCGGATATTGAAATATATTGTCCCTTTTGAAAGTTAGTTTTTGGGCGGCAAAATGTCTCCGTAACAAAGAAAGATTCCAATCCCCATACCAGAGACCAAAAAGTCGTCTGCTGCAAACAATTTACGATTGGCGTGAGGTGTCATAAAACCCCCACACCAATCGCTCCTCCCTTCTGCGGGTGAGAGGGATCTGTAGACATTGCTTCATTGTAACCTGATCTTTGGATCCTCACAGGAGAGTCATGACATCACCAACAATATTTGATGTGATATTGTTAAATGAATACAGCACACAGCCATTGTTTATACACCTATTTCGATTGCGAGGTAGCTGTCCCAAACCCTTACTCCTAAACTTGATTACAATTATTTTTTACATTTGTTATTAACACTATTATTTCAATATAAAATCTTGATTTGTTCTATTATTACATTGAAAGATGCTGATCTAATAATTTGTTTTTCTCCGAAAAACGCTGTCCCCACTTTTGATGTCACTGCCAAAACATACACTTTAATAGGCTATAGAATCAATGTGCATTAAATCACAATCTGTAATGTCTGCTTCCAACTCTTCTAACACTCTCAACCAAGTCGATCCCCTGAATGCAGCTCACTTTCCAGCCCACTTTCCAGCTTCCACTCTCAAACACATAGATCCCCTGAACGCAGCTCACTCTCTAGATCCCAATCCCCTGAATTCTGATCACCTGTTCACACACCTGTATGTCATTATCACACACTATTTAGTTCAGTTCTTTGCACCCCATTATTGTGAGGTGTTGTTTGTTTTGTGACACACTTCTATTTGAAGGGCTGGTTTTTCCCCATAATTTAATCCTCCTGTGTATGATAGTTTTTGCCTGCCTCACAAACAACGCCTTTCCGGTTATCAACCTCTTGCCTGATCTCCCGGACGACTTTACTAGCTGTTTCTCTGCCTGTACTGTTGCCTTTTTGGACCCCCTGTGTATGACCTTCTGCCTGCCCCTGGACCCAGCTACCCTCCTCCACCTGTGGTCCTTTACAATAAACACCTGCTGTGCCCTGCGCTTGAAACCAGCTCGCTGTCTCCTATCGTGTTCATTACACAATCCTACAAATATCACCAGGTGATAGGATTACACCCCTCTCCACTATGGCCACATGGTGAGTGGTTGGTGTGCAAACATTTTGGAGAAACTTTGTGAGCAAGTTGGTCCATCTTAATGTATTTTTTGTCACTACCGAACATCTAATATATCAAGACATATGTATGGTTTTGGGACTAAAATATATGTTTGCAGTGATGTACATCTGTCCAAATGAAAGAGCCACTGAACACGCCGATTGGCACATATTTTTCTGTTGCTCATTAGAAAAACAAGGTTTCAGTCTTCTAGGTGTGTTTCCTGACCATCAGCATTTGTTTAAGTCATAAAACTCTGGAGGGAGGGGGGCTGATCTGGATCCTATGATTCTCACCAAAGGGAAAGTCTAGGGTCAGGAAGTTGCAGAGGGAGGTGTTCAGTCCCAGGGTCCTGAGCTTGTTGATGAGCTTGGAGGGGGAATGTGATGTTGAATGCTGAGCTATAGTCAATTCACAGTATTCTTACAGAAGTATTTATTTTGTCCAGGTGGGTGAGGGCAGTGTGGTGTGCAATAGAGATTATGTCATCTGTGGCGTTATTGGAGTGGGTCCAGGCTGTTTGGGATGATGGTGTTGATGTGAGCCATGATCAACCTTGCAAAGCATTTTATTGCTAAAGAAATTAGTGGTATGGGGAAATAGTCATTTAGACAGGTTACCTTGGCGTTCTTGAGCACAGGGCTATAGTGGTCTGCTTGAAAGAAGTTGGTATTACAGATGGGGTCAGGGATGGATTGAAAGTGAAGACACTTGCCAGTTGGTCAGCGCATTCTCTGAGTATGTGTCCTGGATGCCGATCATTGGCTGATCACTCCCAACTCATAGGAATCAAAAGGCGAAAGGAGATCCAAATATCCAAAACATAGTGGCTGCATCTCACTGTAGTAGGCTAACAGCTGTCTTGACAAATAAATAGGCCTACATTTAAAAAAAAAGTTGTATTAGGAAAGTCGTTTGAAATGTTTGGATCAAGTTTACAGGTAACTTATTAGATACTTTGTAGTCATGTTGCACAAGTTGGAACCGGTGTTTTTTCTGAATCAAAAGCTCCAAATAAATGGACATTTTCGGGATATAACGACAGAATTTATCGAACAAAAGGACCATTTGTGATGTTTAATGGACATATTGGGGTGCCAACAGAAGAAGATCTTCAAAGGTAAGGCATGAATTATATCGTTATTTCTGAATTTTGTGTCGCGCCTGGTGGGTTGAAATATGATTTTCATGTGTTAGTATGCTGGGCGCTGTCCTCAGATAATTGCATGGTTTGCTTTTGCCGTAAAGCCTTTTTGAAATCTGACACTGTGGCTGGATTAACAAGAAGTTAATCTTTAAACCGATGTATAACACTTGTATGATTTCTGAATTATTATTATGAGTATTTCTGTTTTTGAATTTGGCACGCTGCTATTTCACTGGGTGTTGTCAAATCAATCCTGTAAACTGGATTGGCGCGCGAAGGGCTCCCTAAGAAGTTAAGTTTAGTTTTATTACCTTACGTTTTGTACACCAGCCTCAAACAGCTAAAAATACAATATTTTTGGTTATGGAAAATATAATTCACAGTGGTTTAGATGGTACAAAGAATTATGTACACAATGACTGATTGTTTTTTGACATCAACTGAAATTAGGGGAACAATTAGAATTTTAGCAACCATGAAATGTCGGAAAGATTTCTGCATATTGCATCATTAAGTTACTTTATATCTTATGTACCAATTGCAAAATATCATAATTTGAATGTTCTGGATTTATGTTTACTATGTTATGTCTAGTCTTAGATCAGGCTGCCTACACACAGCAACACAGTGCAGTGGAGATGTGGAAACTGTCACTCAATCGTATTTTTATATAGGGACATGAAACTAAAACTGAGGGGGCTAAAGAGATCATTTAAACATCTAACATAAATAATTAGAAGCATAAGTAATTCAATCGATCAACAAGTATCAGATTCATACAGTACAATCAACATTGAACATTTTACAGAGAACCATAGAGATGATATTTCTCTAAATAAAGGTTTTGAAAATCAGGTTAAAAATCATATTTGACTATTTTGTCAATTTGAACTGCAAAAATGTTTACGAAAGTGAATCTGTAATAGAAGGTTAATCAAAATGATCACTACAGTGCACTAGTAGTGACACATTTAGTGCTGTGGTAAGGAATTCCTTACCACAGCACTAAATTTGTCACTACTGAAACATAGTGAAAAAGTTGCAATAAAGGGAGGACCATGCACAGTAGTGTTCATTTTGATTAGCCTTCTATTACAGGTTCATTTTTGAAACAATTTTGCGGTTCAAATTGACAAAACAAGTAAAACATTATTTATATTTCAAATATGCAATACAAAGTGTGTGTAGTACACACTGTACACTTATGTCTGTCTACCTGACATATGTTGGAAGATGTGTGCTGAAAGTTTGGGAGAAATAGTTTTTTTTACCCCTGTGTAGGTTGGTGATTCTGTCACTTAAAGTGTTTCTGTAAGAAAACATGACAAACCATATCTGACAGTTGTACAACGTAGCCGATATTTCAAAGCTGCCCATTTCAGAAACAAACGCACATCATTTTATTTGTTGATAACTTATTCTTGATGGCTGATCCATCCACATCAGAAAATACAATGTTCCAAATCAAATGACAAGCCACTGTCTGAAGATAATGCCACAGACAGTGCATTTCTACCCAAAAGGCACTTGTTATCAAAAGCGGTGATTTTCATTGCTTGTGTTGTGCTGAGCATATCTCATTTATTTAGTTGCACATCATAGTGTACTGATTGACTGACTACTTGGCATTCCCCTATCACTAAAATATGAAGCAAAATCAAACACATTCGAGGAAACACAAATAAAGAAAGCAAATCCAAACAAACTTGGGGGAAATGAATTATCCGCACAAGTCAGCACTCAATGCCCGGTAATCCCCTGAGTGGAACAGTAAGCAGCACATCTTATCACATGATGAATAGCTGAGGCATCCACGCACATAAGAGACTGACGTTATACAACAAGAGCAATTTGAGTGAGCCATTTTTCTCACATTAAACTGCAGGAGCAAAGCGTAATTCTAAATGGAAAAACTGTCAGACAATCCTTGGCTCACACAAGTGAATTTAATTGTCTTGTCCTCGTGGTGCTTACTACTTACACGCTAGTTTTGAGGAATTTTTGTGAGTTCAATCAGACAACGTTGGAAAATTCATGAAAACAGGAAATAGTATAAGTAATAGCTGTCAAGGATGACTAAATTATTCCATACATCATTGTTTCATAACATAAAAAAATTAAACAGCAAAACATTTTTAAAATTACATTATTTTGAAAGAATAATTATTGAATTTATAGAATGATTTAAAGAGTTAAATTGTCAAAGTAAAAATGTACCTTTTCAGTTGACTGCGAGGTCCCAAAGAAGATGGGTATGAAGGCTAGCCACACGATACAGGTGGTGTACATGGTGAAGCCGATGGGCTTGGCCTCGTTGAAGGTCTCTGGCACCCCCCGGGTCTTGATGGCATACACCGTACAGGTGACCATGAGCAGCATGCTGAAGCCAAGCAGGCAGATCAGAGAAAGGTCTGAGATGTCACATTTGAGCACGCCACGGGCCATGTCCGGGTTGGACGTGCGTTGGTCCTCATAGTCGATGATAGCCTGAGACGGGTCCACACCAAACCAGATACACACCCCCAGGAGCTGAACTGAGATCAGGCTGAAGGTGATGACCAGCTGGGAGGCCGGGGAGATGAACCTTGGGGTGCTCACTGACATCTTCCCCTGCTCAAAGATGCGATAGATACGGTTGGTCTTAGTGAGCAGCGCTGCATAGCTAATACTCATCCCCAGACCAAGGAAGATCCGTCGCAGGGAGCAGATGCCAATGTCAGGGGCAGCGATCATGAGGAAGGTGGTGGCGTAGCACAGGAAGATGCCCGTCAGCAGCACATAGCTGAGTTCGCGCCCTGACGCCTTCACGATGGGCGTGTCGTTGTAGCGGATGAAGGTGCCCACCACAAACATGGTGGCCATGATGCCCAGCACAGCAATGAGTACAGGGATGACAGCCCAAGGGGAACTCCACTCCAGCTTGACGATGGGGATGGCTTCACAGGCCGTGTGGTTCTCATTGGGCCGCAGGTCAAAGCGGCACATCTTACAGCTGTAGGTGTCGGCCTGGTACTGGTAGCCATCACAGCGCTCACAGTGCCAACAGCAGGGGACACCTTTGACTGTTTTCTTCCTCTCCCCAGGACAACATGGCTGGCTGCAGATAGACTGGGGTACCTGGAGTGTCCCACCAGGCCACCACATCTCCTTAGTCTGGTGGAAAGAAGGTGAAGGACAGGAGGAGTTATCTATCTGTCTGTGTCCGTTAAACAGTCATAAAAAGGGTACTTGATTAATGCATGTTTTCCATGAATAGGCATGATGAAATTTGGATAACCTTAAAGTAACATTTGCAGAAAAAAGTTTAGAGTATCTGTTTTAAGGATGGTGAACACCATTTAACAAGACGACTACACCATTTTTCAATCACAAAGTCATTACTTTGAAAGATGTTCTTATCTTAAAGCATTGAATACAGCATTGTTCAAATGTTTTAAACTCAGCAGAAAACTATATGTGTCCCCTTCTCGGCCACATAAGCCTTGCTTAAGAACGAGCAAATGCAGTAATATGGTAATGCTGACATAATGTAATACCACATAGCAGTCTTGTCTTATTGCCCTTATGTTTATTACCATACGTTTCAGATGCCTGATGGTTACTTGAAATGGCCTGTGGTAGAATCAGAATCAGCAAAGTAAATAATGTCTGAATGACAACATGGTTGTCTACATTTCCTGAATATGTCTTCCTCTTACCGCTATTCCTGGGCCTGCATTCCAAAACAGCTATGGGGAATATATGAAATGGATTTGGTGTGCAACTGTTGATTAATGCAACTGTTGCACACCAAATCCATTTTTACAATTGTCATATATTCCCCCACAGCTGTTTTGGAATGCAGGCCCAGGAATAGCGGCCCCTGATATCTACTGTCCTTTTGTGATATAGATAAGTCTCAGGTCCTGCATGACTTAACTTAATTGATAAAGCAACCCAACTCAAGGCAAGGTGACGGTCCAAGGACTGAGGCTATGTATACAGTAATGGCAAATACATTCATATCATGGTTTAATATGATATGTGTTTAGTCAGTGCATCTTTTTTTCACCCAAAAATATGATGTACTGTATAAACCTTCACAGACACTTCTAACTGCACACAGTATTTACTTAGATTCACTGAAAACCTTGATGGGTGCCATGCAACAAACAAGTGGAAGTCATAGAGCGATAAGTAACCATACATCTAAATGGAGCTGGTCTGCCCAGTGGCCGATGATCTTATACTCTGTGGTGTTGTGTTTCATCTGGTACTGGTAAATCTCATAGCGACCAGGGGCATCTCCGTTCACATTGAAGATCACTGGAGTGCCAGCAATTCCTGCAGAATAATTAAGAGGGACATTTTTGTTAATAAACCATATGTATTAAATTAAAATAATGTTTATTTCCTGAGAGGTTTCATGTGTGGTGACGGATTGCTACACACAAGATACTTAACAACAGAACACAAAGTACAGTATAAAGGATTAGAAACTCATTGATTATGGCCTAATCTATGGATTTCACATTACTGGGAATACAGATATGCATCTGTTGGTCACAGATACCTTAAAAAGGTACGGGCATGGATCAGAAATCCTTGCGACATGGGAACATTATCATGCTGAAACATAAGGTGATGGCTGCGGATGAATGGCACGACAACGTTGACATCAGCAACCCGCTCGCCTACACAATGCCATACATGCTGTCTGACATCTGCCCAGTACAGTTGAAACCAGGAATCATCCAGGAAGAACAAATTTCTCCAGCATGTCAGTGGCAATCGAAGGTGAGCATTTACCCACTGAAGATGATTACGATGCAGAACTGCAGTCAGGTCAAGACTCTGTTAAGGACTACGAGAACGCAGATGAGCTTCCCTGACACGGTTTCTGAGAGTTTGGGCAGAAATTGTTCAGTTGTTCAAACCGACAGTTTCATCACTTGTCCGGTTTGCTAGTCTCAGACAATCCCGCAGGTGAAGTAGCCAGATGTGGAGGTACTGGGCTGACGTGGTTACATGTGGTCTGTGGTAAAAACTTGCATGATCCCGCAACCTGAGACATTTGTGGCATTGTGTTGTGTGACAACTGCACATTTTAGAGACCCAAGCACAAGGTGCACCTGTGTAATGATCGTGCTGCTTAATGTATTTATATATACACTACCGAGTATAGAAAACATTAGGAATACCTCCCTAATATTGAGTTGCATCCCCCCGTTTGTCCTCAGAACAGCCTCAATTCTTCTGGGCATGAACTCTACAAGGTTTCGAAAGCGTTCCACAGGGATGCTGGCCCGTGTTAACTCCAATGCTTCCCACAGTTGTGTCAAGTTGGTGGAATTTCCTTTGGGTGGTGCACCCTTTTTGATATACACAGGAAACTGTTGAGGTGAAAAACTCAGTTGCGGTGCAGTTCTTGACACAAACCGGTGTACCTCGCACCTACTACAATAGCCCATTCAAAGGTACATACATTTTTTGTCTAGCCAATTTACCCTCCATGTCTCAATTGTCTCAAGGCTTAAAAATCCTTCTTTAACTTATCTCCTCCCCTTCATTTACACTGACTGAAGTTGGTTTAACAAGTGACATCAATAAGGGATTGATTATAGCTTCACCTGAATTCCCCTGGTCAGTCTGTCATGGAAGAGCAGGTGTTCCTAACGCTTTGTATACTCAGTCTACAGTAAGTTGATCATACAGACAATTTTGAATTTCCAACACATCAATAATTCTCACAGAAACAAGAATTGATGCAGTCAATCTCTCTTCTACTTTGAGCAAAGAGAGACCGACATGCATACTGTTGACATTCGCCCTCTGTGTACACTGAAGGGCCAGACGTGTTCCTCTGTTCTTGGTCCTTCTTTGCTGCGCTTGATCATATCACTGGGCAAAAGTCAAGATTAGATAAAACTAGAGCCTGCAGTACTTGTTTGGTTGATTATTCTACTACTTTCATCACCAATGGGAACCGTCGACACGGCTGGCTAGCCTATCTTCCAAGGTGCATCTTCCAGAGTAAACAACAGTAGAAGATGGTCAGGACCTCCAACAGCCGAAGCTAAGTAGTAACATTAACATGATGACTTCTAATTGCAGTCGCTGTACTCGCCTTACGGCGAGGATAGCTGTGCTACAAGCCCAGCTTCAGACGCAATCGTTAGGCAAGGGTAATTTCAGTGTAGGAAAGGATGAAACAGCGTCTGTGCCACCAGTAAGTACAGATAGTAGTATAAATCCCCTGGCACAGTCCCCGCAGCCGGACAACTTTCTCACGGTTTCTGGAAGGAAGTGCTGTAGGAACGCTCAACCGGTGTCGCTCATTCAGCCGACAGAAACATTCAACCGGTTTTCCCCATTAAGCAGCGAGTCGGAGTCAGAGGCCGAGTCTTCTCTGGTCTCTACTCCTCCCGTTACGGGGTCTGAGACGCCGAAGCTTCCCAACATTAGCTCTGACAAATTGAAAACTCTAGTCATTGGCGACTCCATTACCCGCAGTATTAGACTTAAAACGAATCATCCAGCGATCATACACTGTTTACCAGGGGGCAGGGCTACCGACGTTAAGGCTAATCTGAAGATGGTGCTGGCTAAAGCTAAAACTGGCGAGTGTAGAGAGTATAGAGATTGTATAGAGATTGTTATCCACGTCGGCACCAACGATGTTAGGATGAAACCGTCAGAGATCATCAAGCGCAACATAGCTTCTGCGTGTAAATCAGCTAGAAAGACCTTGACCCAGAAAATATAAAAAACTATCGGCCTATATCGAATCTTCCATTCCACTCAAAAAATTTAGAAAAGGCTGTTGCACAGCAACTTACTGCCTTCCTGAAGACAAACAATGTATACAAAATGCTTCAGTCTGGTTTTAGACCCCACCATAGCACTGAGACGGCACTTGTGAAGGTGGTAAATTACATTTTAATGGCATCGGACCGAGGCTCTGCATCTGTCCTCCAAGACCAAGACCTTAGTGCTGCTTTTGATACCATCGATCACCACATTCTTTTGGCGAGATTGGAAACCCAAATTGGTCTACACGGACAATTTCTGGCCTGGTTTAGATCTTATCTGTTGGAAAGATATGTTTGTCTCTGTGAATGGTTTGTCCTCTGACAAATAAACTGTACATTTCGGTGTTCCTCAA
The DNA here is from genome assembly GCF_023373465.1 of Oncorhynchus keta. Taxonomy (NCBI): domain Eukaryota; kingdom Metazoa; phylum Chordata; class Actinopteri; order Salmoniformes; family Salmonidae; genus Oncorhynchus; species Oncorhynchus keta. The sequence continues at coordinate 24,358,566 of NC_068448.1, forward strand.
GGTTCCGTTTTAGGACCACTAAATATACCACTATAAACCTATACCACTATAAACCTAGGAAGAAACCTAGGCTATGTGGGGTGGCCAGTCCTCTTCAGGCTGTGCCGGGTGGAGATTATAACAGAACATGGCCAAGATGTTAAAATGTTCATAAATGACCAGCATGGTCGAATAATAACGACGCACCCCTTCCAGGGACGGCACAGCCAGAAGAGAACTGGCCACCACACATAGCCTGGTTCCTCTCTAGGTTTCTTCCTAGGTTTTGGCCTTTCTAGGGAGTTTTTCCTAGCCACCGTGCTTCTACACCTGCATTGCTTGCTGTTTGGGGTTTTAGGCTGGGTTTCTGTACAGCACTTTGAGATATCAGCTGATGTACGAAGGGCTATATAAATACATTTGATTTGATTTGAAGACGGAGGGGGTTACCCCTTTTGGACAATCAGAGCCTTAAAAGCGTGCCGCAAAAAGGCCCAATACCCTTCCTGAGAAGGCTGGTTCCGACAGAGATCCACATTGAGCGAAGGCATTTAAACATAAATACATTCATGATTTCTTACTCCAAATGGCCGGTGGTTCGTGTGCAAAGTATATGATTACTGTGAGAGTAGTTCGTAAAATGTATTAACGATAAGTGTCTCTTTCTCTCTCTCGCTCCCTTTTCATCTTCTTTGTAACAAGCCGCCAGGGACCTTTTCTTAATGTATTAAGTGTGGATGTTTATCCTGTGTTATTATTTAGTGAGCTAGTAAATAAATAATTAAAACAATTTGTGTAGTTCTGAATTATAAATGATAAATTATAATGCTGGGGTTTTTGCAGATGCAGGAGGTTACAACTGAGGATATGATACAAGATGATTGATACATTGATTGTTTTATGGATGTGATCGGTAAAGAAGTTTAATTCGGGAGATGGTAACTTTTAAACAACCGCTCTCGTGGTGCCCCAAATTCATAATGACTTAATTTTTACATAATGAATTTAATCGGGTAACAATTAAACATAGTTAGTTGATTTTATAAGTATCAGTCATCAGATTAATGAAAGTAAAGTCACAACATGTGTGACAAATACATTTAATTTGATTGACATGCATTATTGGGTATTTAATACATTTTAGAATACGGCTGTAACGTAACAATGTTGAAAAGGTCAAGGGTCTGAATACATTCTGAATGCACTGTATATAGACATATTTACGAATATAAATATTAGTTGAGCAGTTTAATAGATGTTGGCACAAAACTAGAAGCTGTTCTCTTAGATGTATATTTCATTAGTATTTTTTTTATTGAACCTTTATTTAATTAGGCAAGTCAGTTAAGAACAAATTCTTATTTGCAATGACGGCCTACCCCGGCCAAACGCGGACGATGCTGAGCCAATTGTGCGTCGCCCTGTGGGACTCCCAATCACGGCCGGTTGTGATACAGCCTGGAATCAAACCAGGGTCTGTAGTGATGCCTCTAGCACTGAGATGCAATGCTGCACCACTCGGGAGCCCCTGCGCCACTCGAGAGCGCTATACCTGCACTCTAGCTCTATATTCACATGTGCAGCTGGATAATTCAATGGTCTTTTTATTACTATTTTTATTACCTGAGACAGTGTAATAAAGTAGTCTGTTTATTCATTAAATCTGTAGCTGGGAAATCAGATTTTTTTGTTTTCATCATATACTGTGTATTAACAACACTACTGTATAAAAGGACTTACTGTGATGTAGGTGCTGGGGCATGAGTCTTCTACCATACTGTAATTAATGAGTGGAGTAAAAGGGAGGCTGACAGCCATGTGGGACTTCCCATGTCTGTGGCCATTCGCATATAATTTCACACTCTTTTGTTTTGCTTGTTTCTCTGTTAGACGTTGCCCTCAAAGTCCCCTCTCTGAGCACTGGATAATGACAGAATGGAGCCTGATTACCACAGTAAGGTCCCTCCCCCTGCCTCCTCACTCCCTGCTTCCCCTGCCCTCTCCCTGCCTACCTGACTCTCCCTGCCTCTTACTCCCTCCCACTGCCTCTCCCTGCCTTTCCCTCACTCTCTCTGCCTCCCACTGCCGGTCCCTGCCTCCCACTGCCCCTCCCTCCCTCTCCCTCCCTCTCCTGACACGCTTTCCCTTCTTCCTGACATTCCTTCCCTCTTCCTGCCACTCCTTCCCTCTTCCTGACATTCCTTCCCTCTTCCTGCCACTCCTTCCCTCTTCCTGCCACTCCTTCCCTCTTCCTGCCACTCCTTCCCTCTTCCTGCCTCTCCCTCCCTCCCCTGCCTGTCCCTGCCTCTCCCTCTCCCTCCCTGCCCGTTCCTCTCCCTACCTATCCCTGCCTCTCCCTCTCTGTGTGTGCCTGCTTGGTCCTGAGCCATTCCAAAAACTCCTCACTGTGTCAAATGATGGGTCTGGGGATCCTGTGATTTTCTGTTGGGAGCCGAGAGTAGAGAACCACAGCCAGCTGCCCCATATTAGTGTGGCTATCGATAAATAGAGAAGGCCATGGAGAGTAACTCTCTCTCTTTCCTTCTCTCTCTCCTCCCCTCCATTGCACATTACCCCAAGCCCTTTGAAATATGGTTGTAGCTCATTTTGGTGGCACTTGACATCACACATGCCAAGACGTCAAAACAATACACATAGGTGTGCTTGCAAGTCAGGTCTCAGATCTCAGCTGTGAAAATTAATGGGTGAGAAAGATAAGATATTGAAAGGAGATTCAAAATAAACTCAGCAAAAAAAGAAACGCCCCTTAGGCATGCTGCAGGGAGGCATGAGGACTGCAGATGTGGCCAGGGCAATAAATTGCGATGTTCGTACTGAGACACCTAAGATGGCGCTACAGGGAGACAGGATGGACAGCTGATCGTCCTCACAGTGAAATACCACGTGTAACAACACCTGCACAGGATTGCCACATCCGAACATCACACCTGCGGGACAGGAACAGGATGGCAACAGCTGCCCAAGTTACACCAGGAGCACAAAATTCCTCCACCAGTGCTCAGACTGTCCGTAATAGGCTGAGAGAGGCTGGACTGAGGGCTTGTAGGCCTGTTGTAAGGCAGGTCCTCACCAGACATCACCGGCAACAACGTCGCCGATGGGCACAAACCCACTGTCGCTGGACCAGACAGGACTGGCAAAAAGTGCTGTTCACTGACGAGTCCCGGTTTTGTCTCACCAGGGGTGAAGGTCAGATTCACGATTATCGTCGAAGGAATTAGCGTTACACCAAGGCCTGTACTCTGGAGCGGGATTGATTTCGAGGTGGAGGGTCTGTCATGGTCTGGGGCGGTGTGTCACAGCATCATCGAACTGAGCTTGTCATTGTAGGCAATCTCAACGCTGTGCGTTACAAGGGAAGACATCCTCCTCCCTCATGTGGTACCCTTCCTGCAGGCTCATTCTGACATGACCCTCCAGCATGACAATGCCACCAGCCATACTGTTCATTCTGTGTGTGATTTCTTGCAAGACAGGAATGTCAGAGTTCTGCCATGGCCAGCGAAGAGCCCGGATCTCAAACCCATTGAGCACGTGTGGGACCTGTTGGATCTGAGGATGAGAGCTATGGCCATTCCCCCCAGAAATATCAGGGAACTTGCAGGTGCCTTGTTGGAAGAGTGGGGTAACATCTCACAGCAAGAACTGTCAAATCTGCTGCAGTCCATGAGGAGGAGATGCACTTCAGTACTTAATGGAGCTGGTGGCCAAAACAGATACTGACTGTTACTTTTGATTTTGACCCCCCCTTTGTTCAGGGACACATTCCCTTTCTGTTAGTCACATGTCTGTGGAACTTGTTCCGTTTATGTCTCAGTTGTTGAATCTTGTTACGTTCATATTTTCTGAAAATAAACGCAGTTGACAGTGAGAGGACGTTTCTTTACAAGTTTCTTTACGAGTTTACAAGGTCGTTTCATGTGGTAAAGGTGTCACTGTGTCTATATGTAGCTGATGTGAAATGGCTAGCTAGTTAGCGCTAGTGTCGTTTCAATAGGTGACGTCACTTGCTCTGAGACCTTCAAGTTGTGGTTCCCCTTGCTCTGCAAGGGCCACGCACTGAAGAGCAGATCAAAAGCAAATATTCTCAGCTTGCAAACTTAAGTTAACTGTGGTGAGACATGAGAATGCCTTGCAGCCTCCACTGTATACATTTCTCACGACACTAAAACTACTCCAATTGTATTCATATACGAGTCACTTTTTAAAATCATTTTGATTAAATACTCTGAGTAGCCTGAAAAGATATGAGTTTGAATTAAAGGTTTATTCAGTGCCAGATTAAAATGGTAACCTTTAGAAGTCATTCATTAAAAAAGCTGATGTAAAATAGACTGGAATTAGCACACTTTACTTCTTCAAGAGGCTCCCATGGGTATTTGATAAATCAAAAAAGTATTTTAAGGTGTCAACTCTCTATATCATTTTGTATTTTGAAAAGATTTAGTGGCATTCTAGGCCTGTGGACTGGGCTTCTTGCCTGCAGCTATTGTAAGAAAGAATAGTCCATGTCCATTATCTCAGAGGTTATTGCTCTGCTGTAGTTTTGTCACTGTCAAAGCCTGCACTTATCAAATGTGTAAAGAAAACTGGCATCATATGGTTAAATTCTGAAGCAATAGTCTATAGGGTCTGAAGAGTGGTAAAATAGTCCAGTGTAAAATCACAGTCAACTGAAATACATTCTCAAGAACCAATGATCTTGACCCAATTATTGACTGACTAATTGATAGTTACAGTATTTTGAGTATAAAAAGTACTACATATTATTCTAAGCACTTGAATTGTTTACATTATGTAAAGATGGCATACATTGTACTGAAATCATAAAGGTTAGATGTCAAAATAATATCCATAAATACATTTCATGATGGTGGTTTTGTGTCTTGGCATATATTCTACATATCGGTACTGCATGTGGTATAAATATATAAATATAGGCTTTTCCAGGTGTTATTCTTCCGTGAGTCTGAACATTCAATAAGGAATTTCAGAAAAGCAGTTGACAATGCTTGAAGTAAGGTCTGTAATGTATGCACAGTGGTTTACCCTAAATGTCTCAAGCGAGCTGCATGCAAACCACAAATCCATAATCATATCTGGGGGTCAATCAGGAAAAAACGGAATAGATCACTAGTTAAAGTATATCTCTGCGAGACATCATCTCCTCTATGCCACAGTTACTGCTTCAGAATCCTGAAACAAAGCTAACAGCGAAAGATATACAAATTACCACAATCTTCTACATTTCGCTGTAAATGCAAAAGTAGGTTTTGAAAACACCGGAATTCAGTGGTGACACACTATAATTTACAACCCCTCAAAATGGAGGCCCAGCCTTTCCTGGTTATTAGTCATCCAATTGAGCAGAGCTAAGGCCAATGCTGTGGCTGATTGTCCTGTCAGCCTCTCCCTGTCATCTCTATGTGACACAAAACTCAAAAAGGGTGATGCATTGTGTTCCATGCTGTATTTTACCCTCCCCTTGCTGTTTGTTGTGGCACGTAATTTGTTAGTTGCCTGGCAGGGAGGATGGCATTTGGCGTTTATGCTTCCCCACTCTGTAATTAAACATTCATGCACAGGCAGTTGCAACAATTAACTGGCTTTACAAAACAGCAAGTTTATATGTGCTAGGCTTTGCTTAAGACCATTCAATGAGGAAAAGTATCCATTGTTTGAAGAATTCAGAAGTAGACAAACAATATTGCATTTTGTGAGCTGAAGCAACAGTCTCAGCAACATTCTCAGCCATGCTAAAATCACAGAAATCGAACAGTTCTATGCTTTTAATGAACCCTAAGCCGATGGGTTCTAGTGTAATGGATATGGGTATTTAGAACATTTTTTATATATATATATTTTTTTATCTCTAACCGTGTTTTCTTTGAACCAATGGACTTCACAATGTAAGTTATGTTATCACAGAAATATGATACAGTTTAGCCAGCGCAGCAGAAACATTTCTGAAACAACACAGACAATACAGTGGTAGGCCTAACATCAACAAGAATCAACAATATCTGGAGTGGCCAGGTGTCTCCTTTCCTCGAGTCAGCATGGGTGCTTCTAGTTCCCAGAATACACTGGGATCATGTCAACATTTCCTGTTCTCTTCCTTAAAACCTTTTAAATTCTACTTTCTAATGTACAGTAAGACTTCACAGCAATACATCCTACCGGTAATGTGTTTTTGGCATTGATTCTTAGGTTTAAATGCAATACCTGTAGTTTTATTACTGAGAAGTCTTCCAGTAATGCATGTAAAGGGTTTTCTAAGTCCTTTTCCATAGGGGAGTGCTACTGCTAGGTTGGAGACTGAGTGACCTGGACATGAAGGTGAGAGCAGTGGAATGGCTAGATGTCAAAATGGAGCTTAATGTCTGAACTGTGGTTCAGGTTGTGAATTTGTGCATCTTGTGCTGAGTTTAGAAAATTGGGCCAATTTGTTTCATATTGTGTTAGAACAAACACCCAAATGAGGTGTGACCTGGATACATTTAATCACCAAGTTGAGAAATATGCAAACAATGTTCTAATTATAATTTGCATGTTGTCTCCATTTTGGGAAGAACTTGTGGTTGGTTGTCTAAAGGAGAAAACATGGTAACAGAACTAAGCTTATTCCTTAAGAGAAGGCTTCCCTTTTTCTTGTATTTTGCAGAGAGACAATATTCCCTTTAAGTAAAGTCATTGTGTTATACCCTGATATGTTTCACCTGTCTTCGTGATTGTCTCCACCTCCCTCCAGGTGTCGCCCATCTTCCCCATTATCCCCTGTGTATTTATACATGTGTTCTCTGTTTGTCTGTTGCCAGTTCGTTTTGTTTTGTCAAGCCTACAAGTGTTTTTCCCCTCTGCTCCTTGTCTCTCGATTGTTCCTGTTTCCTAGTTTTTCCAGTGTTGACCATTCTGCATGCCCTGTACCTTTGCCCCACCTTTCTGGATTACTGACATTTGCCTGCCCTGACCCTGAGACTGCCTGCCGTCCTGTATCTTTGCCCCACCTATTTGGATTACTGCCTGCCCTTGACCTGTCTTTTGCCTACCCCTGTTCGATTAATAAACTGTTGTTACTTCGACGTTGTCTGCATCTGGATCTTACCTGAAACGTGATACATTGAGACAAATGAGCGGTGTTGCATTCAGGAAATGTGTGTACATTCAGAGAAATAAAATGCAACAGCTCTCGGGTCGAGCTTAACAGATAGAAACCCTGAAGCACAGAACAGGAGTGAGGAGCTGCTAGAGCAGCCTACGTGCAGTGTGGCTATGCCTGGTGATGAGCCATTTAGGTCAGGAAGTGAAGTAATCATCTCAGTTACAAAGCTGAACAGGTAGCTGAAGAGGTAGACGTTGTTCTACAGAGGTGGTGATTGGTTGGTATGCCAGACACTCTGCCTGATAGAGTCACCTTTTGTGCATAACATAAGAAGCAGCACACCTCTATGGAAGGTTAGTAAGAGCCCTGTGATAAGGCAGCTCTCCATTTTACTGTTCAGCTATTCTATTCTATTCTGACCCTACAGCTCTCCCTTCCATTCTCAATTTGGATTGTGCCTTCCTCTACCTCCATTCAAATAGGGCACCTATTACCATATAATTAGCTCTAAGGGAGGGTCTGGGCAGTCCATGGATGTCAGAATGCACATGTTGCATTATGTCTGATTGCCTCCACTCTGCATCACTCTGACCTTCTGCTCAGTTGATGTATAATTAGCCGCACCTTATTAGAACAGATGAAAGTGACATCAGACAGAGACCGTACTCTAAAATAGCCTAGCAGGCCAATGAGTCACTCACACAATTGGTTATAAGGCGATCTGAGTTTGTCTTTCCTTGAAATTTCAACATCTGTGTGGACTGGAGATGAGGTGTTCACTTTGAGGTTTATAAAATGACTAAGCAACTTTGGGCGACTTTTCTGTCAGCTAAACAGTGTTGAGTTCCACAAATAAAGCGTTAATTATCTTATAACTTTTATAACTTTTGTTTTATGTCTTCAATCGATCTACAAGCTATCAATAACCAAGCTTTATACAGTCCAGCTGATTTTAATCAAATGTCCACTGTCTTGTTTGATATTTCACCACAACTAGTGTATTTTTCCTAAAGCTTGTTCCATTACAACACAATGTTTTTCTCTTCTTTTGACTGCAGTGTACAACAGTGCAGTGAACTACCACCACTTCAAATGTTTCTCTGGCAAAAGAGATTCCATACAAATGCAGATTAGTTTCTCTAGACTGAGTAACAGTAAGCTAGTAATATCGGTTTGCTCCCCTGCAACAGCAGCTTGATTTTGCTTTCATGTTCTCTTTACGGATTTGTTGGGAGAGGCATTTTTCATGCTGCTCTCTGGAAGACTCTGGAACCTTTCATTTGGCTGTAGAAACAATGTTTCTTGAATTACGGTTAGTTATCGAAATAATTACAATAGAAAGACACATCATTCAAGCTAAATGTGGGGGAAGGAACAAAGCAAGGGTTTAAGAGTGTTTCAATTGATAAAGCCTATTTACAAATAAATGGTAAGGCATTTTCTTACAGAGAGAGAAATACTGAAGGAAATGCTGATGCCTTTGCCAATGTGTATATTTGTATAGTGTTTGTATTATTTCTGTGTATCTGCTATCTTGCATATATTCACAGGTGTTTGTAGTTTGTGCATTACTAAAACAAACCTGTAAAGTTGACTTTGCGAATGAACTTGAGCAACATGGTTCCATTGATGGTTTCCATTCTGGAGCAGAGGCCCACTTTGCCTGGACAGAGCTCCTTGTGCATGTTGTGCAGGGCATGAGCCATGGCGTAGACTGCGTCGACCACAAATTGGACCTTTCCCTCCTGCTCATAGGACGAGTCCTTCCTGATCCGCTCGTGGTCTAAAGGTACACAAAGATAGGAGTTACTGTTCAATTCAGTCATTATACGTAGCATAACACAAACACTCTTGTAATAACATTTATTCTAAAGAGAATAAAAGCACTACTGTATTACAGTGGATCTTAACAGTTTTCGTAAGCAAATCAATTATTGTAAATCCAACTCTACCCTACTATTCAGCAAATAAAATCAGCTAAAAAAAGAAACGTCCTCGCACTGTTAACTGCGTTTATATTCAGCAAACTTAACACGTGTAAATATTTGCATGAACATAAGATTCAACAAGAGAAATAAACTGAACAAGTTCCACAGACATGTGACTAACAGAAATGGAATAATGTGTCCCTGAACAAAAGGGGGGTCAAAATCAAAAATAACAGTCCGTATTTGGTGTGGCCACCAGCTGCATTAAGTACTGCAGTGCATCTCCGACGGTGGGTTTGTGCCCATAGGCAACATTGTTGCCGGTGATGCCGGTGATGTCTGGTGCCTTACAACAGGCCTGCAAGCCCTCAGTCCAGCCTCTCTCAGCCTATTGCGGACAGTCTGAGCACTGATGGAGCGATTGTGCGTTCCCATATCTGGCCAGCATGCCTAAGGCACGTTCACACAGATGAGCATGGACCCTGGGCATCTTTCTTTTGTTTTTTTTTCAGAGTCAGTAGAAAGGCCTCTTTAGTGTCCTAAGTTTTCATAACTGTGACCTTAATTGCCTACCGTCTGTAAGCTGTTAGTGTCTTAACGACCGTCCCACAGGTGAATGTTCATTAATTGTTTATGTTTCATTGAACAAGCACGGGAAACAGTGTTTAAACCCGTTACAATGAAGATCTGTGAAGTTATTTGGATTTTTAGGAATTATCTTTGAAAGACAGGGTCCTGAAAAAGGGACGTTTCCTTTTTTGCTGAGTTTAGTTGGCTTTGTTATTAGTTGCCCTTTGTTTTTACAGCTTCTCAACTTTGACTGTACACTCTGACTCAATGAATTTGACATGGTATGCCCAATAAGACTGCAGTTTCTTGATGTACTTTATAGCAGAACAACCAACCTCAGAGAGCGAAATGGCTGAACAACACTGATTGCAAGAACAGGGAAATCAAGCAAATTATAGCCTTTTAGAGTGTTCTGATTGCTTTATTGTCAATCTACCCTTCATACCCATACTTAATTTATTTGGAGCTTGGCAGAAATTAAAGTTGCCAATTACATGCTATTTGTTCCAGACATTAATTAGCGTAACCCTTTTCTACAAATGCAAATTATAAAAATAAAAACAATGCTTTTATATATTGTATTATGGTCCAGTTATTTCTGATTGATGAGGAATGTCTCTTAGCATACATTTACATCTCAACACATATCACTGCATTCCAAAACTTTACTGCACTTCGGACTATGTCTGGTATAGACCAACAACTCAAATTAGAGTTCTCGTGATACAAGAAATCTACATATCTAACCAATATATTTATTTTGGAAATGTTCGTTTGATGTAGAAAGAACACAACTGACCGACAGGTCTTGTTAATCTGCCATGTTCTACTATTCATCAGAGATGTGTTAATCAAGGCTAGAGTGTGTGATGGAGGAGGACTGGAAGACAGAGCAAGGCCTAATCATTCTTCAGTATCAATGTAATTAGTTATGACAGGTGTATATTAATCATAGCAGAGGTTGTTTCAATGCTTTGTAAATGTGTTAATCACCATGCAAGGTTTCAATTAACATCCTGGTCCCGCAATTAGCCGCTGCCCTGTCAGCGCCTGCATGGAGAGAGTGACAGCGGTGCAGTCCACTGGCCTTTAATTAGCTCGTCTCAGTTGTTATTATTACAGCACCAATGAGAAGGAAAAGCCACCACCACCACCAGCCAAGGTCCCCACCTTTGGCATTGGGCCTGACTGCTCTATACAACAACTAAGTGAGTTGTGATTCCATACACAGCATGACTATAGTTTCTATTATCAGTATGCCAGACCAGAGGTTTCAGCCATTGAGAAGAGTCTGATGAGAATGAAACACAGATTAGGGTTGCTCTGCCGTCTGAATTATGAATACATTTAACAACGGCTGTGGCATTCTAACTAAATCAACTACATTTTTGAATTCAGTCAAATGAAATAAAAACTGATCTATAAGATATGCTGAACAAAGTTTTACATGACTGAAATCAATCTCAGAGGGATGCAATGAGTTCAGTCTTACAGCTAATATGAACACTGTCACAGCACACATTTTAATAAGTCTTTGAAGATCATTAAAACTTGCATCCTCGTCCTGTGAAATCAATAGCTGAGAACCAAAGTTTGGAGGAGCTAGCTTGGGAACCAAGATAGGGGCAACGTGAAAGCACTGACAGCTGATCCTTATAGTAACAGATACCATCTGCCACTCTTTTATCCTGTGTGACAATTCCGCACCATGCTATTAAAGTAAAATCAACAGGGTCTACGTCCTCTGAGGAAGTTCAAACACTCCTAGGCAATGAAAAGATTTTCTCAGATTGCTTACTGATGTTCTCAATGCTTGATGATTAGTGCTCGTGGAATTAAATAAGTAGACTGGATCATTTCTATGAGTCATGATGGAAATAGGAGATGGGGGAGAACCTATACAGTACGATTTTTCAAAATAATTCTACTTAACTTTAACTATGCCTATACCTCGAAAGTATGTAAAAGTACATATATTGTACATTCATACTATATAATTGTCCGACTTAATAAAACTGGTACATAAATGTTGTATGTTTTGTGTAACCAAATCCCATTTTGCCAGTGATAAAGGGGGGAGGAAACATTCCACATAATCAGCCTAGTTCTTTAATGTCTATTTGGAAAGTAGTCTTCGCGCCTCTGTGTTGGTAGCCAGACATCAATTGTCACTGATGAATGTGACACTGTCACATATTACTCTTGCATTCGCTAAGTAAGGATTCTACTGCCCAGTGTTAATGGCTGTGATACAAATCAACAGGCAGTTCCATCTAGGGGATGGCCTCTGAGGTCAATTCTTTCCACTCTCCCTTCAGACCCATTCTCCAAATTCAGGTCGGCTCTCTCTCTCATCACACTTTATCTCTTATTGCCGAGTCCACTTGTGCCCTGAATGTAAACAAGACATAGAATGTATAAGATAAGAAAAGGGAAAACAGGATAGAGTAATTGATAAGTAGCTCAGCTTTTTGTGTTCTGCATGCCTCATGAAAGTTATACATGGACATTTCTTATCTAAACAGAGACACTTAATGTTAACAAATGCTGGCTTTGAACAGATAAATCATTTTTTTGTTTTCTCTTGCTGCTGCTATCTGCAGTCTGAATCAGTATTTTCCCAGGCTGGGAGAAGCAATTTAACATCCCTGACAAGCCTTTGAAAGTTTAAGAAGATTTATCCAGTTATGGTCCTGTAAATGTGTGCCATAGGCAAACCAATCAAAAAGGGCTGCTCTCACTCACTTACACACTTACACACTTACAGACACACACCTCAGCTTTCAGCAATATTTTGGCATTAATGGCACAAATAGCTTATGGAATGCCAGGATGAGGAGGCTCTGATAACTGAACAGGGATCTGCTGCTCATTTATGATTTTATCAGGATCTCCATTAGCCAAAGCCAATGATGAGGGCTTGTCTTCCTGGGATCCAACAGATAACTAAAAAGACATACCAGACAAAAACAATTGACATACATTTAAAATAATAACATGAACATTAGACATATACTGCATATATACACACACAAGTATGTGGACACCCCTTCAAATGAGTGGTTTTGGCTATTTCAGCCACACCCATTGCTGTCAGGTGTATAAAATCGAGCACAGATCCATGCAATCTCCATAGACAAGCATGGGCAGTGGTGTGGCCTTACTGAAGGGCTCAGTGACTTTCAACGTGGCACCATCATAGGATGTCACCTTTCCAACAAGTCAGTTTGTACAATTCCTGCCCTGCTATGTCTGCCCTGGTCCCCCAAAAACCTAACGCCTCTCCTCGGTTGCAACACTCATTACCAAGTTTCTAACTGCCTCTGGAAGCAACCTCAGCTCAAGAACTGTTTGTCGGGAGCTTCATGAAATGAGTTTCCATGGCCGAGCAGCCCGACACAAGCCTAAGATCATTTACATTTACATTTAAGTCATTTAGCAGACGCTCTTATCCAGAGCGACTTACAAATTGGTGCATACACCTTATGACAACCAGTGGAACAGCCACTTGCATCTAAATCTTGTTGGGGGGGAGAAGGGGGGTGAGAAGGATTACTTACCCTTACTTACCCTATCCTAGGTATTCCTTGAAGAGGTGGGGTTTCAGGTGTCTCCGGAAGGTGGTGATTGACTCCGCTGTCCTGGCGTCGTGAGGAGTTTGTTCCACCATTGGGGGCCAGAGCAGCGAACAGTTTTGACTGGGCTGAGCGGGAACTGTACTTCCTCAGTGGTAGGGAGGCGAGCAGGCCAGAGGTGGATGAACGCAGTGCCCTTGTTTGGGTGTAGGGCCTGATCAGAGCCTGGAGGTACTGAGGTGCCGTTCCCCTCACAGCTCCGTGGCGAGCACCATGGTCTTGTAGCGGATGCGAGCTTCAACTGGAAGCCAGTGGAGAGAGCGGAGGAGCGGGGTGACGTGAGAGAACTTGGGAAGGTTGAACACCAGACGGGCTGCGGCGTTCTGGATGAGTTGTAGGGGTTTAATGGCACAGGCAGGGAGCCCAGCCAACAGCGAGTTGCAGTAATCAAGACGGGAGATGACAAGTGCCTGGATTAGGACCTGCGCCGCTTCCTGTGTGAGGCAGGGTCGTACTCTGCGGATGTTGTAGAGCATGAACCTACAGGAACGGGACACCGCCTTGATGTTAGTTGAGAACGTCAGGGTGTTGTCCAGGATCACGCCAAGGTTCTTAGCGCTCTGGGAGGAGGACACAATGGAGTTGTCAACCGTGATGGCGAGATCATGGAACGGGCAGTCCTTCCCCGGGAGGAAGAGGAGCTCCGTCTTGCTGAGGTTCAGCTTGAGGTGGTGATCCGTCATCCACACTGATATGTCTGCCAGACATGCAGAGATGCGATTCGCCACCTGGTCATCAGAAGGGGGAAAGGAGAAGATTAATTGTGTGTCGTCTGCATAGCAATGATAGGAGAGACCATGTGAGGTTATGACAGAGCCAAGTGACTTGGTGTATAGCGAGAATAAGAGAGGGCCTAGAACAGAGCCCTGGGGGACACCAGTGGTGAGAGCGCGTGGTGAGGAGACAGATTCTCGCCACGCCACCTGGTAGGAGCGACCTGTCAGGTAGGACGCAATCCAAGCGTGGGCCGCGCCGGAGATGCCCAACTCGGAGAGGGTGGAGAGGAGGATCTGATGGTTCACAGTATCGAAGGCAGCCGATAGGTCTAGAAGGATGAGAGCAGAGGAGAGAGAGTTAGCTTTAGCAGTGCGGAGCGCCTCCGTGATACAGAGAAGAGCAGTCTCAGTTGAATGACTAGTCTTGAAACCTGACTGATTTGGATCAAGAAGGTCATTCTGAGAGAGATAGCGGTAGAGCTGGCCAAGGACGGCACGCTCAAGAGTTTTGGAGAGAAAAGAGAGAAGGGATACTGGTCTGTAGTTGTTGACATCGGAGGGATCGAGTGTAGGTTTTTTCAGAAGGGGTGCAACTCTCGCTCTCTTGAAGACGGGAGGGACGTAGCCAGCGGTCAGGGATGAGTTGATGAGCGAGGTAAGGTAAGGGAGAAGGTCTCCGGAAATGGTCTGGAGAAGAGAGGAGGGGATAGGGTCAAGCGGGCAGGTTGTTGGGCGGCCGGCCGTCACAAGACGCGAGATTTCATCTGGAGAGAGAGGGGAGAAAGAGGTCAGAGCATAGGGTAGGGCAGTGTGAGCAGAACCAGCGGTGTCGTTTGACTTAGCAAACGAGGATCGGATGTCATCGACCTTCTTTTCAAAATGGTTGACGAAGTCATCTGCAGAGAGGGAGGAGGGAGGGGGGGGATTCAGGAGGGAGGAGAAGGTGGCAAAGAGCTTCCTAGGGTTAGAGGCAGATGCTTGGAATTTAGAATGGTAGAAAGTGGCTTTAGCAGCAGAGACAGAGGAGGAAAATGTAGAGAGGAGGGAGTGAAAGGATGCCAGGTCCGCAGGGAGGCGAGTTTTCCTCCATTTCCGCTCGGCTGCCCGGAGCCCTGTTCTGTGAGCTCGCAATGACGATTTTTCAAAAGTCGTCGAGCCACGGAGCGGGAGGGAGGACCGAGCCGGCCTGGAGGATAGGGGACATAGGGAGTCAAAGGATGCAGTAAGGGAGGAGAGGAGGGTTGAGGAGGCAGAATCAGGAGATAGGTTGGAGAAAGTTTGAGCAGAGGGAAGAGAAGATAGGATGGAAGAGGAGAGAGTAGCGGGGGAGAGAGAGCGAAGATTGGGACGGCGCGATACCATCCAGTAGGGGCAGTGTGGGAAGTGTTGGATGAGAGCGAGAGGGAAAAGGATACAAGGTAGTGGTCGGAGACTTGGAGGGGAGTTGCAATGAGGTTAGTGGAAGAACAGCATCTAGTAAAGATGAGGTCAAGCGTATTGCCTGCCTTGTGAGTAGGGGGGAGGGTGAGAGGGTGAGGTCAAAAGAGGAGAGGAGTGGAAAGAAGGAGGCAGAGAGGAATGAGTCAAAGGTAGACGTGGGGAGGTTAAAGTCGCCCCAGAACTGTGAGAGGTGAGCCGTCCTCAGGAAAGGAGCTTATCAAGGCATCAAGCTCATTGATGAACTCTCCGAGGGAACCTGGAGGGCGATAAATGATAAGGATGTTAAGCTTGAAAGGGCTGGTAACTGTGACAGCATGGAATTCAAAGGAGGCAATAGACAGATGGGTAAGGGAGAAAGAGAGAAAGACCACTTGGGAGAGATGAGGATCCCGGTGCCACCACCCCGCTGACCAGAAGCTCTCGGGGTGTGCGAGAACACGTGGGCGGACGAGGAGAGAGCAGTAGGAGTAGCAGTGTTATCTGTGGTGATCCATGTTTCCGTCAGTGCCAAGAAGTCAAGGGACTGGAGGGAGGCATAGGCTGAGATGAACTCTGCCTTGTTGGCCGCAGATTGGCAGTTCCAGAGGCTACCAGAGACCTGGAACTCCACGTGGGTCGTACGCGCTGGGACCACCAGGTTAGGGTGGTCGCGGCCACGCGGTGTGGAGCGTTTGTATGGTCTGTGCAGAGAGGAGAGAACAGGGATAGACAGACACATAGTTGACAGGCTACAGAAAAGGCTACGCTAATGCAAGGAAATTGGAATGACAAGCGGACTACACGTCTCGAATGTTCAGAAAGTTAAGCTTACGTAGCAAGAATCTTATTGACTAAAATGATTAAAATGATACAGTACTGCTAAAGTAGGCTAGCTGGCAGTAGCTGCGTTGTTGACACTACACTAATCAAGTCGTTCCGTTGAGTGTAATAATTCTACAGTGCTGCTATTCGGGGCTAGCTGGCTAGCTAGCAGTGTTGTTTACGTTACGTTGAGTTAAAGAACGACAATAGCTGGCTAGCTAACCTAGGGAATCGGTCTAGACTACACAATTATCTTTGAAACAAAGCGGCTATGCAGCTAGCCACGATCAAACAAATCAAACCGCTGCACTGCAATGAAACGAAAATGTGAAACCACCTGACCGGGTTGTTGAATTCAAAACAGCAGACGTTGGCTAGCTGTTAGCAGTTAGCTGTTGGCTAGCTAGCAGAGTCTCCTACGTTAAGGACGACAAATAGCTGGCTAGCGAACCTCAGTGAATTAAGATAATCACTCCAAGGCTACACACACTAAACTACACAATTATCTTGGAAACAAAGACAGCTATGTAGCTAGTTAACACTGAACTAATCAAGTCGTACAGTTGAGTGAATAGCACTACAGTGATGCTATAGATCACTATGCGCAATGCCAAACGTCAGTTGGAGTTGTGTAAAGCTCACCGCCATTGGACTCTGGAGCAGTGGAAACGTGTTCTCTGCAGTAACGAATCACGCTTCACCATCTGGCATTCCAATGGACTAATCTGGGTTTAGCAAATGCCAGGAGAATGCTACCTGCCCGAATGCATAATGTCAACTGTAAAGTTTGGTGGAAGAAGAATTTTATTTTATTTTACCTTTATTTTAACCAGGCAAGTCAGTTAAGAACAAATTCTTATTTTCAATGACGGCCGAGGAACAGTGGGTTAACTGCCTGTTCAGGGCCAAAACGACAGATTTGTACCTTGTCAGCTCGGGGGTTTGAACTCGCAACCTTCCGGTTACAAGTCCAATGCTCTGACCACTAGTGCTACAACATTAACACCATCAATGCTACAACATTAATGCTACAGAAAAGCGAGGTCCATCGAGAAATAACTTATTGAGATTGGTGTGGAAGAACTTGAGCGGCCTGCACAGAGGCCTGACCTCAACCCGATCGAACACCTTTGAGATGAATTGGAACGCCGACTGCGAGCCAGGCCTAATCGCCAACATTAGTGCCCGACCTCACTAATGATTTTGTGGCTGAATGGAAGCATGTCCCCGCAGCAATGTTCCAACATCTAGTTGAAACCCTTCACAGAAAAGTGGATTCAGTTAAAGCAGCAAAGAGGGGACCAACTCCATATTAATGCCCATGATTTTAGAATGAGATGTTGAACGAGCAGGTTTCCACATACTTTTTGTCATTTAGTATATATATATATATATAATTTACATATTTACATATTTACAGTTGAAGTCAGAAGTTTACATAGACTAAGGTCGGAGTCATTAAAACTCGTTTTTCAACCACTCCACAAATGTATTGTGAGCAAGTCGGTTAGGACATCTACTTTGTGCATGACACAAGTAATTTTTCCAACAATTGTTTACAAACAGATTATTTCACTTATAATTCACTGTATCACAATTCCAGTGGGTCAGAAGTTTTCATACACTAAGGTGACTGTGCCTTTAAACAGCTTGGAAAATTCCATTAAGTGATGTCATGGCCTTGGAAGCTTCTGATAGGCTAATTGACATTATTTGAGTCAATTGGAGGTGTACCTGTGGATGTATTTCAAGGCCTACCTTCAAACTCAGCACCTCTTTGCTTGACATCATGGGAAAATCAAAGGAAATCAGCCAAGACCTCAGAAAAAAACTTGTCAACCTCCACAAGTCTAGTTCATCCTTGAAAAGCCCTGACCTCAATCCTATAGAGAATGTGTGGGCAGAACTGAAAAAGTGTGAGCCAGCAAGGAGGCATACTAACCTGACTCAGTTACACCAGCTCTGTCAGGAGGAATGGGCCAAAGTTCACCCAACATATTGTGGGAAGCTTGTAGAAGGCTACCCAAAACGTTTGACCCAAGTTAAACAATTTAAAGGCAATGCTACCAAATACTAATTGAGTGTACAGTGCCTTGCGAAAGTATTCGCCCCCCTTGAACTTTGCGACCTTTTGCCACATTTCAGGCTTCAAACATAAAGATATAAAACTGTATTTTTTTGTGAAGAATCAACAACAAGTGGGACACAATCATGAAGTGGAACGACATTTATTGGATATTTAAAACTTTTTTAACAAATCAAAAACTGAAAAATTGGGCGTGCAAAGGTTAGGGTTATTTGGTGTATGTAAACTTCCGATTTCAACTGTGTATATATATATATATATATACACACACACACACACACACATTTATATATATATAACCTACCGTTCAAAAGTTTTGGGTCACTTAGAAATGTCCTTCTATTTGAAAGAAAGGCACATTTTTAAAAGGCTAATTGGTCATTAGAAAACCCTTTTGCAATTATGTTAGCACAGCTGTTCTGATTAAAGAATCAATAAAACTGGCCTTCTTTAGACTAGTTGAGTATCTGGAGCATCAACATTTGTGGGTTCGATTGCAGGCTCAAAATGGCCAGAAACAAAGATTTTCTTCTGAATCTCTTCAGTCTATTCTTGTTCTGAGAAATGAAGGTTATTCCATGTGAGAAATTGCCAAGAACGCTGTGTACTACTCCTTTCACAGATCAGTGTAAACTGGTTCTAACCAGAATAAAAAGAGGAGTGGGAAGCCCCGTTGCACAACTGAGCAAGAGGACAAGTACATTAGAGTGTCTAGTTTGAGAAACAGACACCTCACAAGTCCTCTACTGGCAGCTTCATTAAATAGTACCCACAAAACACCAGTCTCAACGTCAACAGCGAGGACGCGACTCCGGGATGCTGGCCTTCTGGGCAGAGTTGCAAAGAAAAAGTCATATCTCTGTCCGGTGTCTGTGTTTTTTTGCCCATTCGTATTTTTGGCCAGTCTGAGACATTGCTTTTTCTTTGCATATATATATATATAGTACCACTCAAAAGTGTGGACTCACCTACTCACTCCAGGTTTTTTCTTTATTTTTTACTATTTTCTACATTGCAGAATAATAGTGAAGACATCAAAACTATGAAAGAACACATATGGAATCATGTAGTAACCCAAAAAGTGTTAAACAAACCAAAGTATATTTTATATTTGAGATTCTTCAAAGTAGCCACCCTTTGCCTTGATGACAGCTTTGTAAACTCTTGGCATTCTCTCAATCAGCTTCAGCTGGAATGGTTTTCCAACCGTCTTGAAGGAGTTCCCACATCTGCTGAGCACAGGTTGGCTGCTTTTCCTTCACTCCGCGGTCCAACTCATCCCAAACCATCTCAATTGAATTGAGTTCGGGTGATTTTGGAGTGCAGGTCATATGCTGCAGCACTCCATCACTCTCGTTATTGGTCCAATTGCCCTTACACAGCCTGGATGTGTGTTTTGGGTCTTTGTCCTGTTGGAAAAAAAATGATAGTCCCACGAAGCTCAAACCAGAAGGGATGGCGTATCGCTGCAGAATGCTTGGGTCGCCATGCTAGTTAAGTGTGCCTTGAAGTCTAAATAAATCACTGACAGTGTCACCAGCAAAGCACCCCCACACCATCACACTTCCTCCTTCATGCTTCACGGTGGGAACCACACATGCAGAGATCATCCTCTCACCTACTCTGCGTCTCACAAAGACACGGCGGTTGGAACCAAAAATCTCAGATCATGACTCTTCAGACCAAAGGACAGGTTTCCACCGGTCTAATGTCCATTGCTCGTGTTTCTTGGCCCATGCACGTCTCTTCTTCTTATTGGTGTCTTTAAGTAGAGGTTTCTTTGCAGCAATTTTACCATGAAGGACTGATTCAAGCAGTTCCTCTGAACAGCTGATGTTGAAATATGTCTTACTTGAACTCTGTGAAGCAATTCTGTGATCTATTTATAATTCAAGTCACACTTAACCAGCATGGTACCACAACACACTGCAGCGATATGCCATCCCATGTCATTTGCGATTAGTGGGACTATCATTTGTTTTTCAAGAGGACAATAACCCAACACACCTCCAGAATGCCAAATGTCATTCAAACCCTTGAATGTGTAGGTGTGTCCAAGCTTTTAACTGGTGCTGTAGTTAATGGTAGATTCTGGAACAGGAACAGAAATCTTCAGAGGACATTCATTTGAATAGTTTCAAATCTTCCTGTTATTGTTAAAGGTACTAATGTCCATCTTTGTAGGTCCTGTTTAAGCTGGTTTTCCAGTGTTCCAAAGTTATCCTGATGTAGTTTCGTCAGATCTTGGGAGATTGTGATCCCTAAGTATTTCAGTTTATTTTGATCTCATTAAGTTGAAACTTAGTTTTGATGTCTTGGAATTTTGGTTGATCTACCGTCATTGCTTCTGATTTCCCTGTTTTTAGTCTGTACCCAGGTACGGCACCCTAATGCTTCATTTCATCCATAGTGCTAGGAACTGACTGAAATGTTCACAAAAGTTAAATGTTTGACATGTTTCAAAGATGAAAGGCGATGACACCCTTACAAAGGCTTTCTTTGCATCTTTTTTTCTTGAGAGCGTGTTCCAATGCATTAAATATTCGCCTAGTATTATCGGTCAGGAGTCTGCTGGACACAGAACCCGTTTGAACAAAGTTTATGATATCTGGGATTACATGATTTAATCTATTTGCAAAATTTGATGTAATACATTTTTGGTCACCGTTCAGCACCAATATTGGTCGATACGATGTAAATTCTGCTGGATTTTTACATTCTTTATGGATAAAGGTAGTAATAGATGAGATCCACGCTGGCGCATATTCTCTGTTGTTGAGGGCCCAGTTGAGGACTGTGCATAAGAAAAGTACTATGTCTAGTTTATAGAATTATAGAATTCAATCAATCAGGCACGTGTGTGTGTGTGTGTGTGTGTGTGTGTGTGTGTGTGTGTGTGTGTGTGTGTGTGTGTGTGTGTGTGTGTGTGTGTGTGTGTGTGTGTGTGTGTGTGTGTGTGAGAGATGTGGGGCTGAGGCTGCTGACCCGGAAGTTTGGCTGTATCACTCCTCACAGTTTTTAGTAGGGAGAGTGGACAATGAATCTGTCGTAGCGTATGTAAGCAATGTCCCCACGCTCTCTGGAAATTGCATTGCATTCCCCTACCTCTGTTGGCTTCTCATTTCAGCTTTTAATCTCAGCATTTTGTTCCCTCACCAAAGAGACAGCTTACAAACCACTCAAGAAATATAGAAGAACCATGCATTGCAGATAAGTCGACTATCATAGCAGTTTTCCTTTTGTATTCACTCCGCCACAAGGAGCAATTATTGTTTTGTTTTTTCACATTAAGAGTTTAACAAACTACGAAGAAGAGTACCGTAAATGAGGCACATGGCAACCCATGTCAGGGAGTTGCTGTGTGTATAAATGCCTGCAGTGCTCAACCTGAAAGTAACTCCATTACCAAGTTATGATCGGAACTGCTAAAAGTTATACTGAAACACATCGTTGACTGCAATGTGTTTCTAACACACTGAAAACGATCTCTCATCCTAGCACCCTATCCACTGTGGACAATGGTCCTATACCAGTGGACTGATAGGTGCCTACTAGCTGCTGCTCAAAAGTAAACAAGATATTTTCACTGATTGTTGTCACATCTAACCCAGCATTGCATATTTTTCTTGTATCAAACAAAACTATTTTGCACAGCTTTACAGTAATACATCCTGGATCAATATAACTTTGATACTCTCTTGGTTGCATATAAAAGGAATATCCTCATACAGCATTGTAAATTGACAATGTGTGCTAGATTGGGCAGTTTTCAACATGGTTTAGACAATCTGGTCTCCGCACAGTTGGCGGACGTTTATTGGATGATAAAGGAAGATAAGAGGAAGGCAGTGACTGGACACTGGGTTTCATGTGTTGGTTGGCAGACTGGAGAGTGCCTGCTGTGGACCACATCCAAAGCTGCAGATGAAGATTAGAGCTTTGTGTCTTTGTTTATCATTCATCCAGGGACAGCATCACGGTGGGCCTTGAGTGTTAAAAAGAAAAAGACGAGTCAGAAGAGGCCAGGTGATGGGTTCTGACTAAGCATACACACATCATTCCACTCAATTAAGGCTGGTGTCTTTTGCTACATAATTAATTTGCTCAGAGCCAGAAAAATACTGGCTATATATACAACATTTTGTTTGTTACGTATGTTGTGCTATTATTACACTTTGTTTTCGAAAGAAATACAATACAATATATATTTTGCATATTGGAAAGTTTCAAAAGCGAAAAAGAGTGAGAGAGACAGAGAGGAGGATCAGGAATGACAACACCATTGTTTTTAATACAGTGGTAGCAAATGAAAAGCTTATCTAGCGACAGTGTGGAGAACAAGTGTTTGATACACTGCCGATTTTGCAGGTTTTCCCTACTTACAAAGCATGTAGAGGTCTGTAATTGTTATCATAGGTACACTAACTGTGAGAGACGGAATCCAGAAAATCACATTGTATGATTTTTAAGTAATTAATTTGCATTTTATTGCATGACATAAGTATTTGATCACCTACCAACCAGTAAGAATTCCGGACCTCTACATGCTTTGTAAGTAGGAAATCTGCAAAATCGGCAGTGTATCAAATACTTGTTCTCTCCCACTGTATTACATTACATTTAAGTCATTTAGCAGACGCTCTTATCCAGATCATCATCATCTTTTCTGTCTTGTACTGTTTCTACATACCCTTCATTCCATTGAAGAGTTAGAGGTTGTCATCGACTAATGCCAGAGGCTTTCCTCCTGTTATGGACTTGACTAGTAAACTCTTGGCAGTAAGATACTGTATGAAATTAATGTCTAACATAATTCCTTTGGTGTTTCTTCTTAAAACGTATTGGGCTAATTTGACATTAAAGGCCATTTCATACAAGCAGTGCTAGTTGGAAGCATTAAGCTTCAAAACACAACTACAGAATAATAATTAGACTGTGGACTGACTTTGATGAGTGCCGACTCCACTGACGCTAAGGCAGAAACGCATTGATGTGTTCTCCCTGTATGGGTAATAGGTAATGCCCATTGCCATCTGATGTGGATTTATACTGTATGTTTGTCAGTAATCATTAGTGGTAGACTTTCTTTCCCAAGAAAGTGTCAGTTTGAAATAGCTTCTTTTAACTCTAAATGACTGACTTTTGTCCCAGAAGGAGAAATATATCGTTATGTGTTGTTTAAACACTGAAATGGTGTAAAGACGCAGCAGGCAAAAGAATCCAACCATCAGAAACCCAACCATTCACCTGACACATAATTTAATGGGGAATATTCCATGTTCAAGAGTAGAGCTAAATCAAGCGTGGTATATGGGTGATTTCAGTTGTGCATAATGGCAGTTGGGAGTCACTCTCTGCTCTTTCCACAAGTATATTTGGAACCCTGCACTTAATTGAACATGAAAGGCTCTTGTAAGTTCAAGTGAGCTGGTGCAACCACTGCACTGGCTTTAATGTAGGCTATCATATAGCAGGGTGATTATTTCTTCTCATTAAAGAGAATTGGCCTCATCTCCCCTATGCTCAAAACAGACAGACTACCGTTCCTGTCATCATCCCCTGAAAATACATTTCCAGTCATGTAGTGAACTCACCCTGGCTGTAGGAAACTGTTGCGATCAATGGCCTGTGAAAGAGTGTGCATGTTCAGTTATTGTGCTGTGGCGGTTACAAGTAGAAAGGCTGAATTGCTGACCGCAATTCAAATGGTGGCTACAATCATGGATATTGTGTTTCAGACTGTAGAAAACAAGCTCAATGCCATTTTTTTCTTCTGAGGAAGGGTTTATTTTTGACCTGTCACATCAGTGACAAATGTTGTGAGTCAAGGGACAAAAAGATGCACCAAACCCAAGACGTTTCAGCGAGAGCGTGGCCTCAGCCACTCAATCAAATAACCAACACATAACTCTCCTTATTCTCCTCCTTCTGCTGGCCTTGATGACTCATGTCCACTGGGATGGTGAGCAACAGAGTGAGTCAGTCAGTTAGTCAGTCATGTTTGCTTGACTCTTCACTGCACCCTGAAAGGAGGCCTCACCTTGGACTGACGTCAACGACAGTGCTTATTTTGTAAATCAGGAGGTGCCGAAGCGAAATGTGAGCACCAGTACCGAAAAAAATATCACTTTTAAAGTAACGCATTCCATGCATATCATCGCATTTGCATAGTGGCATAGAGCATTAGAGTAGAGGCATTTACAGAAGTGGCCCACATGGAGAAAACAATTTGTGGCCTGGGGTCCAGTGCTTTCAAGACAACTGGGAACTCAGGAAAAAATTTGCTCAGACTGGGAAATTTTGTTTTGAATGGGCACCCAAATCAGAATTTCAAGCCGGGAACTCAGGCCTCTATCAAGAGCTCCGACTTTGCGTCCTGAAGATCACTGACGCCATGATTCAACTTCGTTTTTATCCAAGTTCCCAGTCGTCATGAAAGCACCATAATATCACACAAATGACTGAAATGCCAGGCTACTGTACTTTGACACTGACATACTGAGAATCTGAGATCAATAAAAATGATCTTGTCTTGAATCCATCAATAGCCTAGGTGTGTGGAGACATATTATAGGCTACAATATGAGGAGGAAATTATAGTACTAAAAATGCTTTCCAGTTTCACTGACTCACCCAATGATGGCCAGCTCACTCGCTGGTGATGGCCGATGTGCTCGTGCCAAAAGCCCCTCTCTCTGTTGTTTTACTTTGTAAAACAATAGGCCTATTTGGAAGTTAATCAAATATTTTGGTAGCCTTCAGCAGACATATTAGAGTCTTCTCTTTTCAGCAGGAGCCATTTGCTTTCCAACCTGTGTTTCCAGCGATTGTCTTCGAAATATTGCAAAAGGCCTGTTTTGTCTGCATGCTGTTTGTTCACTGACAAATTTGCAGCGTGTTCCCGACTGCAGGCTATTCCTTGTTATTGTTCTACACTCCACAGCTAAGCAAAGATTTTTTTAAATAAGCTTTTGATCCTCTGTGGCTAAATGTATATTCTTTCTCATGGTGTAGTAGGCTATTATGATTGATTTCATTTATTTCTGAACAGACAGCAGTAACTCTCAAATGTATTTGGCTATGACTCTATAAGGAAATAAATGCTGGAGAGGTGAGATGCAGGCTCATTCATGTCTATCAGAGCAGAGAGAGGGAGAGAGATCATAGAGAGTGTATCTCCTTCCGGTTCTGTGACAGACAAAGGTGTGCTTCACACAGAGCCATGCGTTGGCCTCAAGCATAGGTTAAAATGTTGTGTGTGTGTGGGGGGGGGCAACTTTGATTTAACTTTGATTACTTTTATTCAAATGTTTACATTGCAAAAAGTTACAATTATTTTTCATGCCATGAGAGGTACCCGATCCAGTCAAATAAGTCCCGGAACAAAACAGTCCAAAAATGAGAGGTGCTGGATTCTGGTCTGGCAGGATCCAGCCCAAATGAAGCACTGGTCAGCGACAAGCATCGCACCTGACAGAGCTGCAAGTTCCCTAGTCACAGAGCTCTGGGTGTTCCAGGCACATTATTTACCAAAAAATGTTGTTTTAGCAAAGAAATGCCACAGGCTGATAAAGGTAACGCACACTATCTGAATTAACAAACTGTGACAGACATATGTGCTCAAATTGGAATAATGGTAATAATGTGAAATGCAATGACTCAAAGTGTTGTAGAATCAAAATGGGACAGCAAAATCATCCTAAATTCATCAGACCTGTGAGGTGATCTCACCAGAAAATGGCTGTATTGAACAAAGCCATGGTTTCAGGGGTCCATGGTTTCACAGAGCAAACTGGTCTATTAGAACTCCCATTGACAGTTGAGCATTCTCAATTATTGTCCATGCAGAGATAATCTGTGGAAAATCTCATGCCATGCCAATGTGCGCAGATTCAATTGCTCACGAAATAGATGTTTGTTTGTTTCCAATTTGTCCCCATTCTCACATACTGTATCAGGTGATCAGCCATGACCGAGAATGGCTTCATTTCTTTAGGTTAGGCTGTAATATGTTGGCTAGATAAGACATGGTTGTGTGATGGACTGTATCTGGTCCCACTGTTGGAGCTCAACTGTCACGCCCGCTATCCTCAAACTCCCTGTCATAAATTGACCAAGGCGCAGCGTGCATGTAGTTCCACATCTTTTAATGAAAGTGAAACCGAAACAAC